>NC_091284.1:168001252-168329752 GCF_032444005.1 Ranitomeya imitator
ATAATATGTTGGAAGGCGATAATAAAGATTTGCTGTTGGGTGATGGTGTACACTTTAATGTCATTGAGAACAATATATTTATACCCAGATTACAAGATGTTGTTAAAAGTGCCTTGGTTGTATTGGATGGCCATGGTTAGAGCAGAAGCAGGTTTTTTGACCTCCTACTTTGGCCTTTTGGCTTTTTGGCCTGGAAATGATATGCTAACTGACTGCTTTACACAGTGATCAGCATGGTGGAATGTTTTGTTAGAAGCAGGGCCAAATTATATTTTTGAACTGGTTTTTACATGAAAAATAAAACTGGGGTTATTTGTTCACCCAGCACCGTAGCATTGCATTTTTATTTATCTTTTTTATATTTAATGTAGGTCATGCATAAGGTAAGATTGTGTTGAAGCAGTCTTATTAAAGCACCACTCTAGCAAGGTTTTTTTATTTAAGTTTTTTTTGTATAGCTTACTAGTGTTAGTTCCCTACCCATAGTATTATGATTTGCAGCCTTGGTTTTCAGCTGTTCCTGGTGCTGCTGTGCCATAATAAGCCATCTTGTGACTGCAATTTCTGACTGTCCATAAATCAGAAGTAAAGTCAAACAACTGCACTCTCAGTTTGTGATGCTAGTGAATATTTAATAAGTAGAATAGTGACACCATATATAACGATTTTTCACGTAGAGGGCACAGAATCAAGAAGCGTGACGTTTCGACTCTTTGAAGAGTCTTTTTCAAACAATGCTAATTGTAGATTCTGTAAGGCCCACAAGGTAGTGGATAAGCAGTGCAAAAGCACAAAATATGCAGAGGTATGTTGCAGTTAGGGAACACTGTCACTGTGCGCGTGTTGCAGCGCAAATAAAGTGGTGTCCACATGCACAGTGACACTACCCTGTGGGTCTTACAGAATCTACAATTAGCGTTGTTTGATTAAGACTCTTCAAAGAGTCGAAATGTCACGCTTCTTGATTCTGTGCCCTCTACGTGAAAAAAAGTGTTATATATGGTGTCACTATTCTACTTATTAAATATTCACTAGCATCACAAACTGAGAGTGCAGCTGTCTGACTTTTCATCTGACTTATCCTGGTTCAGCTTGCACCTCGCCTCTTTCAGCTGTGTGCGCCTCCTTACTTTTTCTCATAAATGAGTTTATTGGTCAAAAGCTCTCAATGTACGTCTTTGAGAGCCTCATTCTGGTTCTCATAAGCTAACGTAGAATAGTGACCTCTGGCTTGACCAACACTGGAGCAATCTGGCAGGTGATAAACTGAAGAAGACGGGACCGATACCAATAACAGACGAAGACAACGGCTGATGAGTATAATACTATAGGCAAGGAACTTATATCAGTAACAACACTACAGCACCGAAATAATAAAAAAAAATGCTGGAGTGGTGCTTTAATAATTTTTACTGATTTTCAGAAAGAAAGACCTTAATCAGTAGACAATATTCAAAATGCTATTAGCAAACAATGCTGACTACAGGTCAGTTCAATTAGCAAAGGACATCATTACAAATGATGGTCAATTGGCTAAATCTGAATTTCCTTTTTTTATCCCACAGGGATTTGCTTAAAATGTAACTTTATTTTGCACTTTATGGTTTACGGACATATTTAATTTACTATAAAATTAGCATACACTTATTCTATATCATCACCAATGTGCGGGCATAGTAGTATAAATTATAATATGAGGCAATGTGAACATACATCCCTGTGATGCTCTGTCTGATCATTGGTAAACTCTTGTTTGATGATGTCACGTAAAAGGTCCAAAAAAATTATGATGCTGTACCAAATATTACCTCCAATGCCAACAACAGTGTACACAGTATTGGCAATAAAAATGTTTACTTACAGGGTTGTTCCCCCCAAGAAAGGATATCTGAGTCTTTCTGACCGCTGTGTGTCCAAGAGCTTGGACCCTTTGCAATCCAAAGATACGGGCTCTCAACCCCGAGAACATGGATCAGTGGCAAAGTCTTGAATAGAGCTCTGATGCTGGACATTCTCCTACAGTACCAGAGACAATTAAGGAGCAAAATGTCAAATATGCGCACCTCCAGTCCATGCAAAGCCTGGCTCCAGATCTCTGTTTTGTCAGACTTACAACCTTTGAATAGCTGGGGATGCCAGAGGTTGGATCAATACGTTATCCGGTATCTATAATTACTTTTGTTACCATCTTTTCAGTTAGCCATTAAAAGGTATCAACCACTGAGGACTCTCAATTCTAAATATTTTTCCAATATTTATTAAACATTTTAGGACTCTCACATAATGGCAGTTCTGCTTCACGTCACCTGTCTTATCTATGGCATTTTTCTGTGCTGTGTTGTGCATAAATGAGATTCTTCAGAATTTCTATTTGTCTATGCCTGATGAAGATGCCTGAGTAGTCTCAAAAGCTTGCAATTTGTTACCATCTTTTCAGATAGCCATTAAAAGGTTTCAACCACTGAGGACTCTCAATTCTACATATTTTTCTATCCACTGGCTAACACGGTACCAAGATATATATCTTTCCTGTATTTTCTTGTCATAATATGAAATGATCATGACAATAACATTGTGGCATCAAATTGAATTCCTATACTTTTGCTAGTTTGGTGAAGGAGGTGCTAAAAAACGCCATTGGCATATTCCTTTAGACAGTTATCTCATTTTCAAAATTACAATCAATCACACATCATTATTTTCCTTGACGTTTCCAAGTATTTTCAGATAACAGTCATCTTTCATCATTACAGATGGTATCTACTTCATGTGGCAGTGCAGCAGAGGCCTTCATAATAAAGGGCTATTGTCTAAGTCAAAATCATTATCACACAGTTTTTGTAGGACACTAAGAAATATGTCAGCTGTGTTTTTTTCTGGGAAATATTTTACAAGGAGTGACACATTGATAAAGTGCAAACTGACTAGAAGACGTCTCCTCACTCAACAATGACTCATAACTTTCCTTTTCATCTTGTCGGGAGCTTTGTGCAGTAATTCTCCTTACAAAGTGGAAGCTTATTGATATCACATTCTTGGAATAGGTGACATTTTAGGTAATTTAATTTATGCTAACTTTGTAGCAGATGAAATATTTCTCAAAGAAAATTGAACGGATTATTATGTTTTATAGTTGTAGAAGTTAAGAATGTTAACACCATGAATAACTGCTTCATGCTTCTGACATAGCTCTGCAAAACATCTGGCACTATATGCCAAGCTACAGGGAACTGACTACCAATTGACCTTTGTGCTTTAAATTCAGGTCTACTTTGTTTCCTAATTCTTGACAAAAAGTCAAGCATTTTGTAAAAATTCTATACAAAGTTTTACATGTGAAATTGATGGCATTCATCTTCAATTATTAGGGTCTCTAGATGTTTCCTATTGGTGGAGTGCAACATTTACAAACTGATGCTATAGCTTAATCGTTATCAATGTTGTATAGATAATTTAAAATGGATTCAGCCACAAAAAAAATGGTATAAGCATTACTGGTGTTTGCTGGAGTAGGAGATGTTTGTTCACTAGTGTACCCAGGGGTATAACTAGAATTCATAGGGCCCCATAATAAAATCAGGCTCTACAGGAGCTTCAAGGATTTGCTTTAGTACAATTTCTCCTCCTGATTTTCACAAGTTGTAGGCCACATATTTTCATTAGCCTTCTGCTTTACACATCCTTCCTCTACATGATATTTTTCCTTTGTTTTCCTCTGTGTGGAATAATGACTTGATTAATGGCTCCTTAGCAAGCAAAAAGAGGCAGTGACTGGTTGATGAATAGAGCTGGAGCGACAGAGGCTTCAGATATACAGTTTAATTTGTATAATTGTTCAAACACTAATTTATCAGTAGTGGAGGGATTGGCTAGCCATGTAACGGTAGTGGCTGACTTTTCATTGAAAGCGCTACAAGCACATTGTAAGATGGCTACTGGACACATAGTTGATGGGAGGTATGTATCATGGAGGTGATTGTCCTTTGTGAAGTAAACCTGGAATAATGCTGTAGTGCACCTATTACTAAGAAACTTGATTTGCGCATCTGAGTTAGGTTTATGGGCAGCCTAAGAGATGGTCAGGTCTGATTTCCCACATACCCCAGCTCTGGGTGTGGTTCACATGATAAAGTGGAGTTTGTTTGTTTGTTTGACATATGGTCTGGCTGGATGTAAGAAGACCTCCTGTGTGATGTCTCCAGACTGAGATGGTATACTGGATGCTATACAGCCTGTGTCTCCTGGACTGTCTGTAAAGTTACTTTGTTAGAACTGTTTACTTTATTTTGCAATGAAATGCGGTTTACTTTTTGTTGCTTGTGGCATGGTTTATGAAGCACCAATAAAGCAGCCTGGACATTTAAACGGAACAGTTCCTGTGTTACCTCATCACACACCCAAGTGAGTAGCATTCCCACAACATATAAGTTAGGGGGTGTAATCCTGCTGACGGATTCCCTTTCAGATGCAACAAATTGCGCAAAGAGCAAAAAAAATGGTCTAAAACTGGACTAAACTTGGATGTGGTTTAGGGCTCATACTCACATGCGAGAAACTCGGATAAGTCTCGCACGTCAATACCCGGCACTGCATCCAGCACTCAGATCGGAGCATGCAGCGGCATAGCAATACATGCAGCCGCACGCTCTGCTCCTGAGTGCCAGGTACAGTGTCGGGTATTGATGTGCGAGACTCATCCAAGTTTCTCACATGTGAGTATGAGCCCTTAGGCTGCGTGTCCACATTCAGGATGGCCGGCGGTATCGTCGGAGCGGCAAACCCGCTCTGCGGGAAGCCCCGCCCCCTTTCTGGGACGCGATGAAGCCGGATGTGTTCATAGCACACATCCGGCATCATCGCTCCCCACCATAGGGCCCTGTGCTATATCTTGCGGCGACGCAGCGTCGCCGCAAGATATACGGACATGCTGCGATCTGAAAAGATGCGCAGCATGTCCGGAGTCGCAGGGCCGCCGCGTGCGTGTTACCACGCATAGTGGAGACGGGATTTCATTAAATCCCCTCCACTATGCTGTAACATCTGGACGCTGCGTGTTTGACGCTGCGTCCCTATGCAGCATCAAACACGCAGCGTTTACTGCACGTGGACACATACCCTTAAAGTTAGACTAGACAGTCTGAAGATGTGCCAAATTTGTCATCCAGTATGAAACACTGTGCTAAATTTTGTTCATTTAGTTTCATTCTAAGCTGTAAATTATAACATCATTTTACTAAGTTGCCCCATAGTTTCAGTTCACAGGTCAATCTTATTTCAGTAATGCGTCTGTATTCATTGTGTACCTGGATTGATTTTTTTCTCTATGAAATATCCACAACTATAATGCAGTGGTAGCACAGCCATAATATGATGTTGTCTTGCATGTCGCTCCATCATGATTTTAATTGTTTTTAATTGCATTTTTTGTCTGTCTTGGCATTGTTATTGTAATAAAGCCTCTTTCTATTTATTATTGCCTTGTGTGCATATTTTGCGCTCTTTTTCTTTACTCTTTAGGCTAAGTGCACACGTTGCAGAATTGCCGCGGAAATTTTGCGCCTCCTGCCGCGGGTATATCGCATGCGGAATTGGCATGCATATTCCCGCAGAAAACTAGCGTTTTGCAAGCATAATTAGCTAGCGTTTTCCAAGCGATCTGTAGCATCGCTTGGAAAACTGATTGACAGGTTGGTCACACTTGTCAAACAGTGTTTGACAAGTGTGACCAACTTTTTACTATTGACGCAGCCTATGCCGCATCAATAATAAAAGATAGAATGTTAAAAATAATTAAAAAAAAATAAAAAATGGTTATACTCACCAACCGCAAACAGCCGATCTCCTCAGCGGCTTACGTTCCTATAAATGGTGTGTGTGCAGGACCTTCGATGACGTCGCGGTCACGTGACCGCGACGTCATCGCGGTCATGTGACCGCGACATCATCGCAGGTCCTTCACACACCATCTGCAGGAAGGGAAGCGGCCGCGTGCAGCGCTAAGGGGCAGGAAGACTCCGGGGCCATCGAAGGTGAGTATATCACGATTTTTTTATTTTAATTCTTTTTTTTAACAATTATATGGTGTCCAGTCCGTGGAGGAGAGTCTCCCCTCCTCCTCCCTGGGTACCAACTGCACATGATCTGCTTACTTCCCACATGGTGGGCATAGCCCCATGCAGGAAGTAAGCAGATCAATGCATTCCTAGGTGTGCGGAATCCCCGCGATTCCGCAAATTTAACGAACATCCTGCTTTCTTTTCTGGAATGTGAATCCGCTCAGGAAACAAATTCAGCATGTGCACAAAAAATGCGGATTGCATTCTATTAAATAGGATGCTTAATGTGAGGGTTTTTTTTGTGGTTTTATAGCATTTTTATAGCGAAAAACCGTGAAAAAAGCGCGAAAAATCTGCTATGTGTGCACACAGCCTTATAATTCTGGTTGTGCATTGAGTAGCACCTGGCTGTATGGTGTAATTGTATTTTATTAAGTGGTGCCCCCCTTCTTTCCATATCTGGATGTAATTTTTAACATAGGTACACTTCAACTGTGAGAGTCAGAATCTAAAAATAAAATAACAGAAGAACACATTGCATGATTTTGAAATAATTAAATTGCATTTTATTGCACAAAATAAGTATTTGATCACCTACCAACCAGCAAGAATTCTGGCTCTCACAGACCTGTTAGTTTTTCTTTAAGAAGCCCTTCTAACTGTGCCCTTATTACCTGTATTAAATTCACCTGCTTGAACTTGTGACCTGTACAGAAGATGCCTGTCCACACACTCAATAAATCTCACTCCAACCTCTCCACCATGGCCAAGATATTTTTATTTTTTAACATAAAAATAATGATCCTCCAGTCTTTTCAGGACGGTGCACACATGGTCCCTATGTACAGCCAGGTTTCTGGAGAAGATGAGGGTATCGTCGATGTAAACAATTACACAAACACCCAAAAGATAACAGAACATATAATTTACCACCGTATGAAATACAGCTTAAGCGTTACAGAGCTCAGTTCTGCTGCGTTTTTGTAAAACATTTGTATGGATGAATTTCAAACATGATTGTTTAGAATGGCTTTCCTGCTAGCATTCTTTGTTGCCTTGCGGATAGGCAAGCTAATGTCAGCTAAGAAATCGGTTGTTTCTGATCATTTATCTTAATCTTTTTACGACAATCTAAAATAGACGAATTGGGAAGGGGCTCTTACAATAGGCTCAAACACATAATTGGTTCATCAATTTGCCCAGTAGAAAATGTAAGGAAATAGTTTGAAATGAGGCCATTGTGCAACAGCCCTTTGCTTATTCATAAAAAATTCCTACCAGCTACACTATTCCAGTTTAACTCTACTCTAAAAAAAATGCCTGGGCAAACCTCAGGATCTCTTCATACTCTTTCAGAATAGGTGCAGCAACTGAAGCAGCTAAGCTGGGACAATAAAGCCATGAAGATAAGCAGATGGAAATCGAATCGATATAAAATGGACATAAGGCCATACAGTTGTGCTCAAAAGTTTACATGCCCCTGCAGAATTTTTGCTTTCTTGGCCTTTTTTCAGAGAATATGAATAATAACACCAAAACTATTTCCCCACTCATGGTTAGTGGTTGGGTGAAGCCATTTATTCTCAAACTACTGTGTTTTCTCTTTTTAAATCATAATGACAACTTAAAACATCCAAATAACCCTGATCACAAGTTCACATATCCCATTTCTTAATACCGTGTATAGCCCCCTCTAACATCAATGCCAGCTTGAAGTCTTTTGTGGTAGTTCTGGATGAGATTCTTTATTTTCTGAAGCCCCCAGTTCCTGTAAATTACTGGGCTGTCTTGCATGAACTGCACGCTTGAGAAGTCCCCAGAGTGGCTCAAGGATATTGAGGTCAGGAGACTGAGACTGCCACTCCAGAACCTTCACTTTGTTCTGCTATAGCCATTGACAGGTCAACTTGGCCTTGTGTTTTGGATTGTTGTCATGTTGGAACGTCCAAGTACGTTCCATGTGCAGCTTCCGGGTTGATGAGTGCAAATTTGCCTTCAGTATTTGCTGATAAAGTCTTTTCCTTCAACTTTGACCAAGTTTCCTGTGCCTTTGTAGCTCACACATCCCCAAAACATCAGCAATCCACCTCTGTGCTTTACAGTAGGAATGGTGTTCCTTTCATTATAGGCCTTGTTGACCTCTCTCCCAATGTAACGTTTATGGTTGTTGCCAAAAAGTTCAATTTTGGTCTCATCACTCCAAATTACCTTGTTCCAGAAGTTTTGAGGCTTGTCTCTGTGCTGTTTTGCGTATTGTAGGCGAGATACTTTGTGGCATTTATGATACGATATGCAATGATACACTTTATTGATCCCGGGGGAAAAATTACAGTATTACAGCAGCAATACAAATAGCAGTAGATAAAATATTTGGACACAAATCTTGCACAGGTATACCAACATTACATAACAAATAAATGTGGGTGGTTCAGGTATATAAATCACTGTTAATTGACATTAATACACCAGCAATCAGTCATTATTGTTTACCACCCTTAGGAAATTATTATACATCCCCATAGCAGTAGGTACAAACAATTTCCTGAATTTCTCCTTCTTGCACCTTAGTAGGTTTAGACGGCTGCTGAATGTGCTCTTCTGCGTCAAGAACAGCTCGTATAGTGGGTGTGTATTATTGTTCATTCCCTACACTTCTTCTGACTTCTATCCTCCAATACCTCCTCAAAAGAGTCCAGATGGAGGCCAACAGCCGCACTTGCCTTCTTGATAAGTTTGTTGAGCTTATTAGCGTGAGCTACTCGCACACTACTGCCCAGCATATGATAGCAAAAAAGATGGCACTTGCCACAACGGACTGGTAGAACATTTCCAGCATTTTACTGCACACATTCAAAGACCTGAGCTTCCGAAGAAAGTACAGTCTGCTCATTCCCTTCTGTGAACCTTCTCTGTATGACACCTCCAATCGAGTTTACTGTCAAGGTGAACCCCCAAATATTTGTAGCTCTCAACAATCTCAACCTCGTGGCCAGCAATATTGATCGATAAGTAATCCTCCTTTTTCTTTCTATAACTCACCACCAACTCCTTGGTTTTCTTTACATTTAGTTCTAGACAGTTAGTCCGGCACCAATCCACAAAGTCAGAATCCACCCTTTTATATTCCTCCTCCCCCTGGCCCCCCAAAATGCCCCCTACAATCACTGAGTCATCTGAGAATTTTTGGAGGTGACAAAAATCTGATTTATACAGCACTGTACCCTGAGTGGCTCCAACACTGCTCCGTACACTGCCAGATACCACCTCCCCCATCCTTAGAAACTGCGTCCTGTCTGTCAGGTAGTCATTTATCCAGTTCACCATCCCCTCATCTACCGCCATATCAGTCAGCTTATTACGTAGTAAGGATGGCTGTAAGGTATTGAAAGCACTTGGGAAGTAGAAAAACATGGCGCCAACTACAGATCCATCATTGTCCAAGAATGAATGTACTGTATGTAGCAGAGACACTGCAGCATCATCCACCCCCAATTTCTGCTGGTACGCAAACTGCAGGGGGTCAGTAAAAGCCCTCACCCTTGGACACAAGAAGCCGAGTATTATTCTCTCCAAGGACTTCATAGCATGTGATGTTAAGGCCACTGGACGATAGTTTTGTAGGGAAGTTGGAAAAGTGGTCTTCCACAGTTTTGGTACCCCCTGTGATTAAAGGCTCCAGTTAAACAGGTGCTGGAAGACAGTACACAGTTGTTTTGCACACGCTCTGAGGACACATGGACTGAGGCCATCAGGCCCAGCTGCTTTGCCAATAACAAGTCTACTAAACGGTCTTCTCACGTCGCTTTGGGAGACAGTGAAAGCAGGCAGCTTATCCCCCAATGTCAATGCTGCCGATGTTTTCCTAGCTCCATTCCCCATTCCTGATGACGCTGTGCTTGTGTTGGTGAATCTGTTGAAAAACTCGCTTATTTCTTTAGCCAAGGGCAGATCCGCTTCCCCATGCTCCGGCTTTGCCTTAAACCCAGTTAGCTGTTTCATGCCTGACCGCACCTCCATGGAATTGTTATGTGACAATTTATTTTCTAATTTACGGGCATTCAGAATTTTCCCCTTTAAATCCCTTTGTATCAATTTCAGTTTCTTTGTATCCTTCATTTTACATGCCAGTCTTTTCTTTTTTAGGTCATTAATGACTTTCTTCTGGCGAGTAGACCATGCAGCCCATTTTTCAAGTGCCTCCATATTGTGCACCTTGAAACAGACACACCGCCAGTTCTCAGAGAGTCTAGTATTTCAGCTGATGTTATTTGTGGGTTTTTCTTTGCAATATGACCAACCGGTCTAATGTACCAAAAACAGACAAATGACAAATGACATACACTCAAAAGTATAGTAGGACCCAATAACTCAATATAAAGGGGGTAGATTCCACATCAATAGGGCCTGTAGACCTTGCTAATTAGTTTGCCCTTCTATTGATCAATTCAAAGACTTAAGTCCACAATTGATATGTTCAGGTATCACATTTCCATCACAGATAGTAGTATAAACAGCCTTGGATCATATAAATAATATCCTACTAATAAAAGGGATTATGTGCTAAATCTGATCAAATCAACTGACTTAAGCTCACAAAATAATATGTTCAAGTATCACATTTCCACCGTGAATAGTAGTATAAACAACCTTGAATCATATAAATAGTTACCTACTATTGCAAAGGATTGTCACAATATGACGTGCCACAGTTATCCATTTATCAACAATCAAACGGGTAGAAGTGTACAAAACTTAATATAAAGGAACAGTGTCACCCGGTTAATTCCTGTAGTATTCCCAGATTAAGCTCCAGATTTTTCAAGGTCCTGGCCATAAAGAAGAGGGTGGGGAAAAATTTCCACTAGCTCATTAACTCCCACCATAACGGTTGTGCTGTTCCCTTCATGTCCTTTTCATATCTTTGATTTTACTGTTCTATTAATACCTCACTCCTCTTTTAGATTTTTCTAGCATGTGGTAGTGTCCTGCAGCCTTGTGTAAGAGCTCACCTCCTGGCATCCATTTTTACTTTCAGCCATCGTGTGAGAAGTGCACATCTCTTTTGGGCTGCAGAAACCAAAGTCTTTTGACCACACTCAAACACATTCAGTACTGGCTCCAGGGGTCAACACCCACAAGACAACCACTGGAACAGCTACTTGTATCATCTCCATCGTACCACCTCATGTCTTTGGTTTATGGTTCAAATCAACCACCGCTGATTCATCTCTATGCATCCATGTTTGAATTCATCCATCCAGGAGCGACACCTGGTCCTGTCTGCCCCGCTGCAAGGATACAAAGGTAGGACTTCTCACACCATCGCCATACTACACACCTTCAATCACCTTACGTGGGGACAGAACAATCGTATCCAGGTGCCCATTGATGATCCATACTACTATCCACGATGGAAACGTGATACTTGAACATATTATTTTATGGGCTTAAGTCAGATGAATTGATCCGATTTAGCACATAATCCCTTGTATTAGTAAGATACTATTTATATGATCCAAGACTGTTAATACTACTATCTATGATGGAAATGTGATACCTGAACATATCAATTGTGGACTTAAGTCTTTGAATTGATCAATAGAAGAGGAAACTAATTAGTAAGGGCTATAGGCCCTATTGATGTGGAATCTAGCCCCTTTATATTGAGTTATTGGGTCCTACTATACTTTTGAGTGTATGTCATATGTTTGTGTTTGGTACATTAGACCGGTTGGTCTTTTTAAGGAATTATTAAATGTTATATTATAATTTGTTCACCGCTGCCTTGCTGCATATTACTTTTTGGATTGGTAGCAGTTGTGGATAACATTTTTGTTGGTCTAGCTGAGCGTGGTTTTGTTTTTACAGAGCCCTTTATTTTCCATTTGTTAATCACAGTTTAAATGCTTCTGACTGGCATTATCATTTCCTTGGATATCTTTTTGTATCCCTTTCCTGTTTTATACAGTTCAACTACCTTTTCCCGTAGACCTGTTGACAATTATTTTGCTTTCCCCATGACTCACAATCCAGAAATGTCAGTGGCTGGATGATAGATGCAAGAGTCTGTCTGGATCCCAGAAACTCACTTAGCTTTTAGGTACACACACTTATTACAAGCAAACAGGTCACAGGTGAGGATGTTACTTTTAGTAGCCATTCAAACCCATTTGTGCCTACTTCTGTACATGTTATCAGGCCAAAATCACCAGGGTGTGTGAACTTTTGATCAGGGTCCTTTGGATGTTTTGTGTTGTCATTATGATTTAAAAAGAGAAAACACTGTAGTTTGACAATACATCGCTTCACTCAATCACTAACCATTAGTGGAGAAAAAATGTTGGTGTTATCATTCAAATTTTCTGATAAAAGGCAAAGAAAGAAAAAATTCTGCAGGGGAATATAAACTTTTCCGTACAAATGTATTTTCTGTTACGTAATTGATATTCATTTTGAAAAGTCCTGTATTTTAGGTCATTCCTTTATTTATTTGGCCCACAAGAGCGTATCCAAAAAAAGCTATTCTGAGAATTTTAATGTATTTTGGTATGGTATCAGAGATTAAAGATTGGAAAATATATGTAATGAAATGAAGAGGTTGTTAATCATCACTTTGCCAAATCCACACTTGGTATGGCTTCAGGTGGGAGACAATGACTTGGGTGAGGTCAAAACTTTAGACTTACCCTAGCTAATGCACATGGACCTTGCCTTGTTAAAATGCTAGTATTTGTCCCAAATTCCTGTGTTGCTTTCTCAGCGGTAATTCCAAGGCTTACCTGGCCTAATGAGGATTATTTATTTTCTCTAAAAGATAATGAAAAGAATAAACAAAGTAATGGAAAGGTTTCTGTCAATACTAGACAGCTTTTCTTATAGGCATTTTGATCTAGAAGGTTTCTTTCCTGGCATTTATAAATGATTTGGTTCAGATTTCAGACATAAAGGGTTGATTGTGACTTGTAGGATTGCTACTTCCAACAGGTGGCGCTGTAGAGTTTAAGTCCTCTTTTTCTCAGAAGAGGCAATTTGCATATTTAATTTCCCAGAGGAGCATTGCACAGCGAATAAACCTCCTTACCTTGACAAGCCAGAGCTGGTATGTCACTCTCCATAAGGAGAAACCTTACCCCTTAGACTCCAGTCCAGAGCCTCTCACCTAGCCAAATGAGTTCTCATGCTTCGCATTGACGAGGGCCAACAGCCCGAAATACCGTGTCTGTGAATTGAGATACTGATTTGGCTTTTATCTTAAGTCATATTGCACGACTCATTAAAGGGTTGATTGTGACATGTAGGATCACTACTTCCAACAGGTGGCGCTATAGAGTTTAAGTCCTCTTTTTCTCAGATGAGGCAATTTGCATTGACATCGGTCTAGATATTTTCAATCTGTGTTTGCAGAATGCAATTGAAAAATGGCTGTGATGTTTTAGGGGACCACGTCACTTTGAGCCTTGGCAGGTGGATAATAATCACCCAATGTATGCTGGGGTGATTTGTTTATCTGATTTGGTTATTTATACTTAAATGGTCTATCTAATTTATTTGGTCTATGTATTTGGAATTTTAAATAATTTTGTAACTTTTAATAAAACATCACAGCCTATTTTTCAATCCATTATATTTCTGAGTTCTTATGATTTTCTTTATGTAGTTTAAGGTATTTATGGGTCTTGTACTATCATGCAAATAGATCATAGACTGCACATCAGACGACAGTATGATGCAGCAGCAAAAAAGGTAAACACAATTCTAGGATGTATTAGGAGAAGCATAGAGTCCAGATCATGTGATGTTATTATCCCCTCTACTCCTCCTTGGTCAGGCCTCCTCTGGAAAACTGTATCCAGTTCTGGGCACCAGATTTTAAAAAAGACATTGAAAAACTGGAGCAAGTTCAGAGAAAAATGACCAGGATGGTGAGCAGACAACAAAGTATGTCCTATTAGGAACAGTTAAAGCAAAGGCGTAGCTAGGGTTTTGGTTCAGGGGGGTGAAGCTTCTGAGTGGGCCCTTAACCAGGTAACCTTGATTACAATTCGGTGATGGGCCCTAATAGTGGAGGAGAACCAACATAGATATTACCACCATATGGTCAGTGGTAAATACAGTCCTACAGAACATATAAGAGATCACTGCACAGTTACAGATAATGACTTACCGCTGACGTCCTTTCTGATGGAATTGTTCACTTTTCCCGTCTTTTCCATCTGGCCAAGACCGACATGACAACTTCTTCCAGCTACAACTTGTCTGCAGAGAAAACAACAAAGACACATTTCACTTCTCACATTCTAGCCCCATCATCATCTATTCCCAACCTGCACAAACTCCTCATCCTGCTGATACCCCAATACTGAGCCGTTGCTGCCGTATGTGTCCCTATTACTGCACCTGATACCCCAATACTGAGCCGCTGCTGCCATATGTGTCCCTATTACTGCACCTGATACCCCAATACTGAGCCACTGCTGCCATATGTGTCCCTATTACTACACTTGATACCCCAATACTGAGCCGCTGCTGCCGTATGTGTCCCTATTACTGCACCTGATACCCCAATACTGAGCCGCTGCTGCCGTACGTGTCCCTATTACTGCACCTGATACCCCAATACTGAGCCGCTGCTGCCGTATGTGTCCCTATTACTGCACCTGCTGTGTAAATTCTAAAGCACCCCCTCTATAATATAGTAATGCCAGGTGCAAGTGCCCTAGAAAACACTGCCCATATTTTGCCCCCTAGAAAGTAATATTGCCCTGTGTGCCCCTTTGATAGTCACAGTAACCCGAGTTCCCCTATAACAATAAGTGCCCACTTTACATTTAATAATGTCCCGAGTCTCCCCTGTACAGCTCCCCTATACACAGCATGATGCTCCCTCACTGTATAGTATCACCCACACAATATACTGACCCTTGGTAGACTCCAAACTGTTTGATGGCTCCAACACTGTATGATGGCCCCTTCACTGTAATCCCCACACTGTATGATGGCCCCATAGATAACCTCCATATAGTATAATGTGCCAGATAGTCCTCAATATAGTACAAGACAGTACCCCTATAGGCAGACCCTGTAGTATAAGGCAGTATCCCTATAGGCAGACCCCTGTAGTATAAGGCAATATCCCTATAGGCAGACTCTGTGGTATAAGAGAATACCCCCCCATAGTCAGATCCTGTAGTGTATTAGGCAGCAGCCCCCCCATAGTCAGATCCTATAGTGTATTAGGCAGCAGCCCCCCCATAGTCAGATCCTATAGTGTATTAGGCAGCACCCCCATAGGCAGATCCTGTAGTGCATAAGGCAGCCCCCATAAAAAAAAACAACACAATACTCACCTCTCTTCCTCCTTGTTCCAGCGGTGCTTCCTGTTCCCGCTCTTGTCCTGACAGCGGGCGCAGGGCGGTGACATCACCGTGCCCACTGTCAGTGTCGGCGTCTGCGAGTGACGTCAGATGCTGACAGGGGGATGATGGGAGAAGGAGCGAAGTGCTCCTTCTCTCATCAATGCAGTGAGCTGTATCGGCTAGTTGCCGATACAGCTCACCATGCGATGACAGCAGGGGGCCCACTGCTGGCACCGGACCTCCCTGCCTGCTCAGGGGCCCCATAGCGGAGATTGATTCTCCCTGCTCTGCCGCAGAATGTTACTGTATCGGTGCCGCAGAGCGCCGATGCAGTTACAGTAGCATAGCTCCGGGTGGGCCCCATCAGAGTGCGGGGCCCGGGGGGATGACCCCCTCTGCCCCCCTGGTAGCTACGCTACTGGGTTAAAGGATCTGGGAATGTTTAGCTTGCAAAAAAGGCTAAAAGAAGACTTAATAGCTTTCTACAAATATCTGAAGAGATGTCACAGTGTAGAGGGATCATCCTTATTCTTATTTGCACATGGAAACATGAGAAGCAATGGAATGAAACTGAAAGGGAGAAGATACAGATAAGATATTAGAAAAAACTTTTTGACAGTGAGGGTGATCAATGAGTAGAGCAGGCTGGCACGCGAGGTGGTGAGTTCTCCTTCAATGAAAGTCTTCAAAAATAGGCTGGACACATATCTGTCTGAGATGGTTTAATGAACTCTTCATTGAGCAGGGGTTGGACACGATTGTGAAGACACAACCTTGTATCTTAATAAACCAGACATAAATTGAGCAGGCCCAGAATCATAAACTGTTGTCTGAAGTATTGACTCTTCTTGTAGGATGAATATTTACCTCTAATATTATCTCCTACAGTTTATTTTCTGTTATCTTTTCAAAACAGTAATGCATTGCAGCTGAACAATGATGTTCGCTGATGTGTTAATTAAATTCATTGTCCTTGCCGGCCAGTTTATTTCCTTTCTAAACAGAGGAGGAAAATCTATGCAAATCTATATATATAAAATTGTCTAAGGAGCACTTCCGTCTGTCTGTCTCAGGTATTCATTGGTTGAGCCCAGCCAGTGGGTGTAGACAAAAGGGCAGGGGAGGCCAGGAAGTATGCAGAGTGAGTCCCCGCCCACTCCATACAGACCCGGCCAGAAGCGCTGTAAAGGGGGCAGAGTAAGCCGGGACCATGGGTGCTGTTGGGCCTACCGCGGCAAAAAGCTGGGGACTAAATTAGCGGCCGTGGGTCGCGGCCAGCCAATACAGGCCCGGCCAGAAGTGCTGCAAAGGGGGCGGAGTCGCCATGAGGAAGATGGAGCCGCCCGGGACCGGGACTAAATTTGCAGCCGCGGTCAGTGATGACGGCTGCGGTTATTCATGACGGCTGCGACTGCAGGAAACAGTGCAGCACAGGCGGCGGTGACAGCTGTGGACGGAAGGTGACTATATACTCTGTGGCTGTGCTATATACTACATCGCTGTGCAATATACTACTTGGCTGTTCAATATACTACGTGTCTGTGCTATATACTACGTGGGTTGTGCTGTATACTACATGGCTGGGCAATATACTACATGGGCTGTGCAATATACTACGTGGGCTGTGCAATATACTACGTGTCTGTACTATATACTACGTGGCCATGCTATATACTACGTGGCTCTGTGCTGTATACTATGTGGCTGTGCTATATACTACGTGGCTGTGCTGTATACTATGTGGCTCTCTGCTGTATACTACATGGCTGGGCAATATACTACGTGGGCTGTGCAATATACTAAGCGGCTGTGCTATATACTGCGTGGCTCTGTGCTGTATACTACGTGGCTGTGCTATATACTACGTGGCTCTGTGCTGTATACTATGTGGCTGTGCTATATACTACGTGGCTGTGCTGTATACTACGTGGCTCTGTGCTGTATACTACGTGGCTGGGCAATATACTACGTGGCTGGGCAATATACTATGTGGCTGGGCAATATACTACGCGACTGGGCAATATACTACGTGACTGGGCAATATACTACGTGGGTTGTGCAATATACTACGTGGACATGCATATTCTAGAATACCTGATGCGTTAGAATCGGGCCACCATCTAGTAGTTTAAATAATCAAGTAATGCTACTTGATCTCATCTCAATTCTTACCCTTTTATGTAAATACTGAATGTTAATTCTAAAAATTGGTTAGATGTCTATGTATAAAGAGACTGAAAGAGAGAGACGGCCAGAGATTCTACCAAGACACCCATACATCCAAAAGACCAGAAACAGGACAGTAGCCATTTTACATCATTGCTCCATCACGAGGGACATGGATCTATCTTTGTGCAGGAAACAACCTAGGGATTTTCGGCTCCAGTTGAAAGCTTACAGATCCTCTCCATTGACCATCGCTGAATCATGGATATGTTTGGAGAAGTCAGGTTGTGATCCTCGGATCAACTGGCCTTGTACCTTGTATGGACTCAATGAACTGTTATCTTCCTTTGCTCGTTGTTACTAGGGTTGAGTGAAACAGGTCGGCCAGATTCAGAAGTTGCCGACTTTTGGCAAAGTCGGGTTTCATGAAACCTGACCCCTGTGTGGGGTCGGCCATGAGGTCGGCGATCTTCTGATCTGGAATCGGAATTCCGATACCGAGTTCCGATATGTTTAAGATATCGGGAATTGGTATCGGAATTCATATTTAAGTGTAAAATAAAAAATAAAAATAAAAAAATATTGATATACTCACCCTTGTACGCGCCCTGGTTCTCACCGGCAGCCTTCCTTCCTAAGAATGAGCGCCTGAAGGGCCTTCGATGATGTCGCGGCTTGTGATTGGTCGCGTGAGCGGTCACATGGGTGGTCACGCTACCAATCACAAGCCGCAACATCATCTAAGGTCCTTCAGGCGCTAATTCTTAGGAAGGAAGCGTCCGAGGGCGCGTCCGAGGGTGAGTATATTCCTAATAGGTATATACTCACCCTCGGACGCGCCCTGGTTCTAACCCGCAGCCTTCCTTCCTAAGAATCAGCGCCTGAAGGACATTAGATGACGTCGCGGCTTGTGATTGGTCGCGTGACGCCCATGTGACCGCTCACGCGACCAATCACAAGCCGCGATGTCATCGAAGGTCCATCAGGCGCTCCATCTTAGGAAGGAAGGCTGCCGGTGAAAACCAGGGCACGCCCGAGGGTAAGTACAGTTAGGTCCATATATATTTGGACAGAGACAACATTTTTCTAATTTTGGATATAGACATTACCACAATTAATTTTAAACAAATCAATTCAGATGCAGTTGATGTTCAGACTTTCAACTTACATTTGAGGGTAAATGTTAAAATTGGATGAAGGGTTTAGGAGTTTCAGCTCCTTAACCTATGCCACCCTGTTTTTAAAGGGACCAAAAGTAATTGGACAATTGTGACAAGTGGACAGGTGTGGGCAATCCCTTCGTTATGTCATTCTCAATTAAGCAGATAAAAGGCCTGGAGTTGATTTGAGGATTGGTGCTTGCATTTGGAAGGTTTTGCTGTGAAGTAAACATGCGGTTAAAGGAGCTCTCCATGCAGGTGAAACAAGCCATCCTTAAGCTGTGAAAACAGAAAAAACCCATCCGAGAAATTACTACAATATTAGGAGTGGCAAAATCTACAGTTTGGTACATCCTGAGAAAGAAAGAAAGCACTGGTGAAGTCATCAATGCAAAAAGACCTTGGCGCCCACGGAAGACAACAGTGGTGGATGATCGCAGAATAATCTCCATGGTGATGAGAAACCCCTTCACAACAGCCAACCAAGTGAACAACACTCTCCAGGAGGTAGGCGTATCAATATCCAAATCTACCATAAAGAGAAGACTGCATGAAAGTAAATACAGAGGGTTCACTGCACGGTGCAAGCCACTCATAAGCATCAAGAATAAAGAGGCTAGACTGGACTTTGCTAAAAAACATATAAAAAAACCAGCACCGTTCTGGAATAACATTCTTTGGACAGATGAAACCAAGCTCAACCTCTACCAGAATGGTGGAAAGAGAAAAGTATGGCAAAGACGTGGTCCAGCTCATGATCCAAAGCATACCACATCATCTGTAAAACACGGCGGAGGCAGTGTGATGGCTTGGGCATGCATGGTTGCCAGTGGCACTGGGTCACTAGTGTTTATTGATGATGTGACACAGGACAGAAGCAGCCGAATTAATTCTGAGGTATTCAGAGACATACTGTGTGCTCAGATCCAGCCAAATGCAGCCAAACTGATTGGTCGTCGTTTCATACTACAGATGGACAATTGTTAGGTCTCGAGTTCCCGCTTCTGCACAGGGGGAATCTCGAGCCATCTCCGCTGCGGTCTCCCATTCTCATCCAGCCGCAGTGGAGTCTGCTCAGCAAGGACGTCGGTCCCAGCGTCTTGCTCAGTCTCACTCTGTACTGAGAGTTACTGCTGCTTCTTCAGCTTCTGCCATTAAAGCCAGTGCTGGTCAGCAGCGAGCGGACTTCTCTGGGACTAAGTCCTTGTCTGCACACACTGAGCATGCCCAGGGCAAGATCTCCCGTTGGAGATCGAGGGTCATGTGCTCAGGCTCTGCAGCACATTCCATTGGTCCTCTTGGCAGGTCTTGGAAGGGCAAAGTTTCTGTGGCCACTTCCTGTGCTGCAACTATATAAACTGCGCATGACCGCACGGCCATGCGCTAGTGTACAATTGTTAATGTGTGTATGTTGTGAGTGCAAGTCGTCCTTGGATACCCCTACCCTATTGAATGTCTGTTCGCGGAAGGTGTGTGGTTGCTATCTAGCGCCCGACTTAGCCTACAGCACTAATCACACATTACAGCGTCCAGTTGCTGTGACCGCCAGTACGGCGCCGTGCACTTCCTCTGTGCTTTCCTTACCCAAGCCTGGGTGGTTAGTGGCGTTCGTCAGTGCGGCACCGCATGCACTCTTTTGCCTTAAAATTGTTATTGAGTTTCCTTACACACCCAGTTGCGGTGTTGTGCCAGCAAGGGTCTAATCGGACTTCAATCCTAGTTGGGGTTGAGTTCGCTGACTACTTGCTCGCGCTCTATGTGCGGTACCGCGGTCCTGTGACGCAACAGGATCGCTTCCTTCACGCTGGGTGAAGTTTAACCCACGTGTGTATACTTATGAGTACCGCCATATAGTCCGTCATTACTTGGCAGCAGGTTCCATCTCTGCACGGTGGACCCTGGGCTGCGAACGCACCATACTCTATCTGTCTTATTATTTGGTGCGTTCCGCTAGCCCTAACATTACACTAGCGCCAGGGTCTGGCTAGTAATGACGGACAAACAGCAATCCTTGCGGTATATCCAGCAGCTGGAGGGTAGGTTGGCGGCTCTTGAGAGCGCAACCTCAGCTGTGGATGTTACCGCAGTTGCTGTACAGGCTGCTAGCGTGGCTGCAGCAACCCTGTCCATTGCCACCCCTGCTCCGACATTTTCCCGCCTCCCGCTGCCAGAAAAATTTTCTGGTGATAGCAAATTTTGTAGGGGATTTGTGAGTCAGTGCTCTATTCACCTCGAGCTCCTGGCTGCACGTTTTCCCACAGAGCGGGCTAAGGTGGGATTTATAGTGTCTCTCTTGTCGGACAGGGCGTTGGAATGGGCTACGCCGCTGTGGGAGCGTGGCGATCATGTGGTGCAGAGTGCTCCGCTGTTTCTGTGCACTCTGAAACAGGTCTTTTTAGGACCTCAAGTCACCCATGATACTGCGCTCCAACTGCTGGCATTAACTCAGGGTGAGTCCTTGGTCAGTCATTTTGCCGTCCAATTCCGCACTTTAGCTTCTGAGCTGGATTGGCCGGATAAAGCTCTTATCCCCATATTTTGGAGGGGCCTGGCTGACCACGTTAAGGACGCTCTGGCCACTAGGGAGATTCCTGCCACACTGGAGGAGTTAATAACTGTCTCCACTCGAATTGACCTCCGTTTTAACAAGCGGAGGTTAGAGCGAGCCCAGTGTAGGCAGAGGTTTCGGCTGGCTCCTACCTTCGCCAAACCTCTGGAATCTCCGGTTCTGGTTCCTGAGTCACATGAGGCCAGGGAAGTGTCACAAGCGGGATCTAAGTCCCGGACCGCAGGTGCACTCAAGGTCTGTCATGTATGCCAGCAGTCGGGACATCTAGCCACCAGATGTTCTCAGCGGTCGAGGAAACGTCAGCGTCTAGTGGTAGTAGGTGGAGGTGCACTAGACACGGCGACGTTTGCCTCTAAATTGTCCTTTAAGGGGACAATTACTATAGGCTCATTCTTCCACTCGGTAGAGCTCTGCGTGGATTCTGGGGTGGAGGGCAATTTTATGTCTTCTGCCTTCGCCCAACGTCACGCAATACTCCTGGTTATGCTAGCTCAACCAGTAACGGTACGAGTGGTGAATGGGTCGACACTGCCCTCACAGATAACACACCAGACCATCCCTTTTACTCTGTCCATGTCGCCTTCTCATCAGGAGATTATATCTCTGCTCATCATTCCTGAGGGAATTGATGAGGTCCTGTTGGGAATACCTTGGCTACGGTACCACTCTCCTCATATCGAGTGGTCCTCTGGCAGAATCCTGGGATGGGGCGAATCTTGTGGGGGTAGGTGTCAGAGGAAGTGCGTTCAGGTTGCTACTACTGAGATACCCACAGATCTTTCCTCTCTCCCCAAGCAGTATTGGTCTTATGCAGACGTGTTCTCCAAAAAGGCGGCGGAGATCCTTCCGCCCCATCGCCCCTATGACTGTCCTATTGATCTCTTGCCTGGTGCTGAGCCTCCCCGGGGTCGAGTCTATCCGCTATCTCTCCCGGAGACGGAGGCAATGTCACAGTACATCCAGGAAAATCTGGCAAGAGGATTCATTAGGAAGTCAGTGTCACCTGCTGGGGCAGGGTTCTTCTTCGTGCAGAAGAAGAATGGGGAACTACGTCCATGCATAGACTACAGGGGTCTTAACGCCATCACCGTTAAAAATAAGTATCCTTTGCCCTTGATATCTGAGCTCTTCGATAGGCTTCGGGGAGCAAGGGTATTTACTAAACTAGATCTGCGGGGTGCTTACAACCTGATTCGCATCCGTGAGGGGGACGAATGGAAGACGGCTTTTAACACCAGGGATGGGCACTATGAATATCTGGTGATGCCCATCGGGCTCTGTAATGCCCCGGCCGTTTTCCAAGACTTTGTGAACGATATCTTCCGGGATATGCTTTCCACCTCGGTCGTAGTCTATCTGGATGATATTCTCATCTACTCTCCAGATATTGACTCCCACCGGAGAGATGTTTGCAAAGTCTTCGACCTCCTACGGGCAAACTCCCTCTATGCCAAGTAGGAGAAGTGTATGTTTGAGCAGGAGTCCTTACCTTTCCTAGGCTACATCATCTCTGCCCAGGGATTGGCTATGGATCCTGCTAAACTACAGGCTGTGATGGACTGGCAGGAACCCCATTCTCTTAAAGCGGTGCAGCGCTTTATGGGGTTCATTAATTATTATCGCCAGTTCATTCCGCACTTCTCAACTTTGGTAGCTCCCTTGGTTGCCCTCACCAAGAAGGGGGCGAATCCCAAATTGTGGTCTGAGGAGGTCTCCAAGGCCTTTAACTCTATAAAGTCACACTTCGCTAGCGCTCCCATCCTACATCGCCCCGATGTTGATAAGCCATTTATCATGGAGGTGGATGCCTCTTCTGTTGGTGCTAGAGCAGTCCTCTTCCAAAAGGATGCTCAAGGTCGGAAGCATCCTTGCTTCTTTTTCTCCAAGACCTTCTCACCAGCAGAGAGGAATTATTCCATCGGGGACAGGGAGTTGCTAGCCATGAAATTGGCTTTCTCGGAGTGGAGACATCTCTTGGAGGGAGCACGTTTTCCCTTCCAAGTCTTCACAGACCATAAAAATTTGGTGTACCTGCAGACAGCCCAGCGGTTGAATTCTCGCCAGGCCAGATGGTCTTTATTCTTCTCCCGGTTTCATTTCACCTTCCATTTTCTTTCTGGGGAGAAGAACATTCGGGCCGACGCTCTCTCTCGCTCCGTTGTGTCATCTGCGGAGGAGGAGGAGGAGCCTCGGCTTATTGTCCCCACCGAGAGCTTGAGAACTGTGGCCCCGGTTTTGCTAGAGTCTGTGCCCCCGGGCAAGACTTTTGTTCCATCCAGTTTGCGACCGGAGGTTCTCTCTTGGGCACACTCGTCCAGGGTGGGTGGACATTTTGGTACCAAAAGGACATCTGAGTTACTGGCGAGGACATACTGGTGGCCGCATATGGCTCGTGATGTCGCAGAGTATGTTCGGGCGTGTGTCTCTTGCGCCAAGAACAAGACTCCTCGACAACGGCCAGCTGGTTTGCTTTATCCTCTGCCGGTGGCGGACAGGCCCTGGGAGATGGTCGGGATGGACTTTGTGGTGGGCTTACCCAAGTCTCGTAACTGCACCATTATCTGGGTGATCACCGACCATTTTTCCAAAATGGTGCACTTGTTGCCTCTTCCACGGCTACCTTCTGCACGGGCGTTGGCTGTCTTGTTCGTCAAGCATATCTTTCGCCTACACGGTATGCCAGACAAAATTGTTAGTGACCGGGGTCCCCAGTTTGCGTCTCGATTCTGGAGAGAGCTTTGTCGTCTACTCAGTATTGAGTTAAATCTCTCTTCGGCATATCATCCAGAGACGAATGGGTTGGTAGAGAGGGCCAACCAGACCTTGGTCACATATTTACGACATTTTGTTTCTGCCAGGCAGGATGACTGGGCATCCTTGCTACCGTGGGCAGAGTTTGCACTTAACAATGCCGTAGCCGACTCTACCGGTCAGACTCCATTCCTCCTAAATTACGGCCAGCATCCGCGTGTTCCTGTGCCCATGCCTGTGTCTTCTGCTGACTCCAGGGTGGCAGACTGGGCTGTGGAGGCACGGGACATTTGGGACCGCACGCAGGATGCCATTCGGGCCTCCAAGGAGAGAATGAGGTCCTCCGCCGATGTTCATCGGCGCCCTGCTCCGACCTTTGCTCCTGGCGACTTGGTGTGGCTCTCTGCCCGTAACATCAGGCTGCGAGTTGAGTCCACTAAGTTTGCTCCTCGCTAGAGTTGAGCGACCTTGACCTTTTTAGAGTCGAGCCGGGTTTCGCGAAACCCGACTATCTCAAAAGTCGGGTCGAGTGAAATCGGCCGATTATGACGTAAAGTCGGGATCGACCGAAACACGAAACCCAATGCAAGTCAATGGGGCAGCATAGTCGGCAGTGAGTGGGGGCCAGGAAAACACCTAGAGTGCCCATTTTAATGTCAAAACCATCCATTCTTCTTAATGAAGCTTGTCAAGCGTAATTTACCTTATAATAATTGGAAGGCATTTGAAATTGGGGGTCATTTGGCTAAAGTTGTGGTGGGTAGGGCTGGTTCAAGTAATTAGTGGGCCCAGGAAATCTGGACCACGTCACGGCAGTGGAGCAGGGAGAGGTAAGTATTTCAACTTTGCAAGTGCTGTGAACCTGAGCAAGCAGGGGGGGCCCACTTGTTGGCATTGGCACTGGCACAGGGCCCCTCAAAGTACAGCGGTGTGTTTGCACAGCGGGGGCGCCTCCCACCGGCAGCAACACTTTTGCGTACCATGAGAGGCCCTGTGCCAGTGACGTCGCCAACTAGTATTCCTCCCCCCACCTGATGAAGGAACCTGCACTTTCATCTGCACCTTCCTGTTTGTCCCCGTGTAAGGTGGTATGGTATGCGGGAAGGGGGACCTGACTTTCAGCAGGGTCACAATCTTGCAGTGTAGCGTGCACGGGAAATGTTGCGTTATGGGTCAATGTACCAGCAGACTCATCTATCACTGGCTGGGCAATGGGCAGGATGAGGAGGAAACACAGATATAGGCCCAAAGAATAAAGTGGGCTAAATGCAGTTCAAAATTGGTAACACAGGACTAATCAGGGGGCATTGCAGTGGAGGACAACTGGAATGAGAGGCTGACACAGAGAGTAGGCCCAAATCAGTAAGTAGTCGAAATGCAGTTCAAAATTGGCAACAGTAGTAAACAGGCGGCACAGCTTTGTTCAGTGGAGGAGAACAGCAAGGAGTGGCAGACACCGATAGTAGGCCCCAACCCAACTAGTAGGCCAAATGCAGTCTAACATTAACAACTACTTAACGAGCGCCTGAAAACGGAATTTCAGGACAGGAAACCAGGAGAACAGCAAGGAGCGGCAGACACCGATAGTAGGCCCAAACCAACTAGTACGCCAAATGCAGTTGTTCCGTTTAACCACAATTTAATGAGAGCCTGAAGATAGAAGTTCAGGAAAGGCAACCTGGAGAACACCTTGGAGTGGAACACACCATCTCTCTACACCCCATACCCAATTTGTAGGCCTAATGCAGCGTAGTTTCCAACAACTACTAAACGAGAGCATGATGATCGAAGCATTGGCGAGGAAACCTGGGGAACACCTTGGAGTGGAACACACCATCTCTCTACAGTGGAACACACCATCTCTCTACACCCCATACCCAATTTGTAGGCCTAATGCAGCGTAGTTTCCAACAACTACTAAACGAGAGCCGGAAGATCGAAGCAATGGAGAGGAAACCTGGGGAACACCTTGGAGTGTAACACACCATCTCTCTACACCCCATACCCAATTTGTAGGCCTAATGCAGCGTAGTTTCCAACAACTACTAAACGAGAGCCGGAAGATCGAAGCAATGGAGAGGAAACCTGGGGAACACCTTGGAGTGTAACACACCATCTCTCTACACCCCATACCCAATTTGTAGGCCTAATGCAGCGTAGTTTCCAACAACTACTAAACGAGAGCATGATGATCGAAGCATTGGCGAGGAAACCTGGGGAACACCTTGGAGTGGAACACACCATCTCTCTACAGTGGAACACACCATCTCTCTACACCCCATACCCAATTTGTAGGCCTAATGCAGCGTAGCTTCCAACAACTACTAAACGAGAGCCGGAAGATCGAAGCTCAGGAAAGGCAACCTGGAGAACACCTTGGAGTGGAACACACCATCTCTCTACACCCCATACCCAATTTGTAGGCCCAATGCAGCGTAGTTTCCAACAACTACTAAACGAGAGCCGGAAGATCGAAGCAATGGAGAGGAAACCTGGGGAACACCTTGGAGTGTAACACACCATCTCTCTACACCCCATACCCAATTTGTAGGCCTAATGCAGCGTAGTTTCCAACAACTACTAAACGAGAGCCGGAAGATCGAAGCAATGGAGAGGAAACCTGGGGAACACCTTGGAGTGTAACACACCATCTCTCTACACCCCATACCCAATTTGTAGGCCTAATGCAGCGTAGTTTCCAACAACTACTAAACGAGAGCCGGAAGATCGAAGCTCAGGAAAGGCAACCTGGGGAACACCTTGGAGTGTAACAAACCCTCTCTCTACACCACGGAAGGGCTGATTCTTAGGAAGGAAGGCTGTCGGAAAGAAGCAGGGCGCGTCCGAGGGTGATTATATTCTTATTAGGTATATACTCACCCTCGGACGCGCCCTGCTTCTTTATTTGTAATGAATGTTTATTTGCAATGTGGTTTTGACTTACTCTATTTTTTTGGTAAATAATGATTTTATTATTTTCATTGTTTTGCATCTTCTTGGCAATAATATAAAGAAGACGCGACAGGACAACACTCGGTGGATGCCATATCTGTGTTTAAAATTGAAAAAACCTTTGAGTTAACTACTTGCAGGAGAAAGTTATTGTAGCTGGTGGCCATTTTTAGTACTGTACCAGATTTTTGTTGTATGTGTTTGTTTTTAATGTTAAAATGTCTGCATTTGATATCTCTCCAGTATTTTCTTTTTTATAAGCAAAATACTTATTTTTATATTTTCTGATGTTGGTTCCAGGGGTACACGGGCAGCAGTGGTGTGGTCAGTGGAGGCCTAGTGGAAGGAGTGACCGCAGACAGGCATCGAAGGCCTAAAATAATAACACATGGCTGTAGGCAATTTTAAATTGGTTCCAGGGGTACACGGGCAGCAGTGGTGTGGTCAGTGGAGGCCTAGTGGAAGGAGTGACCGCAGACAGGCATCGAAGGCCTAAAATAATAACACATGGCTGTAGGCAATTTTAAATTGGTTCCAGGGGTACACGGGCAGCAGTGGTGTGGTCAGTGGAGGCCTAGTGGAAGGAGTGACCGCAGACAGGCATCGAAGGCCTAAAATAATAACACATGGCTGTAGGCAATTTTAAATTGGTTACAGGGGTACACGGGCAGCAGTGGTGTGGTCAGTGGAGGCCTAGTGGAAGGAGTGACCGCAGACAGGCATCGAAGGCCTAAAATAATAACACATGGCTGTAGGCAATTTTAAATTGGTTACAGGGGTACACGGGCAGCAGTGGTGTGGTCAGTGGAGGCCTAGTGGAAGGAGTGACCGCAGACAGGCATCGAAGGCCTAAAATAATAACACATGGCTGTAGGCAATTTTAAATTGGTTACAGGGGTACGTGGGCAGCAGTGGTGTGGTCAGTGGAGGCCTAGTGGAAGGAGTGACCACAGACAGGCATCGAAGGCCTAACATAACAAAAATGTCAATACAATGGTATTGTCAGTGGCAGGCATTGAAGGATGTCAGCGCATAGACTAAACATTGGTGGAGCTGTGAGATAATTTTGCAAGTGGTAGAGCACTGTTTGAGCTGGGGTGGGGGGAAACTGTCTTGTGGCCGGCGGTACAGGCCCAGGGCCCCTCATATTACAACGGTGTGTCTGACGTTGGGTGCGCACCACCACCGCCAGAGACACTTTATTGTACTAGGAGGGACCCAGTGGCAGTGCCGTCGACCAAAAGCGGGCTCACCCACCTCTTCAGACAAACAGTACTCTCACGGGTGCTGGCGCCAAGTGGCGATACCACGGCCCCGTGTGGGGACTTTGGCCATTTAGGGAGGTGTTAACATGTCGGATGCTGGACAATCAGGTGCTGCAAATTACGAGATTGGAAAAGTCGTTCAGAATAGTCCACAGGCAAGACCTTTACATAGGAAAGCTAGGTGTCAGCCGGGCAAGGTGGGGCAAAAGATTTCGAAATCCAGTTGTGGTTCATTTTAATGAAGGTTAGATCATCTACATTTTGGGTAGCCAGACGAGTCCTTTTTTCTGTTAGTATTGAACCTGCAGCACTGAATACTCTTTCTGATAGGACACTAGCTGCCGGGCAAGCAAGCTCCTGCAATGCATATTCTGCCAATTCTGGCCAGGTGTCTAATTTTGATGCCCAGTAATCAAATGGGAATGACGGTTGAGGGAGAACATCGATAAGGGATGAAAAATAGTTTGTAACCATACTGGACAAATGTTGTCTCCTGTCACTTTGAATTGATGCTGCAGTACCTGTCCTGTCTGCGGTCATAGCAAAATCACTCCACAACCTGGTCAGAAAACCCCTCTGGCCAACGCCACTTCTGATTTCTGCCCCTCTATCTCCTCTGGTCTGCTGGCCCCTGCAGCTCGTGTGAGAACGATCACGGGCGCTGTGTGCAGGGAATGCCAGAAGCATACGGTCAACAAGAGTTGATTGTTTGGTTGCTAATATTAGTTCCAAGTTCTCATGTGGCATTATATTTTGCAATTTGCCTTTATAGCGAGGATCAAGGAGGCAGGCCAACCAGTAATCGTCATCATTCATCATTTTAGTTATGCGTGTGTCCCTTTTGAGGATACGTAAGGCATAATCCGCCATGTGGGCCAAAGTTCCAGTTCTCAAATCTGCGGTTGTGCTTGGTTGAGGGGCAGTTTCAGGCAAATCCACGTCACTTGTGTCCCTCAAAAAACCAGAACCCGGCCTTGCCGCGCCACCAATTTCCAGTGGCCCCGGAAAAGCTTCCTCATTAAAAATATAATCATCCCCATCATCCTCCTCGTCCTCCTCCTCCTCTTCGCCCGCTACCTCGTCCTGTACACTGCCCTGGCCAGACAATGGCTGACTGTCATCAAGGCTTTCCTCTTCCTCAGCTGCAGACGCCTGATCCTTTATGTGCGTCAAACTTTGCATCAGCAGACGCATTAGGGGGATGCTCATGCTTATTATGGCGTTGTCTGCACTAACCAGCCGTGTGCATTCCTCAAAACACTGAAGGACTTGGCACATGTCTTGAATCTTCGACCACTGCACACCTGACAACTCCATGTCTGCCATCCTACTGCCTGCCCGTGTATGTGTATCCTCCCACAAAAACATAACAGCCCGCCTCTGTTCACACAGTCTCTGAAGCATGTGCAGTGTTGAGTTCCACCTTGTTGCAACGTCTATGATTAGGCGATGCTGGGGAAGGTTCAAAGAACGCTGATAGGTCTGCATACGGCTGGAGTGTACGGGCGAACGGCGGATATGTGAGCAAAGTCCACGCACTTTGAGGAGCAGGTCGGATAACCCCGGATAACTTTTCAGGAAGCACTGCACCACCAGGTTTAAGGTGTGAGCCAGGCAAGGAATGTGTTTCAGTTGGGAAAGGGAGATGGCAGCCATGAAATTCCTTCCGTTATCACTCACTACCTTGCCTGCCTCAAGATCTACAGTGCCCAGCCACGACTGCGTTTCTTTCTGCAAGAACTCGGACAGAACTTCCGCGGTGTGTCTGTTGTCGCCCAAACACTTCATAGCCAATACAGCCTGCTGACGTTTGCCAGTAGCTGCCCCATAATGGGAGACCTGGTGTGCAACAGTGGCAGCTGCGGATGGAGTGGTTGTGCGACTGCGGTCTGTGGACGAGCTCTCGCTTCTGCAGGAGGACGAAGAGGAGGAGGAGGGGGTGCGAACGGCTACAGCCAATTGTTTCCTAGACCGTGGGCTAGGCAGAACTGTCCCAAACTTGCTGTCCCCTGTGGACCCTGCATCCACCACATTTACCCAGTGTGCCGTGATGGACACGTAACGTCCCTGGCCATGCCTACTGGTCCATGCATCTGTTGTCAGGTGCACCTTTGTGCTCACAGATTGCCTGAGTGCATGGACGATGCGCTCTTTAACATGCTGGTGGAGGGCTGGGATGGCTTTTCTGGAAAAAAAGTGTCGACTGGGTAGCTCGTAGCGTGGTACAGCGTAGTCCATCAGGGCTTTGAAAGCTTCGCTTTCAACTAACCGGTAGGGCATCATCTCTAACGAGATTAGTCTAGCTATGTGTGCGTTCAAACCCTGTGTACGCGGATGCGAGGCTAAGTACTTCCTTTTTATAACCATAGTCTCATGTAGGGTGAGCTGGACTGGAGAGCTGGAGATCGTGGAACTAGCGGGGGTGCCGGTGGACATGGCAGACTGAGAGACGGTGGGAGATGGTATTGTTGCCACCGGTGCCCTAGATGCAGTGTTTCCTACTACGAAACTGGTGATTCCCTGACCCTGACTGCTTTGGCCTGGCAAAGAAACCTGCACAGATACTGCAGGTGGTGCGGAAAATGGTGGCCCTACACTGCCGGAAGGGATGTTGCGTTGCTGACTAGCTTCATTGGCCGAGGGTGCTACAACCTTAAGGGACGTTTGGTAGTTAGTCCAGGTTTGCAAATGCATGGTGGTTAAATGTCTATGCATGCAACTTGTATTGAGACTTTTCAGATTCTGTCCTCTGCTTAAGGTAGTTGAACATTTTTGACAGATGACTTTGCGCTGATCAATTGGATGTTGTTTAAAAAAATGCCAGACTGCACTCTTTCTAGCATCGGATACCTTTTCAGGCATTGCAGACTGAGCTTTAACCGGATGGCCACGCTGTCCTCCAACAGGTTTTGGCTTTGCCACGCGTTTTGGGCAAGATACGGGCCCGGCAGATGGAAACTGTTGCGATGTTGATGCCTGCTGCGGCCCCTCCTCCTCCGCTTCAGAACTGCTGCCGCCTACACCCTGTTCCCCCAATGGCTGCCAATCGGGGTCAAGAACTGGGTCATCTATTACCTCTTCTTGTAGCTCGTGTGCAACTTCGTCTGTGTCACCGTGTCGGTCGGTGGTATAGCGTTCGTGATGGGGCAACATAGTCTCATCAGGGTCTGATTCTTGATCAGCACCCTGCGAGGGCAATGTTGTGGTCTGAGTCAAAGGACCAGCATAGTAGTCTGGCTGTGGCTGTGCATCAGTGCACTCCATGTCAGATTCAACTTGTAATGGGCATGGACTGTTAATTGCTTCACTTTCTAAGTCAGGGACGGTATGTGTAAAGAGCTCCATGGAGTAACCCGTTGTGTCGCCTGCTGCATTCTTCTCTGTTGTTGTTTTTGCTGAAGAGGACAAGGAAGCGACTTGTCCCTGACCGTGAACATCCACTAACGACGCGCTGTTTTGACATTTACCAGTTTCACGAGAGGAGGCAAAAGAGCTAGAGGCTGAGTCAGCAAGATAAGCCAAAACTTGCTCTTGCTGCTCCGGCTTTAAAAGCGGTTTTCCTACTCCCAGAAAAGGGAGCGTTCGAGGCCTTGTGTAGCCAGACGACGAACCTGGCTCCACAGCTCCAGACTTAGGTGCAATATTTTTTTTCCCACGACCAGCTGATGCTCCACCACTACCACTACCCTCATTACCAGCTGACAATGAACGCCCCCGGCCACGACCTCTTCCACCATACTTCCTCATTGTTTTAAAAACGTAAACAAACTAACGGTATTTGTTGCTGTCACACAAATTACACGGTGAGCTATAACTTCAGTATGATTTAGCTACCCCTTTACAGGTGAGTGAGACCACAACGAAAATCAGGCACAATGTTACACACTCTGTTGTTGGTGGCAACAAATGAGAGAGATGCCACACACGCAGGACTGTCACTGAAGCACAAATGTAAATATTAATCTCCCACTGATTTGTTTTTTGTTTTTTTTTAAGGGAGACTTTAGGAAAAAAAAATAATAGAATAAAATGATTTTTTCAGGAAGAATTTAGAAACCAAATAAAATAAAATGATTTTTTCAGGGAGAATTTAGAAAACAAATAAAACAAAAAAAGGCTTTCTATGGCCCACTGAGTGAGAGATGACGCACACAGGAGTCAGGAGTGGCACACAAGCCCAGAGGCCAATATTTATCTCCCACTGATTGATGTAGTGATTTTTTCAGGTAGATTTTGGAACCCAAATCAAGCTAAAAAAACAATAGGCTTTCTATGGCCCACAATTGGAGAGAGAGAGAGATGGCACACCCAGGAGTCAAGACTGGCACACAAGCAGAAAGGGCAATATTAATCTCCCACTGATTTGTTGTTTTTTTTTTTTTTTTCAGGGAGACTTTAGGAAAAAAAAATAGAATAAAATGATTTTTTCAGGAAGAATTTAGAAACCAAAGAAAATAAAATGATTTTTTCAGGGAGAATTTAGAAAACAAATAAAACAAAAAAAGGCTTTCTATGGCCCACTGAGTGAGAGATGACGCACACAGGAGTCAGGAGTGGCACACAAGCCCAGAGGCCAATATTTATCTCCCACTTTTTTTTTTTTGTTCCAGGGAAAATTTATAAACCCAATAAAAAAAAATAATAAATAGGCTTTCTATGGCCCACTATCTGAGAGACAGAGAGAGATGGCAGGCTTAGGACTGGCACACAAGCCCAAAGGCCAATATTAATCTCCCTTTTTTTTTAAGGGAGAATTTATAAAACAAAAAAAAAAAAAATAAATAGGCTTTCTATGGCCCACTATTTGTGAGAGAGATGGCACGCTCAGGACTGGCACACAAGCCTAGAGGCCAATATTAATCTCCCACTTTTTTTTTTTTTTTCCAGGGAAAATTTATAAACCCATTAAAAAAAAATAAAATAAATAGGCTTTCTATGGCCCACTATCTGAGAGAGAGAGATGGCACGCTTAGGACTGGCACACAAGCCCAAAGGCCAATATTAATCTCCCTTTTTTTTTAAGGGAGAATTTATAAAACAAAAAAAAAAAAAATAAATAGGCTTTCTATGGCCCACTATTTGTGAGAGAGATGACACGCTCAGGACTGGCACACAAGCCCAGAGGCCAATATTAATCTCCCACTTTTTTTTTTTTTCCAGGAAAAATTTATAAACCCATTAAAAAAAAAAAAAAAAATAGGCTTTCTATGGCCCACTATCTGAGAGAGAGAGATGGCACGCTTAGGACTGGCACACAAGCCCAAAGGCCAATATTAATCTCCCACTGATTGATTTATTGATTTTTTCAGGTAGAATTTAGAACCCAAATAAAGCAAAAAAAAAAAAAAAGGGCTTTCTATGGCCCACTGAGTGAGTGATAATGCACACAGGAGTCAGGAGTGGCACACAAGCCCTGAGGCCAATATTTTTCTCCCACTGATTGATGTAGTGAATTTTTCAGGTAGATTTTAGAACCAAAATCAAGCAAAAAAATAAATAGGCTTTCTATGGCCCACTGAGTGAGTGATGATGCACACAGGAGTCAAGAGTGGCACACAAGCCCTGAGGCCAATATTTTTCTCCCACTGATTGATGTAGTGATTTTTTCAGGTAGATTTTATAACCCAAATCAAGCAAAAAAATAAATAGGCTTTCTATGGCCCACTGAGTGAGGGATGACACAGACAGGGATGGCACTCTAGCAGAAATGTCAATCTTAATCTCCCACAAAAAAAAAAAAAAAAAACAGGGAGTGTCCTTCAATTACTATCTCCCTGCAGTAATCTCAGCCAGGTATGGCAGGCAGCAATAAGGAGTGGACTGATGCACAAATTAAATAAAAAGTGTGTACAAACCAAAAAGATAGCTGTGCAGAAAGGAAGGAACAAGAGGATTTGTGCTTTGAAAAAAGCAGTTGGTTTGCACAGCGGCGTACACACAGCAATGCAGCTATCAGGGAGCCTTCTAGGGCAGCCCAATGAGCTACAGCGCTGAGGGGGAAAAAAAAAAATGTAGCTTCCACTGTCCCTGCACACCGAAGGTGGTGTTGGGCAGTGGAAATCGCTACAGCACAAGCGGTTTGGTGGTTAATGGACCCTGCCTAACGCTATCCCTGCTTCTGACGAAGCGGCAGCAACCTCTCCCTAAGCTCAGATCAGCAGCAGTAACATGGCGGTCGGCGGGAACGCCCCTTTATAGCCCCTGTGACGCCGCAGACAGCAAGCCAATCACTGCAATGCCCTTCTCTAAGATGGTGGGGACCAGGACCTATGTCATCACGCTGCCCACACTCTGCGTTTACCTTCATTGGCTGAGAAATGGCGCTTTTCGCGTCATTGAAACGCGACTTTGGCGCGAAAGTCGCGTACCGCATGGCCGACCCCGCACAGGGGTCGGATCGGGTTTCATGAAACCCGACTTTGCCAAAAGTCGGCGACTTTTGAAAATGAACGACCCGTTTCGCTCAACCCTACTCCTCGCTACTTGGGTCCCTTCAAGGTTCTCGAACGGGTTAATCCTGTGGTCTACCGTTTGGCTCTTCCTCCACGCTTGGGTATCACCAACACCTTTCATGTGACCCTCTTGAAACCCGTATACATGTCCCGGTTTTCCGAGTCATCTGCCGGGACATCGGGTTCATCTATGGACGATTACGAGGTGAACGCTATTTTGGGGTGCAAGGTGGTACGCGGCAAAAAGTTCTATCTGGTGGATTGGAAGGGTTATGGCCCGGAGGACAGGTCATGGGAGCCTGCTGAAAACATTCGGGCCCCACAGCTCATTGCTGCCTTCGAGCGTAGCGAGGCCCAAGGAGGGGGGGGGGGGGCCCTAGGAGTGGGGGTAATGTTAGGTCTCGAGTTCCCACTTCTGCACAGGGGGAATCTCGAGCCATCTCCGCTGCGGTCTCCCATTCTCATCCAGCCGCAGTGGAGTCTGCTCAGCAAGGACGTCGGTCCCAGCGTCTTGCTCAGTCTCACTCTGTACTGAGAGTTACTGCTGCTTCTTCAGCTTCTGCCATTAAAGCCAGTGCTGGTCAGCAGCGAGCGGACTTCTCTGGGACTAAGTCCTTGTCTGCACACACTGAGCATGCCCAGGGCAAGATCTCCCGTTGGAGATCGAGGGTCATGTGCTCAGGCTCTGCAGCACATTCCATTGGTCCTCTTGGCAGGTCTTGGAAGGGCAAAGTTTCTGTGGCCACTTCCTGTGCTGCAACTATATAAACCGCATGACCGCACGGCCATGCGCTAGTGTACAATTGTTAATGTGTGTATGTTGTGAGTGCAAGTCGTCCTTGGATACCCCTACCCTATTGAATGTCTGTTCGCGGAAGGTGTGTGGTTGCTATCTAGCGCCCGACTTAGCCTACAGCACTAATCACACATTACAGCGTCCAGTTGCTGTGACCGCCAGTACGGCGCCGTGCACTTCCTCTGTGCTTTCCTTACCCAAGCCTGGGTGGTTAGTGGCGTTCGTCAGTGCGGCACCGCATGCACTCTTGTGCCTTAAAATTGTTATTGAGTTTCCTTACACACCCAGTTGCGGTGTTGTGCCAGCAAGGGTCTAATCGGACTTCAATCCTAGTTGGGGTTGAGTTCGCTGACTACTTGCTCGCGCTATATGTGCGGTACCGCGGTCCTGTGACGCAACAGGATCGCTTCCTTCACGCTGGGTGAAGTTTAACCCACGTGTGTATACTTATGAGTACCGCCATATAGTCCGTCATTACTTGGCAGCAGGTTCCATCTCTGCACGGTGGACCCCGGGCTGCGAACGCACCATACTCTATCTGTCTTATTATTTGGTGCGTTCCGCTAGCCCTAACAGACAATGACCCAAAACATAAAGCCAAAGCAACCCAGGAGTTTATTAAAGCAAAGAAGTGGAATATTCTCGAATGGCCAAGTCAGTCACCTGATCTCAACCCAATTGAGCATGCATTTCACTTGTTAAAGACTAAACTTCAGACAAAGAGGCCCACAAACAAACAGCAGCTGAAAACCACCGCAGTGAAGGCCTGGCAGAGCATCAAAAAGGAGGAAACACAGCGTCTGGTGATGTCCATGAGTTCAAGACTTCAGGCAATCATTGTTTACAAAGGGTTTTCAACCAAGTACTAAAAATGAACATTGTATTTAAAATTATTGAATCTGTCCAATTACTTTTGGTCCCTTTAAAAACAGGGCGGCACATGTTAAGGAGCTGAAACTCCTAAACCCTTCATCCAATTTTAATGTGGATACCCTCAAATGAAAGCTGAAAGTCTGAACTTCAACTGCATCTGCATTGTTTTGTTTAAAATTCATTGTGGTAATGTCTATAACCAAAATTAGAAAAATGTTGTCTCTGTCCAAATATATATGGACCTAACTGTATATCAATATTTTTTATTTTGATTCTTTATTTCACACTTAAATATGGATCCCAGGGCCTGAAGGAGAGTTTCCTCTCCTTCAGACCCTGGGAACCATTAGAAACCCAATGCACTGCATTGGGTTTCGTGTTTTGGCCAACCCCGACCCCAACTTTTCTATAGGATCGGCCGATTTCACTCGACCCGACTTTTGAAAAAGTCGGGATTCGTGAAACCCGACCCGATCCTATAAAAAGAAAAGTCGCTCAACCCTAGTCGTTACTCCTCTCTGTGTGCATTCCACAGGTGGCATAACTGACCCTGGAAGATGGAGCCAGGTTGTGATCCTTCGTTCAACTGGCCTTGTATAGACTGAATGGACCGTCATCTTCCTATGCTCGTCGTTACCTCCTTTCTGTGTGCTTGCCACAGGTGGAGTAACCGACCCTGGAAGATGGAGCCAGATTGTGATCCTTGGATCAACTGGCATTGTATGGACTGAATGGACCGTCATCTTCCTATGCTTGTTGTTATCTCACAGGTGGGGTAACGACCCTGGGAGCACTGAAGTAACATCTGCCATTATCATGGCGAGTCAGTGGAAGGGTGAGACTCGAAAATGTGCATTATCTTGGGTACTATGCTGGGACTGATATATGTGTTATCTGCCTGTTTTGTGGTTCAATAAACATTGCCACATTGTTTTATCTTCACCCTGTGTTGTCTCAGTATTGTTATGCCCATGTTAAAGGGAGAGCAGGCGTTCGGTTGGGTAATCCCTGGTCCATGCGGTTTCGGCTAGTGGACCTGGGGCGCCCGCCAACCCCCTGTGTCTCTACAGCAATGACCCTGGAGGTCCCTTCCAACTCTAACATTCTATGATTCTATGCAGTTCACCTATTTCCTTAATGTCCTTGGTCGCTATTCTTCACCTCTAGGTCAGCTTTGTCCAGTACTGTGGAGTCTAAAACTTTACACAGTATTCTAAATGAAGTCTGACTAGTATACCTTTATCCATAATTATGTTCTTCATCTACAATACTGAATTAATAGACGCTATTTGAAAATTTCTACAGATTTTCTAGTTACCAAACAATGTAAAGTTGAGAGAAGGAAACTTTACTGTAAATGACAATATAGTGTTTCATTTAATTTATATAGGCAGGAGATTTCCAAGTGAAGTTAACAATAAAGAATACACATTTTTAAAGAAGCTTCTTGGAGATAGTTAATCAGACAACACATCCATGACAATGTGGAGCAGCAGAATGAACAATATAGAAAACAAAGAGTATACTGAACACAGTGACACACCTAGGTTTATTTTGTATTATTTCCTTGAATTCATGTCATTTTTTAGATATACATGTCTACCAACAGTATTGTTACATACAGTAAAAAAAACGTAATCAGAAATCGATGCTTGACAGCTAGAGAAGAGAATGTTTCACATGGGAATAATCAAGCGATGTTACCCTGATTGTTAATAAGCTGACTTTTTATCTAAGCCAAGTATGTGTCACTCATTAGATCTATTTCAGATGTTCTCAGTAGATTTATCAAGGAAAATGGCTTTCACTGAAAGAAATACATTAGAAGATCTTTGTGCAAGAGCTATACTCTTGATGCTTTGCCCATTAATGAACAATAAGATGGATCACCATTTTCCACAAATCTTTTTGCCACTTCAATCCATAATGGGTAATATACATTGCTTTTATGAAAGATGCAGTCATGGAATAAATCCAAATAAGATGTATTTTAGAAATATCTTCAGAAATATATTCCTTTCCATGGTAAAATAAATGCACTGGGCAATTTGTAAGAATCTAATGTCCTTAGAATTTTATGTAAAATTTGTCCTAAATCAGGATGAGTCTGTAAATCACAGGGATGGCTCAGGCAGGGGGAGTTGCTGCATCTGCTGCAAATCTGTATATTGTACGTAATCCCTTATCATGGCCAGCACCATGGAATTAATGGTGCTTTATAAATAAATAATATTAATAATAAACCGCTGGGACTGGAGCTTACTCCGATCCCAGCAGACTAAATGGAAGCTATGATCAGAAAATGACATATTGTTTAAACAGATTTTTGTCTTACATACATATTTTTTTAAATGTTAGCAAGTTTTTTTACATCTTGATCTGTATTAAAAACACAATGGGTAATTTTGCAATGTTCAGTAGTCACTGGGTTTTTTTAGACTCACACTTCCTGTCCTTTAAAGAATGGTTTTGAGTAATGCTTTAGTCACACTAAACGACTTACCAACGATCACGACCAGCGATACGACCTAGCCGTGATCGTTGGTAAGTCGTTGTGTGGTCGCTGGGGAGCTGTCACACAGACAGCTCTCTCCAGCGACAAACGATCAGGGGAATGACTTCGGCATCGTTGAAACTGTCTTCAACGATGCCGAAGTCCCCCTGCAGCACCTGGATAACCAGGGTAAACATCGGGTTACTAAATGCAGGGCCACACTTAGTAACCCGATATTTACCCTGGTTACCATTGTAAAAGTAAAAAAAAAAAACACTACATACTCACATTCTGATGTCTGTCACGTCCCCCGCCGGCGTCCACAGGGTTAAAACTGCTTTCGGCAAGAGCGCTGCTAATGCACGTGCTGCTGCCGAGAGCTTCCCTGCACTGACTGTGTCAGCGCCGGCAGTAACAGCGGTGACGTCACCGCTGTGCTCTGCTTTACGGCCAGCGCTGGCAGCGCTCCTGCCGAAAGCAGTTTTAACCCTGTGGACACCGGGGGACGTGACAGACATCAGAATGTGAGTATGTACTGTTTTTTTTTTTTTTAACTTTTACAATGGTAACCAGGGTAAATATCCAGCGATGACAGCGGGTGATCAGCGACCAAAAAATGGTCCTGATCATTCCCCAACGACGAACGATCTCCCAGCAGGGGCCTGATCATTGGTCGCTGTCACACATAACGAGATCGTTAGCGGGATTGTTGCTACGTCACCAAAAGCGTGACGTTGCAACGATATCATTAACGATATCGTTATGTGTGACTCCAGCTTAAGGCTCCTTATCATCAGAGACATGATTACAAGGATTGATAACACCTCTTTACACTGCTGCTAATAAAGCATCCACCAATCGCAATGCAATAGGCAATGCCATAGCTGACCCTGTTCCAACTCCCATTTACAATGACCTGTGCATGGGCTTATTAGATTCTGCCATACAAAAGATATTATCCCTGTGATGTTTCCTGAAACAACAGGAAGTTAGAGTCTACAAAAGCCCCAGTTGCAATAAAAAATTGAAAAATGGCTGATCTAGTTTTTAATAAAGATCATTTGTGATATGAAAAAAAATCTTTGACAATTAATCTTTTTTAATATATGTAACACAAAAAATCTGATTTAAACAACTTGTCATTTTTTGATTATTGCTTCTCTTTAACTAATTAAAAAAATCTGGTACTAAAGGTCTAGTGCCAAGGTCTTTGAATAGCAGGAGGCAGCTGGAACAATGTCTGTTTAGCAGGGGAGGGGCAAACACATGGGCCACATAGCAGAAAGAATGAAGGGGCACCAGTGATGAGCCAGCATGTGCATGAAGACAAACACAGGCATTGTCAGGGGGCCCCTGGAAGAAGCATGGCGAAACAGCAGTGTCGGCGTGGTCTCTACAAGACTCCTTCCTCCTACACTCTTTATAGCTGTAAGTAAATGCACATTTAACCTTGAGTACTGACACTTGTATATTGATTATCACATTAATGATGATTTCTGAATACATTCAGTCTTAGGCTGGAAAACAATACTCACTTTACATTTGCACTTGGACTTTAGCCTGATTATCATAGATGTTATTATAACTAGCTATTTACATATGTATATTTCTGCATGATCTGTGTATGCCTTAGTTGAGCAATCCCTGCATATTTGTATTCATTTTTAACTTATGAATTCTCAATAAAAACTATATATTTTAAGATTTACATTTTTAAATATTATTAATATTTGCTTGCCCGGAAGTAATCATTTTTACTGATCTAACAACAAGAATTTTTACAACAGACAATTGAAGAACAACAGTTTACAATAATTTTATTTCTAATTAATGATCTTTTCTTTTATTAATATTAGACAGTTATTGCTACGGACACCTAAAATTAAGCCAATCATGAGTTGTAAAGAGAACCAGGTACCATAGCTAATGTTCTTGTTATCTAGCTGTCACCAACTCCCTTTCTTTTCTCTTCCCTTACATGTTCTCTTCTTCTCCCAAGGTCAGGTGTACCCTCCACTTATGGTAGTGTTGTGTCCCTAGAGATTAATATGTTACCATAAAATCTACAGCCATCAAAATTTGCTGCAAGCCTCGCAAATGTAATTCAAACACATTATGTAATTGAACTTGAATTTTAGGTTAAATTTCTCATTAAGCAGCTCATGTTCCATGCTTATTTACTTAATAATTTGTCTACACAGATGAATAATAGATAATTTGTTCAAGTATGCTTTAATTAAATCCTATAATTGCACAGCAAATCCAAACCAAATGTTAGCGGCTCCAGGACCAATACATGTCTCATCTTTATATTCACATTTCAAACAAAGTAAAATGGAAGCTACATATACCATAGTTTACTCTGTTGAATCTATTAATATGTACTTAATTAATAATTTTATCTTTCATACAATTTGTATGGAAAACAAATCACAGCTTTAATTTAAAAGGTTATTCTTCATTTTAAAAATCACCTATATAGGTGGACCAGATATCACCTCCCTACTAACCAGAATCCCTCAATGTCTGAACCATTATTTCATCCTTCTCCTCCGCTAGATTTCTGAAACATGGACAAAACAGAATTCATCATCTTTCCCCCATCTCACGTGACCCCCCCAACGAACCTATCCATTACAGTAAATGGCTGCCCATTCTCCCCAGTCCCACAAGCTCGCTGCCTCTGGGTAATCCTTGACGCTGATCTCTCCTTCAAACCACATATCCAAGCCCTTTCCACTTCCTGCTGACTTCAACTCAAAAATATTTCACGATTCCGTTCATTCCTCAACCAAGAATCTGCAAAAACCCTAGTCCATGCCCTCATCATCTCTCGCCTTGACTACTGCAACCACCTGCTCTGTAGCCTCCTCTCTAACACTCTTGCACCCTTCCAATCTATTCTAAGCTCTGCTGCCTGACTAATCCATCTGTCCCCCGCTATTCCCCAGCTTCTCTCCTCTGTCAATCCCTTCAATGGCTCCCCATTGCCCAGAGACTCCAGTACAAAACCCTAACCATGACATACAAAGTCATCCACAACCTGTCTCCTCCATACATCTGTGACCTCGTCTCCCGGTACTTTCCTGCACGCAACCTCCGATCCTCACAAGATCTCCTTCTCTATTCCCCTCTTATCTCCTCTTCCCACAATCGCATACAAGATTTCTCTCGCATCACCCCCTACTCTGGAACTCCCTATCACAACATATCAGACTCTCATCTACCATCGAAACCTTCAAAAAGAGCCTGAAGACCCACCTCTTCCGACAAGCCTATAACCTGCAGTAACCACCAATTGACCAAACCGCTGCATGACCAGCTCTACCCTCGCCTACTGTATTCTCACCCTTCCCTTGTAGATTGTGAGCCTTCGCGGGCAGGGTCCTCTCTCCTTGTACTTGTTTTTATTATGTATACCCCTCCTTACATGTAAAGCGCCATGGGAAAAATGGCGCTATAACAATAAATAATAATAATAATAGGATAGCTAAAGACTTGAAGATCAGATCACCGATCTCGAGAAAAGGCTCTGAAATACCCCATTATAATAGAGCTCCATTCATTGTCTAAGTCTACGGAGCAGGGTTGCCAATCTTTCGGAAATTCTAGGACTGTCCATAAAAATAGGGCACTTTTTCGCTTGTCTGTAAAATATTTTTTAGGGCTTTCAGGATTTTCTTGAAGCTGAAGAAACTAAGGCTAGGTTCACATTGCATTAGTGCAGTCCGTTTAGTGCATACGCTAACGGACTGCGTTAACGCAATGTCCAAAAAGGATCACGTTTAGCAATCGCGCTAGCACAGATGCCCGATCTGCGTTAAGCGAAAACGTACTCAAAAATACTGCAGACAGCGTTCGAGGTCCGTCACAAAATAATGGAGCATCGCTAACGCATGCCAAAAATGGCATGCGTTAGGATGCGTTACATACATTGCTGTCAATGGGTGCGCTAACAGATCCGTTACATTGCATTAGTGGCGCTATGTAACGGATTCCGTTAGCGGATACCCATTAACGCAATGTGAACCTAGCCTAAGGCTGCACCGCTGACATGCCAGGAGCAGCAGGGCGAGAATGCCAAAAGCACACATATGGTGTCCACATTTTGTGACTGAATGAGGAGATGGTGGAGGAAACAAAGTATGAGGAGAAGGCAACATGTAGTTTGAAGATTGTAACTTTGTAAGTAGGGCCCTCTCTCCTCCTGTAACTGTTTAAACTATCTTACTTGGTATTGATTTTTATATGTTTCCGCTTAATCGTAATCTGCTGCGTAATATGTTGGTCTCAGAAACACATGGGCTACTTGCACAGTGAACAAGTCTGTAGGAACTAGTAACTGTAGTGCTAGTAAAAAGATGTCAAAAACAGGGTATTTGTTTGATACGTTTTTTGCAAAAAATGTATACTAAGCTGCTCCACCAAACGTCAAGTTATACCCATATCAGAGCAGTCCTATCTGATGTATGCAATCCCTATCTGATGTATTTAAAAACCAGATCATCTGTATATTACCTGTATGAGCAGGGTTCAGAGAGGAAATGTCCATGTGGACATGCTGAATGGATCAGCTTTTGTACAGATAGCCCACAAGGAGTGGTGGATAACTCCCTAGTCTTGTAGACACAAAAGAACAATTATGGAAACAGAAACACATGGGCTACTTACACAGTGAACAAGTCTGTAGGAACTAGTAACTGTAGTGCTAGTAAAAAGATGTAAAACACAGGGTATTTGGTTGATACGTTTTTTGCAAAAAAATGTATACTAAGCTCCTCCACCAAACATCAAGGTATACGTACATAGAGCAGTCCTAACTGATGTATGCAATCCCTATCTGGTGTATTTAAAAACCTGATCATCTGTATATTACCTGTATGAGCAGGGTTCAGGGAGGAAATGTCCATGTGGACATGCTGAATGGATCAGCTTTTGTACAGATAGCCCACAAGGAGTGGTGGATAACTCCCTAGTCTTGTAGACACAAGAGGACAATTGTTGTGAATTCTGCTCTTGGGTTCCCTCCAATGGTTGTAGATGGGAATGCAGTTGTCTCTGAGTCACAGTCCTGGCCAGGTGTATCTGCTAATTGCCTTTCTGACTGGGATATTTAAGTGTGCAGGATTCATTAGCCCTTTCCAGTTGTCAATGTTTCTTTGGAAGTATTGGATCTCTGCCTGGCCTCTCCTGCTTAACTGCCAGTTCAGCAAAGATAAGTGTCTGTTTCTTTTTCTGAAGCACATATGCTGTGTGCTTATTTTCAGTGCTGATCTTTTGTTTCTATTTGTCCAGCTTAGACTGTGTCAGTTGTTTTTCTCAGTCTGGTTGGATTCTCTGGAGTTGCAGATATACTCTCCACATCTTTAGTTAGGTGGTGGAGTTTTGTATTTTCTGCTGTGGATATTTTTGTAGTATTTTTATGCTGACCGCTTAGTATCCTGTCCTGTCCTTTTCTATTTAGCTAGAATTGGCCTCCTTTGCTAAGCCTGCGTGTGTCTTTTCCTCTCCAACTCACAGTCATTATTTGTGGGGGGCTGCCTATCCTTTGGGGGTCTACTCTGAGGCAAGATAGTTTTCATATTTCCATCTTTAGGGGTATTTAGTCCTCCGGCTGTGTCGAGGTGTCTAGGTTTTGTTAAGCACACCCCACGGCTACTTCTAGTTGTGGTGATAAGATCAGGGTTTGCGGTCAGTATAGTTACCACTTACTCCAGTGAAGGTTTTCATGCTGCTCCAAGGCCACCTAATCATAACAGACAATTATGGAAACAGAAACACATGGGCTACTTGCACAATGAACAAGTCGGTAGGAACATGTTCACACACCATCAAGAAACTTGAGGACACAAAAGAGCACAGTAAAACCAAAAACACTCCGTTGAAGAAGTAATCAGCAAGTGCTAGTAAAAAGATGTAAAAACAGGGTATTTGGTTGATATGTTTTTTGCAAAAAATGTATACTAAGCTGCGCCACCAAACGTCAAGGTATACCCATATAAAGCAGTCCTAACTGATGTATGCAATCCCTATCTGGTGTATTTAAAAACCTGATCATCTGTATATTACCTGTATGAGCAGGGTTCAGAGAGGAAATGTCCATGTGGACATGCTGAATGGAACAGCTTTTATGCAGATAACCCACACTTTTTGGAAGTGCATTGAACAGCAAGGTGAATTGCTGCTGAAAGGAAAAAGAAAAAATATTTAATATTTAAAAATAAAGAAAAAGACCTATACATGTCTGTACCCCATTCCAACGGGCTTGAGTCCACTCGCTGGCTGCTATCCACCTCAGACATGGATTCTCCTCTCATTGACTTCTGCATCAACTTACTCTCTATTGTACTCACCAACAACTTTTTTCTATTTGAGGACAAGTATTACCTTCAGATTAAAGGATCAGCTATGGGGTCCAATGTGACGCCCCCATATGCAAATGCATATATGGCCCACTTCGAGGATAATCTAATCTATACCCACAACCTCTTCCGTGCTCACAGTGTGACATGGAAGAGGTATATAGATGACATCTTCTGTGTCTGGAAGGGTGACCTCCATACCCTTGAAACTTTCTTTCTTTTTCTCAAAACCTCATGGCCAGGCCTAGATTTTACTATGTCACACCATCACAGTCAAATCAGTTTTCTCGATACCCTGGTCATGAAAGATAACAATGGTAACCTTTCCATTGACCTTTATTCTAAGCCAACCGACCGGAATAGTCTGTTACATTATGATAGTTTCCACCCTTGAAACATGAAAAATTCAATACCCAAATCCCAAATACAGAGAGTAGAGAGAATCGTATCTGATTCTGCCCTTAAAGAACAAAGAGTGAACGAGATGAAATCCAAATTCCACGATAAAGGATATCCTCCACAAACTCTGAATGTCTCTCAGAACACCATTGATAGAAATGATATCTCACCTAGATATTGCATCCCATTTGTACATCAATATCACCCTGCAGCATACCGTATCCACAGAACTATCCGCCAACATTGGCATATCTTGAGAACAGCATACCCCATGGTTGAGGAATTTAAATATCCCTTCTTTCCCTGCTTCAAGAAACCTCGGAATATTAGAGACATTCTAGTCCGAGCTGACATTGGTCCATCTCGACCTCCCCCAATCCAACAGTTCATCCGCAATCCAAGAATGGGCACCTTCCCCTGTCTAAATTGCAATCAATGCAATAACATCCTGAAAGGTGATTGTATCCATCACCCACACACCGGGAAACATTACTGCATAAATAAGTTTTTTACATGCAACTCTAATTTCGTGGTCTACCTAATAAAGTGTCCATGCGGCCTGATGTACGTGGGGGAAACCACACAAGCAATCAAAGACAGAATTTCCAAACATAAATCTACCATCAGATGCAGAAACTTACTTCTCCCCATTCCACACAATTTTATATGCATGGAACACAACGTGTCGCAATTGTGCTTCCAAGTTATTGAACAGATAACACCACCACGCCGGGGTGGCGATCGCTTCACCATTTTGAAACGCAGAGAAGCCTTTTGGATTAATGAACTCAATACATTAAGTCCGAAAGGACTCAACAGAGACTATGACTTACAATCCTTCATATAAAAGCTTCTCCATCATTTGCCGGTCCACGTGACGCTCTATAATTCGTAGACACCTATCCATATTGTTGCTGTATAACATAACCTTTGTATTTTCAGCATACAAGATCCATGATGTTTTTTGTTATATGCTCCTGGCCATATTCCAAAATACCCCTGTGGGAAGTTGAGATCGTATGTATATATTGTGCCAGCACCCATACCCTGATACATGGGGATATATTTCGGATTGGTATTTACCTAAAACTATGTAATTGTTTCACTATTACAATCCAACCCGTTATATATTTTTTTGGCACAATTACACTACCGTGCTAAATGTAGTTTGACCCTCCCCTCACGGGGTCTCCATTAGACTATGGCTCTATCCTATTTTATGAGCCCCACTATTCATCTTCCCTCCTTTTGTCCCACCAATCATCCTACTATAGTATTCTCCCCTTGTCCAAGTTATACAAAACTGTTCCTTATACCATACTTTGTATCACATGCCCCCAGTTCTATATTTACTTAGGCTACCATTCATTTTATTAACCATCTATATCTTATTCACAGAGCCGCCCTTTCTGAGTCCCGAGCCTGTGGCACGGCCTCCTCTCATCTCCTGCACTGTGACACGCTGTGGCACCGCCTTCCCTCATCTCCTCCACAGCTACATGTCATTACTCCACCTCCTGGAACGCACTCACCCCACCTCCTTCTACTGGAATGCACGCCGCATAGACACCATGTATCTTCATACTTACACGTCACTTCCGGTTCGCGCTTTTCGGCGCTCACACTCCTGTCTCAGCGCTCCTTTAAATACCGAGCACCATGGACATTACACTAGCGCCATGGACTTGCGGTGGACACCGCGTCCTCTACTCCTGGATCTCCTATTGGCGTGGTAAGATTGCTGATCCTGGTACCAGTACGCTCTTTTACTCCATCTTTGGCGCCACTAATTCATGCCTATGTCTCTCACAGATTGGCTAGTTTAGCCCTCCAGTAATGAGCTCTCCCTGTGTCATCTCCTGCGCTTGGTATGTGTATTCTTGTTTTGCTTTCACTTTCCAGACATCGGTCTATTACAACATTAACTCTCTCCTTCCCTCCCCTGCCCCTCCCCCTCCCCTGTTTATCCCTCTATAGACAGGCTAGCATCAGCCCTCTACCTGTAAGCAGCTTAACCTGTTCAACTCCAATACCTGGTACGTACAGAAATATGCCCCGTAGTGATCACTTAGCATACGGATTACTATTATAATACAGATATTTCTCTTTATAGATACAAAATTCTAAATAAAATACGGGTGTACAATATACGCCCTTTGCCTTTAAACATTAGGTATGTACCATTTCCTTCTCTTAACCCCTATGCACTACCCTTTTACCCTCCCCCCCTTTTTTTACATTCCTTCATAGCACCATGGCCAGACGGACATATATGTTTATTATGCCAGCCTAATACGTAGCAATATGAGCTACTATATGGTCATACATTTCGTGGCCACCATCTGGATTTCCTTTCCCCTCCCCCCCCTTTCTCTTCACGTATTCCCCCTTCCCTCCCCTAGGTCTTCCTGCCACTGCATACTCTGTCCTATGCCACTTCTTACTCTTACAAGTATTTATTATGCTAGCCCTACAGGTGGCATTTACAAGTGATTGTATTGTTATTATATCTCTGGAATACCACCATAACCGTCTATATGACCATGTATATTACCTGTATATACTTTGTTTATTTTTTGTCTATGCACTGTATTTTTATTTTTCTTGTCTTTAGAGTACACTGATGAAGGTCTTTGCAGACCGAAACGTTTGTGAATGTGAATACTGTATGTATTAAACACCCCCTTTTTGCATCAGACATTTTGGAGTGTGCTGAGTATATTCTATATTATAAATCAAAGTTTGACCTATCACAGTGAGATCGAGGTATGATGTCAGATGACAATGAGAGGGGCCATCATATCCTTAGCATATAAAAGAGGACACTGTACATTGTGGCCATACACCTACTTGATATTATTTGCTGCACAGCACTCTGGCAGCATTGAGGGCGTTTGTTGAGCAACTAACCCTCTTTTTTCTTGAAACAAGGAGTCCATAAACTGGTACCCTGGTTTGCATTGTTTTGCACATATATATTATTATTATTATTATTATTTATTGTTATAGCGCCATTTATTCCATGGCGCTTTACATGTGAGGAGAGGTATACATAATAAAAACAAGTACAATAATCTTAAACAATACAAGTCATAACTGGTACAGGAGGAGTGAGGACCCTGCCCGCGAAGGCTCACAATCTACAAGGGATGGGTGAGAATACAGTAGGTGAGGATATCCATATCCCCTGAGGGGTCCACCATCACAGGTGGGTGAAACGTGTAGGGAGGGTTGTGTAGGTACATCTAGTGGGATAGACTACACTTTGGTACTGTCCTGGTTAGGACGGAAGACATACTTTGGGCACAACACAGAGTTTAGGGTTCCTAACCTGTCTAATATCCTTCCTGTGCAACCTGTCTTGCAAAAAACAAGCCCCCATATGTCTATGTGGACAGAAAAATAAAAAAAGTTATGGCTCTGGGAAAAAGGGGAAGAAAAAAAACAGGCATACAACTTCACTACGATTGTGGGCGCATTCCAACATCCAGCGTCTTAGACACAGATATGGCCCACCCCTGCCTGGTGTTTGGTCCACATTGACTTTCTGTGTATATACAACCTACCTAAACCAATCCAGGAGGATAAAAGGAAACATAAATGGAAATATGCACAAACACACTTATCGCACTGGCACTGTACAGACTTTATGGTGGTCTTCTTCCATATTGAAACAATTGTCAATGCATTTGTTTTCTGTTTTACAGCTATAAAGTAGAGTAAAAAATGTTAGCAATGTTTCTGGAGCCCAGGGATAGTTATGAGTCAGCTTCTGCGGTTTATGTCATTATAATGCAGGCTGAAGTCATGGATACAGACAGTAAGCAGCAGATCAGTTTTTTTCAAATATGTTCTTTCTTAAAAAAGGAAATGATTAAAGACATAAAGAATGCGATAACCAGGCACATTAGAAGGAAGCATAAACTATAGACAAACACTTCATTTTAACTAATTTTTCAAGCTCATAAAACACTTTAAAGGGAAGTTACGTACTTCACCATATCATAAAATAAACGTGATTAAGCTGAGCAGATGCAATAAAGTAATTGTGCTGCCCATCCCCAACACAGCTGTCATGTGCTTATACATTGTGCTAATTCTCTCATCACCCCTGAGTACAACCCTGTATTATATGCGCAGGTCATATTAAATATTAGTAAGTCGTTTCAGTCAATTCAGGGGTAAGTATCTCCATCTTTGTTACGAACATTGGAGAAGCAGCAAAGAAGGGAATGTGCCTGGTACCATCCTAAGGTCTCTCCCTACTATTACACACTCTCAGAATTTTACATTTTTCTTTTAAGACATGGAAAATTGGAAAAACGTCATGAAATGCATAAACAAAATTTTTCGTAAAATTGTAGCAGAGATATGTAATGCAAGAAAAATTGCCAAAAGGCTGCCAACATGAATCCACTGGATTCATATGCTGGACAGACTAAGTTTTAAATACTATACAGAGTTGGTAAGAACATGAATTATGGTGCATTCCCATTACAATGTACATTGGAGGCGTAGTTACTAATAATTCTCAATATTCTGAAGGCATCTGGATAGATTAATGTAATCAACTAGCCATATAACTAGCGTCATATAAAGAGACACTTTTTTGGTCTCTGTGTTAAAGGTACCGTCACACATAACGATTTCATTAACCATATCGTTGCTTTTTGTGACGTAGCAACGATATCGTTAACGAAATCGTTATGCGTGACAGCGACCAACGATCAGGCCCCTGCTGGGTGATCGTTGGTCACTGCGAATGATCAGGACCTTTATTTGGTCGCTGATCACCCTCTGTCATCGCTGGATCGGCGTGTGTGACGCCGATCCAGCGATGCGTTCACTGGTAACCATGGTAAACATCGGGTTACTAAGCGCAGGGCCGCGCTTAGTAACCCGATGTTTACCCTGGTTACCATTGTAAATGTAAAAAAAAACACTACATACTTACATTCCGGTGTCTGTCGCGTCCCCCGGCGTCAGCTTCCCTGCACTGTGTCAGCGCCGGCCGGCCGTAAAGCAGAGCACAGCGGTGACGTCACCGCTCTGCTTTACGGCCGGCGCTTACACAGTGCGGGAAGCTGACACCGGGGGACGCAACAGACACCGGAATGTGAGTATGTAGTGTTTTTTTTTTACATTTACAATGGTAACCAGGGTAAACATCGGGTTACTAAGCGTGGCCCTGCGCTTAGTAACCCGATGTTTACCCTGGTTACCCGGGGACTTCGGCATCGTTGATCGCTGGAGAGCTGTCTGTGTGACAGCTCCCCAGCGACCACACAATGACTTACCAACGATCACGGCCAGGTCGTATCGCTGGTCGTGATCGTTGGTAAATCGTTTAGTGTAACATTACCTTTAAGGTACCTTTAAGGTACCGTTACACTAAACGATTTACCAACGATCACGACCAGCGATACAACCTGGCCGTGATCGTTGGTAAGTTGCTGTGTGGTCGCTGGGGAGCTGTGTAAGCACCGGCCGTAAAGCAGAGCGGTGACCTCACCGCTGTGCTCTGCTTTATGGCCGGCCGGCACTGACACAGTGCAGGGAAGCTGACGCCGGGGGACGCGACAGACACCGGAATGTAAGTATGTAGTGTTTTGTTTTTTTTACATTTACAATGGTAACCAGGGTAAACATCGGGTTACTAAGCGCGGCCCTGCGCTTAGTAACCCGATGTTTACCCTGGTTACCAGTAAACACATCGCTGGATCGGCGTCACACATGCCGATCCAGCGATGACAGCGGGTGACCAGCGACCAAATAAAGGTCCTGAATCCTGATCATTCGCAGCGACCAACGATCACCCAGCAGGGGCCTGATCGTTGGTCGCTGTCACGCATAACGATTTTGTTAACGATATCGTTGCTACATCACAAAAAGCAACGATATCGTTAACGAAATCGTTATGTGTGACGGTACCTATAACATCTATGCTTGAAGCTATCCTGGGTCATATGATAATTCTAACCAGCAAATTCATCGTGAATTCATCCTTTGTGTTGCAGCATTTGTGTCACTGAAACAAAAATGGACATGTTGACTACGGCATGTTGTGCATTAAAAGTGCAGTTTACGTGACAATTACTTATTTCACAATGAGGACTGGATGTGAGCTTAACAATGGATTTTTTTTCCATTTTTGAATGGTTCAGTTTTTGCTTTTTGTTACAGTGACCACCTAATTTAACAATTCGCGTGGGAACACACAAACATACAAAAAGCCATAAAAACAATTTTTAGCTTCAAGGGGGTTTGTCACCAGATTTTACAATGCAAACTGAACACAAATAGATGTCTTAGATCTAATAATGCTGGGGTACTTATTTTGAAAATCTACAATTCTTTTATAAAAGTTTATTTCCTGATATTTAAGGGGGCCTGTCATCTGATTCATGCTGCCTAAACTATGGGCACCATAAATCAGACACTGGTTCCATTTTCGTAGCCATGTATGTTTTGCTATGAGGCATTGTGGCATTTCAGATTAATCACACTTTGAAAAGATGGAAATATGCATATCAGATAACTAGTCCAAAGCAGGTCTCCAGCGGCCTCTGCTTGCACTGAACCTCTTGACAGACAGGACTATGAGCTTGTGTATAGGGAACAACTGCCAGTCTAGGGGAGCTGAGTGGGGAGGAGCTGTCATGGATCTGCCTCAGACAAGAGATCTGAGATGCATGGTCCTCAGTTGACTTTTCAAGCTATGTTTTATCTGAAATATTGCAGTGTTTCAGAGTAAAGTATTTATGGCTGTGTTGCAGTCACTGTCTGTGATTCATGTTGCTACTATCAGGCCACTTCATAAAAGGAGGCAATGAGTTATCACATTTGCCTTGTTACACGATGCTCCGTTATGCTGCAAAAAGCATTGTTCATCAACCAATTGCTCCTGCATTGTTTGTGTATGTTGTCCTTGGAGGATGTTTAGATTCAATTCTTTATTCATGGCAGCATTCTTAGGCAAAATTGTTACTGAGCCAGGAAACTCCTCAGATTATTGAGATCCTGTGGTAAAACCTCAAAAAATGGTCACACATGCAAAACCACAGAAACTGTGACAAACTCCAAGCACTCAGTAGGCATGAACGGGTTCGCATCAGTAAGGAATTGGCCTAGAAGTTGATATCCAGCTGCCAGGGTGAATAACAGAAGTCTTGAAATATAAAGGTCAGCACTGTCAATATTGAGTATTTGCATAAACTTGATGTATTCGCCAATAAACGTTTAAAAACTTATGACATACCTATAATTGTACTTCCTAGCCATATACACAGTCGACTAAAAGGTCTAAAAACACAAAAACACTGAAGCAGCAAACTTTGCTAAAAACAAATTTTGTGTCAGGTTCAAAATATGTGGCCATGATTGCATGGATACAGATTTTCCTCACATTTTGACACACTATCAATGACTCCCTGTATCAGTGACCATAATGTTTATTAGTTATACCAATAGTTATTTGTGCAGCACAGAAGGCCATCCATAATAAAGTAAGATAAAAATAGGCATAAAGAGTCTCAAAAAATACTTTGAGGCTGGGTCCATATATAAATAGTGTAAAGAGCACTTATATTGGAGGTGATTCATCAAAACTGGCGTAGCACATTCTAGTCTTAACGACGCACTCACTGGAGCACACTAACCGCATCAGATACTGAGCGTGCGCCATTGCCGGGGTTGGAGTAAGTTGTGGCACATCAGTGGCGTAACTCATGATGAATTTGATGGGTGGGACAGCTTAATATTCTCCATCCCGCCCATGCCCAATCTGAGCCACTTCCATATTGGACATGTAAATGACAAAAGTCACAAAAATTATTGCACAACAGCCTAGCTGCACAAAAATATTGCGACTTATTAAGTTGTTTATGCATAGACACCATAATGAATCTGCCTTATAGAGTATCATAAAGTGACCTTTTACCTAGTGTCATTCAGTGTGCTGGAGATTGCCCGCATTACCCACCACACAAATACCCTCTATTATAGGACTTTCCATGGAACAATTTAATATAAACTTTAAGTCATGTCTAGGCAGGGTACATTCAACAGTTTCGTAATAAAGAATTTAATGATGTCTGGGGGTGCTTCCCCATCAAGTATCATTTCACCTTGGCTAACCTTCAGTAAATTGGTCTATTGTCTTGTAATTGGGAAATCAAACTGGTTGCACCAGTGGATTTACATGAAAGGAAAAATATGTTACAATGTTTATACAACTTCAGCTAAAATCAGAACTGAACATAAACTGTCGAGACCAACACAATTCACTGAAATACAATGCATAAACATGTAAAATCTTTTGTCTAAACCACAATTTAATTGAATTGTGGCTTTGTACATGTGTAATTCTCTTTTTTTTTTACACTCAGTGCTGGGAAATACAACCACAAGGTTAAAGACATTTCAACCATATTTTAATTGAACCCAGTGTAAAATAAATCAAACTGTCCTATTCTCGAGTTCAGCGGTATGAAAGTAAAACGATACGTTTTAATAATCATTTTCTCCTCAATATTAAATATGTTGGTATGAATTATTGCCAAGAATGTCAAATAGAAATGTGTCAGTAAAAAGCTACCTGAAATCTGCGCTGCACAAAATACACATCTTTCCATTAGACTAAGCTGCCAAAGAATGCACAAAATACCTGGAGAGAAACTACAGAGGTCCATGAACGAGAATTATGTCTGGAGTATGAAAAGGTAAAAAATCCTGGCGCGTGCTAACTAGAAAAACAAGGAATGGACCGGGCCTGCAAAGATCTCACAATCACTGGATCAAGTAAAAGCTGTGGAAATAATGCCAGTAGTGTACCTTTCAGCCTCCGGTCCATGACATCATTGCTAAAAAAAAATTCAGCAAATGTGAAAAAAATATGTTTTCTATATCTTGAATGTTTATGAAAAACACCGGGTCCTGAAAAGCGTTTAGTAATGTTCTATTGGGAATATTTTTGAGTAATTTTTGTTCTGCTTTAACCCTTTTGTGACCAAGGTCTTCAATATGCAAATGTCTAACGCTCAATTCTGATGAATGTCAAACGTGTTTGACCAAGAAATGTGCCACCAAACAATGATGAAAATGGTAGTCTAATTGAGATATTCTTTTAAAGAATACATCATTATTTAAAATGCTACATTTTTTGACGACTTTTGCATAAACTAAATAAAATACTAGTGATGCCTTTATAATATGGGAGAAATACAGAGGTGCAGAATTTCAGCTCCAGAAAACTGCTATATATCCCTATGCTTAGGTATTTAGGCTCCAGACAGGTGACACAATATAATCACTGAGATCACAACTGATACTGAAACAGTCTTGTACTTAAGGTACCGTCACACTAGACGATATCGCTAGCGATCCGTGACGTTGCAGCGTCCTCGCTAGCGATATCGTCCAGTGTGACAGGCAGCAGCGATCAGGCCCCTGCTGTGCTGTCGCTGGTGGGGGAAGAAAGTCCAGAACTTTATTTGGTCGCTGGACTCCCCGTAGACATCGCTGAATCGGCGTGTGTGACACCGATTCAGCGATGTCTTCGCTGGTAACCAGGGTAAACATCGGGTAACTAAGCGCAGGGCCGCGCTTAGTAACCCGATGTTTACCCTGGTTACCATCGTTAAAGTAAAAAAAACAACCGCTACATACTTACCTACCGCTGTCTGTCCTCGGCGCTCTGCTTCTCTGGTCTCGCTGTGAGCACAGCGGCCGGAAAGCAGAGCGGTTACGTCACCGCTCTGCTTTCCGGCTGCCCGGCGCTCACAGCCAGACCAGAGAAGCAGAGCGCCGAGGACAGACAGCGGTAGGTAAGTATGTAGCGTTTGTTTTTTTACTTTTTAGGATGGTAACCAGGGTAAACATGGGGTTACTAAGCGCGGCCCTGCGCTTAGTAACCCCATGTTTACCCTGGCTACCGGGGACCTCGGGATCGTTGGTCGCTGGAGAGCTGTCTGTGTGACAGCTCTCCAGCGACCAAACAGCGACGCTGCAGCGATCCGGATCGTTGTCGGTATCGCTGCAGCGTCGCTTAGTGTGATGGTACCCTTATCCTGCAGAGAACAAAAGGTTTAATCTCCTGCTGATCAGTTTAGTCTTCATCTGGCTGGCTGGAGCCTAGGGACCGGGTGCAGAGCTTCCACAAGGTACAGTATGGAGACTTCTGCTGCAGCCAGTTGTCTCACAGACACACAGAATAGTGAGGAGAATGAGGAGGAGGACATGGCAAATAGGGGACAATACAAATATCTCTCCGAGGATCTGTTTATACCAAGGAAGGTCACAAGGGGGCATTCTCTGCGTCTGGAACATAGAAGAGGATTCTTTACTGTTAGGGCAGTGAGAATCTGGAATTGCTTGCCTGAGGAGGTGGTGATGGCAGACTCAGTCAAGGGGTTCAAGAGAGGCCTGGATGTCTTCCTGGAGCAGAACAATATTGTATCATACAATTATTAGGTTCTGTAGAAGGATGTAGATCTGGGGATTTATTCTGAGAATATAGGCTGAACTGGATGGACAAATGTCTTTTTTTGGCTTGCTAACTATGTTATTATGTTACTATGGCTGAGCTTCTGAGACACATAGAGAAGATTTCTTTATCTTATTCCCATCTTTATTTGTAACATAACACAAAATAGAATAAAGGTTAAAGGGGTTGTCCTGCCTTCGGGTACAAATCTGCAGTGGCTCTGTGTGATATTTGCGTATTTCCAGGTGCATTCCAACTAGACGTGTCCAACCTCGCTGAATACACTTGAATTGAGCGAGGCTGTGCACAACTAGTTGGCAGGTGATCATACATATGCAAATCACATACTTGTGGTCACGCACCCGCTGCTGACACCAGTGAATCCTTACTACGCGCAGTGTGTGCGATGTAAGGATTAACAACTTTGAAGTCACATAGGGTGACTGGACTTGTATTCTAAGGCTGGACATCCCCTTTAAGGAAGGATATGCTGGCATTTTTTATTTTTTACATTGTGTATTTTCTGTGTTTAGCATACCTTTAATGGAGGCTGCACATGAGAACAGTAGGGTTGAGCGAAACGGGTCGAACATTTTCAAAAGTCGCCGACTTTTGGCTAAGTCGGGGTTTCATGAAACCCGATCCGACCCCTGTGCGGGGTCGGCCATGCGGTACGCGACTTTCGCGCCAAAGTCGCGTTTCAATGACGCGAAAAGCGCCATTTCTCAGCCAATGAAGGTAAACGCAGAGTGTGGGCAGCGTGATGACATAGGTCCTGGTCCCCACCATCTTAGAGAAGGGCATTGCAGTGATTGGCTTGCTGTCTGCGACGTCACAGGGGCTATAAAGAGGCGTTCCCGCCGACCGCCATCTTACTGCTGCTGATCTGAGCTTAGGGAGAGGTTGCTGCCGCTTTGTCAGAAGCAGGGATAGCGTTAGGCAGGGTCCATTAACCACAAAACCGCTTGTGCTGCAGCGATTTGCACTGTCCAACACCACCCTCGGTGTGCAGGGACAGTGGAAGTTTTTTTTTTTTTTTTTTTCCCCTCAGCGCTGTAGCTCATTGGGCTGCCCTAGAAGGCTCCCTGATAGCTGCATTGCTGTGTGTACGCCGCTGTGCAAACCAACTGCTTTTTTCAAAGCACAAATCCTCTTGTTCCTTCCTTTCTGCACAGCTATCTTTTTTGTTTGTCCACACTTTTTATTTCATTTGTGCATCAGTCCACTCCTTATTGCTGCCTGCCATACCTGGCTGAGATTACTGCAGGCAGGGAGATAGTAGCTGCCTGCCATACCTGGCTGAGATTACTGCAGGCAGGGAGATAGTAATTGTAGGACATTCCCTGTTTTTTTTTTTTTTTTTTTTTTGGTGGGAGATTAAGATTGGCAATTTGGCATTTCTGCTAGAGTGCCATCCCTGTGTGTGCCATCTCTCTCACATAGTGGGCCATAGAAAGCCTTTTCATTTTTCTGTATTTTTTTTTGTGGGGTGTATAAATTCTCCCTGATAAAAATACAGTGGGAGATTAATATTGGCCTTTGGGCTTGTGTGCCAGTCCTGAGTGTGCCATCTCTCTCACAAATAGTGGGCCATAGAAAGCCTATTTATTTTTTTTTTTGGTTTTATAAATTCTCCCTGAAAAAAAGGGAGATTAATATTGGCCTCTGGGCTTGTGTGCCAGTCCTGAGCGTGCCATCTGTGCCAGCCCTGAGCGTGCCATCTCTCTCACAAATAGTGGGCCATAGAAAGCCTATTTAATTTTTTTTTTTGTTTTATAAATTTTCCCTGAAAAAAGGGAGATTAATATTGGCCTCTGGGCTTGTGTGCCAGTTGTGAGCGTGCCATCTGTGCCAGTCCTGAGCGTGCCATCTCTCTCACAAATAGTGGGCCATAGAAAGCCTATTTAAATATTTTTTTGGTTTTATAAATTCTCCCAGAAAAAAAGGGAGATTAATATTGGCCTCTGGGCTTGTGTGCCAGTCCTGAGCGTGCCATCTGTGCCAGCCAGCCCTGAGCGTGCCATCTCTCTCACAAATAGTGGGCCATAGAAAGCCTATTTAATTTTTTTTTTTGTTTTATCAATTTTCCCTGAAAAAAGGGAGATTAATATTGGCCTCTGGGCTTGTGTGCCAGTTGTGAGCGTGCCATCTGTGCCAGTCCTGAGCGTGCCATCTCTCTCACAAATAGTGGGCCATAGAAAGCCTATTTAAATATTTTTTTGGTTTTATAAATTCTCCCAGAAAAAAAGGGAGATTAATATTGGCCTCTGGGCTTCTGTGCCAGTCCTGAGCGTGCCATCTGTGCCAGTCCTGAGCGTCCCATCTCTCTCACAAATAGTGGGCCATAGAAAGCCTATTTTATTTTTTTTTTGGGTTTTAGAAATTCTCCCTGAAAAAAGGGAGATTAATATTGGCCTCTGGGCTTGTGTGCCAGTTGTGAGCGTGCCATCTGTGCCAGTCCTGAGCGTGCCATCTCTCTCACAAATAGTGGGCCATAGAAAGCCTATTTAAATATTTTTTTGGTTTTATAAATTCTCCCAGAAAAAAAGGGAGATTAATATTGGCCTCTGGGCTTCTGTGCCAGTCCTGAGCGTGCCATCTGTGCCAGTCCTGAGCGTCCCATCTCTCTCACAAATAGTGGGCCATAGAAAGCCTATTTTATTTTTTTTTTGGGTTTCAGAAATTCTCCCTGGAAAAAAAAAGGGAGATTAATATTGCCCTTTGGGCTTGTGTGCCAGTACTAAGCGTTCCATCTCTCTCTCTCTCTCAGTCAGTGGGCCATAGAACGCATATTTTTGGTTTTATTTGTTTTCTAAATTCTCCCTGAAAAAATCATTTTATTTTATTTGGTTTCTAAATTCTTCCTGATAAAATCATATTTTTTTTATTATTTTTATTTCTAAAGTCTCCCTGAAAAAAAAAAAAAAAAACAGTGGGAGATTAATATTGGCCTTTCTGCTTGTGTGCCAGTCTTGACTCCTGGGTGCGTCATCTCTCAGTCAGTGGGCCATAGAACGCCTATTTTTGGTTTTATTTGTTTTATAAATTCTCCCTGAAAAAATCATTTTATTTTATTTGGTTTCTAAATTCTTCCTGATAAAATCATATTTTTTTTATTATTTTTTTTTCTAAAGTCTCCCTGAAAAAAAAAAAAAAAAAACAACCAAAAAAAACAGTGGGAGATTAATATTGGCCTTTCTGCTTGTGTGCCAGTCTTGACTCCTGGGTGCGTCATCTCTCAGTCAGTGGGCCATAGAACGCCTATTTTTGGTTTTATTTGTTTTATAAATTCTCCCTGAAAAAATCATTTTATTTTATTTGGTTTCTAAATTCTTCCTGATAAAATCATATTTTTTTTATTATTTTTTTTTCTAAAGTCTCCCTGAAAAAAAAAAAAAAAAAAACAACCAAAAAAAACAGTGGGAGATTAATATTGGCCTTTCTGCTTGTGTGCCAGTCTTGACTCCTGGGTGTGCCATCTCTCTCTCTCTCTCTCTCTCTCTCTCTCTCTCTCTCTCTCTCTCCAATTGTGGTCCATAGAAAGCCTATATTTTTTTTCCTTGATTTGGGTTCTAAAATCTACCAGAGAAAATAACTACATCAATCATTGGTAGAAAAATATTGGCCTCTGGGTTTGTGTGCCACTCCTGACTCCTGTGTGCGTCATCTCTCAGTCAGTGGGCCATAGAACGCCTATTTTTGTTTTTATTTGTTTTATAAATTCTCCCTGAAAAAATCATTTTATTTTATTTGGTTTCTAAATTCTTCCTGATAAAATCATATTTTTTTTATTATTTTTTTTTCTAAAGTCTCCCTGAAAAAAAAAAAAAAAAAAAAAAACAAAAAAAAAAACAGTGGGAGATTAATATTGGCCTTTCTGCTTGTGTGCCAGTCTTGACTCCTGGGTGTGCCATCTCTCTCTCTCTCTCTCTCCAATTGTGGTCCATAGAAAGCCTACATTTTTTTTCCTTGATTTGGGTTCCAAAATCTACCAGAGAAAATAACTCCATCAATCATTGGTAGAAAAATATTGGCCTCTGGGCTTGTGTGCCACTCCTGATTCCTGTGTGCGTCATCTCTCACTCAGTGGCCCATAGAAAGCATATAGTTTGTTACATTTGTTTTCTAAATTCTCCCTGCAAAAATCTATTTTTTTTTTTTGGGGGGGTTTCTAAAGTGTTCCTGAAAAAAATAAAAATAAAAAAAAAATAATAGTGTGACATTAATATTAACATTTGTGCTTCAGTGACAGTCCTGCGTGTGGGGCATCTCTCTAATTTGCAGCCACCAAAAAAAGAGTGTGTAACATTGGGCCTGATTTTCGCTGTGGTCTCACCAACCTGTAAAGGGGTAGCTAAATCATACTGAAGTTATAGCTCACCGTGTAAGTTGTGTGACTGCAACAAATAACGTTAGTTTGGTTACGTTTTTAAAACAATGAGGAAGTCTAGTGGAAGAGGTCGTGGCCGGGGGCGTTCATTGTCAGCTGGTAATGAGGGTAGTGGTAGTGGTGGAGCATCAGGTGGTCGTGGGGGAAAAAATATTGCACCTAAGTCTGGAGCTGTGGAGCCAGGTTCGTCGTCCGGCTACACAAGGCCTCGAACGCTCCCTTTTCTGGGATTAGGAAAACCGCTTTTAAAGCCGGAGCAGCAAGAGCAAGTTTTGGCTTATCTTGCTGACTCAGCCTCTAGCTCTTTTGCCTCATCTCGTGAAACTGGTAAAAGTAAAAGCAGCGCGTCGTTAGTGGATGTTCACGGTCAGGGACAAGTCACTTCCTTGTCCTCTTCAGCAAAAACAACAACAGAGAAGAATGCAGCAGGCGACACAACGGGTTACTCCATGGAGCTCTTTACACATACCGTCCCTGGCTTAGAAAGTGAAGCAGTTAACAGTCCATGCCCATTACAAATTGAATCTGACATGGAGTGCACTGACGCACAGCCACAGCCAGACTACTATGCTGGTCCTTTGACTCAGACCACAACATTGCCCTCGCAGGGTGCTGATCAAGAATCAGACCCTGATGAGACTATGTTGCCCCATCACGAACGCTATACCACCGAACGACACGGTGACACAGACGAAGTTGCGCAGGAGGTACAAGAAGAGTTATTAGATGACCCAGTTCTTGACCCCGATTGGCAGCCATTGGGGGAACAGGGTGCAGGCGGCAGCAGTTCTGAAGCAGAGGAGGAGGAGGGGCCGCAGCAGGCATCAACATCGCCACAGGTTCCATCTGCCGGGCCCGTATCTTGCCCAAAACGCGTGGCAAAGCCAAAACCTGGTGGAGGACAGCGTGGCCATCCGGTTAAAGCTCAGTCTGCAATGCCTGAAAAGGTATCCGATGCTAGAAAGAGTGCAGTCTGGCATTTTTTTAAACAACATCCAATTGATCAGCGCAAAGTCATCTGTCAAAAATGTTCTACTTCCTTAAGCAGAGGTCAGAATCTGAAAAGTCTCAATACTAGTTGCATGCATAGACATTTAACCACCATGCATTTGAAAGCTTGGACTAACTACCAAACGTCCCTTAAGGTTGTTGCACCCTCGGCCAATGAAGCTAGTCATCAACGCAACATCCCTTCCGGCAGTGTAGGACCACCATTTAGCGCACCACCTGCTGTATCTGTGCAGGTATCTTTGCCAGGCCAAAGCAGTCAGGGTCAGGGAATCACCAGTTTCGTAGTAGGAAACACTGCATCTAGGGCACCGGCGGCAACAATACCATCTCCCACCGTCTCTCAGTCTGCCATGTCCACCGGCACCCCCGCTAGTTCCACGATCTCCAGCTCTCCAGTCCAGCTCACCCTACATGAGACTATGGTTAGAAAAAGGAAATACTTAGCCTCGCATCCGCGTACACAGGGTTTGAACGCCCACATAGCTAGACTAATCTCGTTAGAGATGATGCCCTACCGGTTAGTTGAAAGCGAAGCTTTCAAAGACCTGATGGACTACGCTGTACCACGCTACGAGCTACCCAGTCGACACTTTTTTTCCAGAAAAGCCATCCCAGCCCTCCACCAGCATGTTAAAGAGCGCATCGTCCATGCACTCAGGCAATCTGTGAGCACAAAGGTGCACCTGACAACAGATGCATGGACCAGTAGGCATGGCCAGGGACGTTACGTGTCCATCACGGCACACTGGGTAAATGTGGTGGATTCAGGGTCCACAGGGGACAGCAAGTTTGGGACAGTTCTGCCTAGCCCACGGTCTAGTAAACAGTTGTCTGTAGCCGTTCGCACCCCCTCCTCCTCCTCCTCCTCGTCCTCCTGCAGAAGCAAGAGCTCGTCCACAGACCGCAGTCGCACAAACACTCCATCCGCACCTGCCACTGTTGCACACCAGGTCTCCCATTATGGGGCAGCTACTGGCATACGTCAGCAGGCTGTATTGGCTATGAAGTGTTTGGGCGACAATAGACACACCGCGGAAGTTCTGTCCGAGTTCTTGCAGCAAGAAACGCAGTCGTGGCTGGGCACTGTAGATCTTGAGGCAGGCAAGGTAGTGAGTGATAACGGAAGGAATTTCATGGCTGCCATCTCCCTTTCCCAACTGAAACACATTCCTTGCCTGGCTCACACCTTAAACCTGGTGGTGCAGTGCTTCCTGAAAAGTTATCCGGGGTTATCCGACCTGCTCCTCAAAGTGCGTGGACTTTGCGCACATATCCGCCGTTCGCCTGTACACTCCAGCCGTATGCAGACCTATCAGCGTTCTTTGAACCTTCCCCAGCATCGCCTAATCATAGACGTTGCAACAAGGTGGAACTCAACACTGCACATGCTTCAGAGACTGTGCGAACAGAGGCGGGCTGTTATGTTTTTGTGGGAGGATACACATACACGGGCAGGCAGTAGGATGGCAGACATGGAGTTGTCAGGTGTGCAGTGGTCGAAGATTCAAGACATGTGTCAAGTCCTTCAGTGTTTTGAGGAATGCACACGGCTGGTTAGTGCAGACAACGCCATAATAAGCATGAGCATCCCCCTAATGCGTCTGCTGATGCAAAGTTTGACGCACATAAAGGATCAGGCGTCTGCACCAGAGGAAGAGGAAAGCCTTGATGACAGTCAGCGATTGTCTGGTCAGGGCAGTGTACATGACGAGGTACCGGGCGAAGAGGAGGTGGAGGATGAGGAGGATGATGGGGATGAGTATATTTTTAATGAGGAAGCTTTCCCGGGGGCACGGGAAATTGGTGGCGCGGCAAGGCCGGGTTCTGGTTTTTTGAGGGACACAAGTGACGTAGATTTGCCTGCAACTGCCCCTCAACCAAGCACAACCGCAGATTTGACAACGGGAACTTTGGCCCACATGGCGGATTATGCCTTGCGTATCCTCAAAAGGGACACACGCATTACAAAAATGATGAACGATGACGATTACTGGTTGGCCTGCCTCCTTGATCCTCGCTATAAAGGCAAATTGCAAAATATTATGCCACATGAGAACTTGGAACTAATATTAGCAACAAAACAATCAACTCTTGTTGACCGTTTGCTTCTGGCATTCCCTGCACACAGCGCCCGTGATCGTTCTCACACGAGCTCCAGGGGCCAGCAGACCAGAGGTGTTAGAGGGGCAGAAATCAGAAGTGGCGTTGGACAGAGGGGTTTCCTGACCAGGTTGTGGAGTGATTTTTCTATGACCGCAGACAGGACAGGTACTGCAGCATCAATTCAAAGTGACAGGAGACAACATTTGTCCAGTATGGTTACAAACTATTTTTCATCCCTTATCGACGTTCTCCCTCAACCGTCATTCCCATTTGATTACTGGGCATCCAAATTAGACACCTGGCCAGAATTGGCAGAATATGCATTGCAGGAGCTTGCTTGCCCGGCAGCTAGTGTCCTATCAGAAAGAGTATTCAGTGCTGCAGGTTCAATACTAACAGAAAAAAGGACTCGTCTGGCTACCCAAAATGTAGATGATCTAACCTTCATTAAAATGAACCACAACTGGATTTCAAAATCTTTTGCCCCACCCTGCCCGGCTGACACCTAGCTTTCCTATGAAAAGGTCTTGCCTGTGGACTATTCTGAATGACTTTTCCAATCTCGTAATTTTCTTCACCTGATTGTCCAGCATACGACATGTTTCCACCTCACGAAATGGCCAAACTCCCCACACGGGGCCGTGCTATCGCCACTTTGCGCTTGGACCCTTGAGAGTGCTGTTTGTCTGAAGAGGTGGGTGTGGCCGCTTTTGGTCGACGGCACTGCCACTGGGTCCCTCATAGTACAATAAAGTGTCTCTGGCGGTGGTGGTGCGCACCCAACGTCAGACACACCGTTGTAATATGAGGGGCCCTGTGCCTGTACCGCCGGCCACAAGACAGTTCCCCCCCCCAGCTCAAACAGTGCTCTACCACTAGCAAAATTATCTCTCACAGCTTCACCAATGTGTAGTCTAGCCGCTGACATCCTTCAATGCCTGGCACTGACAATACCATTGTTTTGACATTTTTGTTATGTTAGGCCTTCGAAGCCTGTCTGCGGTCCCTTCTTTCTACAACTACTACACTGACCAGGCCACTGCTGGCCGTGTTACCCTGGAACCAATTTAAAAGTGCCTACAGTCAGCCCAATTTTGTTATGTTAGGCCTTCGAAGACTGTCTGCCGTCACTCCTTCCACTAGACTTCCACTGACCATACACTGCTGCCCATGTACCCCTGGAACCAATTTAAAGTGCCTACAGCCAGCCCAATTTTGTTATGTTAGGCCTTCGAAGCCTGTCTGCGGTCACTCCTTCCACTAGACTTCCACTGACCAGACCACTGCTGCCCGTGTACCCCTGGAACCAATTTAAAAGTGCCTACAGCCAGCCCAAGTTTGTTATGTTAGGCCTTGGAAGCCTGTCTGCGGTCACTCCTTCCACTAGACTTCCACTGACCAGACCACTGCTGCCCGTGTACCCCTGGAACCAATTTAAAAGTGCCTACAGCCAGCCCAAGTTTGTTATGTTAGGCCTTGGAAGCCTGTCTGCGGTCACTCCTTCCACTAGACTTCCACTGACCAGACCACTGCTGCCCGTGTACCCCTGGAACCAATTTAAAAGTGCCTACAGCCAGCCCAAGTTTGTTATGTTAGGCCTTGGAAGCCTGTCTGCGGTCACTCCTTCCACTAGACTTCCACTGACCAGACCACTGCTGCCCGTGTACCCCTGGAACCAATTTAAAAGTGCCTACAGCCAGCCCAAGTTTGTTATGTTAGGCCTTGGAAGCCTGTCTGCGGTCACTCCTTCCACTAGACTTCCACTGACCAGACCACTGCTGCCCGTGTACCCCTGGAACCAATTTAAAAGTGCCTACAGCCAGCCCAAGTTTGTTATGTTAGGCCTTCTAAGCCTGTCTGCGGTCCATTCTTTCAACTACTACTACACTGACCAGGTCACTGCTGCCCGTGTACCCCTGGAACCAATTTAAAATTGCCTACAGCCAGCCCAATTTTTTTATTTTAGGCCTTCGATGCCTGTCTGCGGTCCATTCTTTCAACTACTACTACACTGACCAGGTCACTGCTGTCCGTGTACCCCTGGAACCAATTTAAAATTGCCTACAGCCATGTGTTATTATTTTAGGCCTTCGATGCCTGTCTGCGGTCACTCCTTCCACTAGGCCTCCACTGACCACACCACTGCTGTCCGTGTACCCCTGGAACCAATTTAAAATTGCCTACAGCCAGCCCAATTTTTTTATTTTAGGCCTTCGATGCCTGTCTGCGGTCCATTCTTTCAACTACTACTACACTGACCAGGTCACTGCTGTCCGTGTACCCCTGTAACCAATTTAAAATTGCCTACAGCCATGTGTTATTATTTTAGGCATTCGATGCCTGTCTGCGGTCCATTTTTTCAACTACTACTACACTGACCAGGTCACTGCTGCCCGTGTACCCCTGGAACCAATTTAAAATTGCCTACAGCCATGTGTTATTATTTTAGGCCTTCGATGCCTGTCTGCGGTCACTCCTTCCACTAGGCCTCCACTGACCACACCACTGCTGCCCGTGTACCCCTGGAACCAATTTAAAATTGCCTACAGCCAGCCCAATTTTTTTATTTTAGGCCTTCGATGCCTGTCTGCGGTCCATTCTTTCAACTACTACTACACTGACCAGGTCACTGCTGCCCGTGTACCCCTGGAACCAATTTAAAATTGCCTACAGCCATGTGTTATTATTTTAGGCCTTCGATGCCTGTCTGCGGTCACTCCTTCCACTAGGCCTCCACTGACCACACCACTGCTGTCCGTGTACCCCTGGAACCAATTTAAAATTGCCTACAGCCATGTGTTATTATTTTAGGCCTTCGATGCCTGTCTGCGGTCCATTCTTTCAACTACTACTACACTGACCAGGGCACTGCTGGCCGTGTACCCCTGGAACCAACATCAGAAAATATAAAAATAAGTATTTTGCTTATAAAAAAGAAAATACTGGTGAGATATCAAATGCAGACATTTTAACATTAAAAACAAACACACAACTCTAATCTGGTACAGTACTAAAAATGGCCACCAGCTACAATTACTTTCTCCTGCAAGTAGTTAACTGAAAGTTTTTTTAAATTGAAAACACACATATGGCATCCACCGAGTGTTGTCCTGTCGCGTCTTCTTTATATTATTGCCGAGAAGATGCAAAATAATGAAAATAATAAAATCATTAATTACCAAAATAATAGAGAAAGTCAACACCACATTGCAAATAAACATTCATTCCAAATAAAGAAGCAGGGCGCGTCCGAGGGTGAGTATATACCTAATAAGAATATAATCACCCTCGGACGCGCAATGCTTATTTCCAACAGCCTTCCTTCCTAAGAATCAGCCCTTCCGTCGTGTAGAGAGACGTTGTGTTACACTCCAAGGTGTTCCCCAGGTTGCCTTTCCTGAGCTTCGATCTTCCGGCTCTCGTTTAGTAGTTCTTGGAAACTACTCTGCATTAGGCCTTCAAATTGGGTATGGGGTGTAGAGAGATGGTGTGTTCCACTCCAAGGTGTTCCCCAGGTTGCCTTTCCTGAGCTTCGATCTTCCGGCTCTCGTTTAGTAGTTGTTGGAAACTACGCTGCATTAGGCCTTCAAATTGGGTATGGGGTGTAGCGAGAGGGTGTGTTACACTCCAAGGTGTTCCCCAGGTTGCCTTTCCTGAGCTTCGATCTTCCGGCTCTCGTTTAGTAGTTCTTGGAAACTACACTGCATTAGGCCTTCAAATTGGGTATGGGGTGTAGAGAGAGGGTGTGTTACACTCTAAGGTGTTCCCCAGGTTTCCTTGCCATTGCTTCGGTCTTCCGACTCTCGTTTAGTAGTTGTAGAAAAGTACACTGCATTAGGCCATACAAAATGGGTATGGGGTGGAGAGAGATGGTGTGTTACACTCCAAGGTGTTCCCCAGGTTGCCTTTCCTGAGCTTCTATCTTCAGGCTCTCATTAAATTGTGGTTAAATGGAACAACTGCATTTGGCGTACTAGTTGGTTTGGGGCCTACTATCGGTGTCTGCCACTCCTTGCTGTTCTCCTCCACTGAACAAAGCTGTGCCGCCTGTTTACTACGGTTGCCAATTTTGAACTGCATTTCGACTACTTACTGATTTGGCCCTACTCTCTGTGTCAGCCTCTCATTCCAGTTGTCCTCCACTGCAATGCCCCCTGGTTATTCCTGTGTTACCAATTTTGAACTGCATTTAGCCCACTTTCTTCTTTGGGCCTATATCTGTGTTTCCACTTCATCGTGCCCATTGCCCAGCCAGTGATAGATGAGTCTGCTGGTACATTGACCCATAACGCAACATTCCCCGTGCACGCTACACAACAACATTGTGACCCTGCTGAAAGTCAGGTTGCTCTTCCCGCATACCATACCACCTTACACGGGGACAAAGAGGAAGGTGCAGATGAAAGTGCAGGTTCCTTCATCAGGTGGGGGGAGGAATACTAGTTGGCGACGTCACTGGCACAGGGCCTCTCATAGTACGCAAAAGTGTTGCTGCCGGTGGGAGGCGCCCCCGCCGTGCAAACACACCGCTGTACTTTGAGGGGCCCTGTGCCAGTGCCAATGCCAACGAGTGGGCCCCCCCTGCTTGCTCAGGTTCACAGCACTTGCAAAGTTGAAATACTTACCTCTCCCTGCTCCACTGCCGTGACGTGGTCCAGATTTCCTGGGCCCACTAATTACTTGAACCAGCCCTACCCCCCACAACTTTAGCCAAATGACCCCCAATTTCAAATGCCTTCCAATTATTATAAGGTAAATTACGCTTGACAAGCTTCATTAAGAAGAATGGATGGTTTTGACATTAAAATGGCCACTCTAGGTGTTTTCCTGGCCCCCACTCACTGCCGACTATGCTGCCCCATTGACTTGCATTGGGTTTCGTGTTTCGGTCGATCCCGACTTTACGTCATAATCGGCCGATTTCACTCGACCCGACTTTGGACATAGTCGGGTTTCGCAAAACCCGGCTCGACTCTAAAAAGGTCAAGGTCGCTCAACTCTAGAGAACAGTATTAGCACTATACATTATACATGATGGGATAACACTTGTGACATATAGAAGCCCATAACTTCATCTTGGCATCATAGGTTTCCACGATAATGGACTCTTTTCCAATTCTCAACCTCAAGAAAGCTTTAGAATGCGTAAAATGTCTGTACACCTTGATTGTCTCATCTTCTCTGTGCTTTTGATACTGTCATACAATTGTGAAGGATCGGTGAGTGCTGGATTTCTTTATTCTATGCCAATTCTTAACGATATGCTCATGTACAGAAATATACATTATAGAAGATATTTTACTAAAAGGAATTGAAAATTTAAATAAGATTAATGTATGTAATATAACAAAAAAAAATCTGTTTTTCATTTTTGTTAGTGCAGTTATGCCAAAAAATGCTGTTCTCTATAAAGTATCCAATGTATGACAGTAATAGATGAGAATAACATACCAGAACTTATGCTAAATGTGTGCCAGCTAATAACAATGAACTGAAGAGCCTGCCACTGAATTTATCAGGAATGACACATTCCCCATGAGAACCTTCCCATAGGAAGTACAGCAGTCAGCACAAGAATACGGACGCCCAGCGTAGGACAGTGCCAATGCTAACATACTGTGAATATGTCCGTCCGCTCCGTGCAGTGAAATCCATTTTTCCTACCACATCTGTTTCATTAGAAGCTGTGAGTCCCAAATGGTTACTGCTTTCTGGATAGCATTCGGCAGCAGCTGCTGCAGTAGACTTTCCACTTCAGCATACATTATCACACATTAAATCTGTGCTTTGTCTATGGCAACCTACAATATCAAGTGTACTCCCATTGCATCTCAAGTTCTCCAAAAAATGCCTGGTATAAATCAAAGCATTGATCATTTTGGCTCTGCAGCTTTTATTTTTTGAGGTATAAGAAAGAAACCAAAGAGGAGATACCCATTACGTACCCGCATGGGCAGTTGATGATAGCATCTAGTCAAAAAATGTAATGAGAGCCCCCCTTTAATGCTGACCACGCATTGATGAGGTGGCTATGGATGCATGTGACCCGCTCAACCAGCCTATGGGAGGGAAACTCTCAAGACAGTGACTCTTAGAGACTAAAATGGAGAGTAACAATCATGCCTTTTCTTTGCTGAATAGGATCACCTCATGGTAATCAGACTAGACAAAATGTGTCATGGAAGGATGGTAAAGACTCCCTACCAGCTAAAATGAAGAAGACAGCTCTTAGCATTAAAGAGATTGTCCACTACTTAGATATTGATGTAGTACCCTTAGTATAGCTCATCAATATTGGATCAGTGGGAGTTCCACACCCAGCACCCTCACAATCACCTGCAACCAACTATGGCCACAGCCACATATAAACTTTGTACGTAGCAGGACACTACCACTTCATCTATCTATTTAGTGCCCACTCCCGGGTACAGCAGATGAGATATCATTTATTTAATTTATCCATACAGTTTATATCTGACTACTATCAGAGCCGGTAACAGCTGATCGGTGGGTGAGCCGGGTGTCTGACTCTGACTAATCTGATCTAAGGCTGGTTTCACATTTGCGTTTTTTACCACTGCGTTTTAACGCAAAAAAACGCATGCGTTTTTTTTCCTGCATTTAACATTAAAAGCGCATGCTTTTTTTGTATGCGTTTTGCCGCGTTTGACGATGCATGCGTCGTTTCTATGCTTGCGTTTTGTTGCGGAAGTGCAACATATAGTAATTTCTAGAGGCATTTTTTTGCCGCAAAAAAAAGTATGCGTTTTTTTGCGGCAAAAAAACGTATTGCTGTCTATGTAAACGCATGCATTTTTAAGCACATGCATTTGGTTGCGTTTTTCAACGCATGCGTTTCCATAGAGAAAAACAAGTCTACACACTGATAAGCCACCCCCCACCATCAAGGTGATAAAGGGATCCAAACCCTAACCCTAGCCCTAAGCCATCAAGGTGATAAAGGGATCCAAACCCTAACCCTAACCCATCAAGGTGATAAAGGGATCCAAACCCTAACCCATCAAGGTGATAAAGGGATCCAAACCCTAACCCTAACCCATCAAGGTGATAAAGGGATCCAAACCCTAACCCATCAAGGTAATAAAGGGATCCAAACCCTTACCCTAACCCTAACCCATCAAGGTGATAAAGGGATCCAAACCCTAACCCTAACCCATCAAGGTGATAAAGGGATCCAAACCCTAACCCTAGGGATCCAAAGCCTAACTCTAACCCTAACCCTAGGGATCCAAACCCTAACCCTAACCCTAGAGATCCAAACCCTAACCCTAGGGATCCAAACCCTAACCCTAACCCTAGGTATCCAAACCCTAACCCTAACCCTAGGGATCCAAACCCTAACCCTAACCCTAGCCATTTCTATTTATAGTAGGTTTTCTAGTTGATTTTTATGATTGGCAGCTGTCACACACTAAAGACGCTTTTTATTCCAAAAAATATTTTTTGCGTTACCACATTTTGAGAGCTACAATTTTTCCATATTTTGGTCCACAGAGTCATGTCACATGCCCTCTGTAGTCCCATTGGCGGTGTGTGGATCTTGATTTTTCTCTTGTGAAATTTCTCATCATGCTTTTAAAAAACGCAAACGCGGTAAAAAAACGCATGTAAACGTGTAAAAACGCGGCATTTTTTTACCGCATACAAAAATGCATGCGTCTAAAAAACGCAGCGTTTGAACGCGTTTACATGCGTCTTTTTCACCACCTGCGGATGCGTTTTTCATGCTTTTTTTAACGCAAATGTGAAACTAGCCTTAGTAGTGGAAAAACCCTTGAAAAGTTTTAGACTCTGTTTACATAGAATTTCTTGTGGCATATACAAAAAATGTGAAGCATTTGACATACAGTATATCTGTTTTTCTATGACCCTATAAATTACATTTACCAACGTATGAGAAATACCTTAGTTGGAAGGTAAAAGGTAAAAGCGTGTGTACAATGAATGCAAGGGATGAGGCAGAGCCCTGATGGATATCAGAGATCGGGGCATTGTTTTAATAACTTCTCCAGTTCAACCCAATCATTTATTTCCTGCAGTGCTCAGGAGAAACAGTCTGCAGAAAAATTTAGAAATGAACGTCTGCAAGACTATAGCAAAATAATGTTCATGGTATGTTATTTGTCTGAAATTTCACATTAAACACACATTAAATTTCACATTAAGGCGACAGCATACCTTAAACAGAAGTTATCATCAGATATTTACATTTAATTTAAATCAGGTTTTTTGGTTAAATAAATATTTTTTTTGCATTTTTATATCATCTTTCTTTAAAAAAATAGTAATCTTGCAATGATTGAGTTGGAGGTATGTTCATTGTGACTATGTACATTTGTTGTTTCCTGAAACAAAAATAAGTTAGTGTTTAAAAAAGCCCCATTGGCCAGTGTGAAATTGTAAGATTTCTATTCTTTATTTTCAATAAAGATTGTAATACAAGGACATTTTCTAATAATATCTTCCCATTGATCTTTGTAAGAATGTGGAGGCTCATTTTCATTCATCGTATCTGTTGTAAAAATGTTTCCTTGTATTGACATGGCCTATTTTGAGCCTCTTAACCAGTGTTTCACAAATTCCAGTCCTCTTGGACTCCAACAGGTCATTTTTCAGGATTTCCTTAGTATAGCACAAGTGATGGAAGTATCAGGAGTTCTCTCGCTTGTGCAGCACTATGGAAATCCTGAAAACATGACCTGTTGGGGTCCGTGAGGACTGGAGTTTGGGAAATACCGCTCTAAACTATAAAAATTAGCCTTAAAAAATGCTTGGCAAAATAGATGCTCATACCCAATAATCCCAACAGAAACAGGAACTCTAGAAGATCTTTTATTATGTTTTTGCTTCTTTTATTATCATTAACCAGACTGATTCCTTTTGAGGTCACGTTTCATTGTCTGAATGAAAGTTTCATATCTTGTAATGGAGGTTAGAAAATTGCATCAAATCCACCATTGTTTTGTGGATTCTCTCCCTGCTCTCATTTTAGATGCAACCTAAATATCATGTTTATGATGTACTAATTTTGCACATTAAAGCATTTTTTATGGAATGGAGTTATTCATCATTGCATCTCAGAGTTCACCAGAGTGCACCTGCCAGATGGAGACTATTCCGAGCTCTATATCACCAGTATTGTGCCCATATTTGCAGTACCCCAAAAGGTGCCATGTGGTACTACTTAATATGTTATCAGTTTTAACAGTTGATTGGTAGTAGGAAGTACAATCTAAAAATTCTCTTAAAGACTAAGTCGCGGCACGAAGCGACGTGCACCTCGCCACAAAATTTACTTCAGTCAGACGCTGGAATAAGATTTGTGGCATAAGGTACGCCACCACTCGCCCATCCCGTCTCATCTCCACCTAATTTGTTGGAGCCGGTCAAAAATGGCATGAAAACGCCAAAGGCATCTCTTTGTGCAAATATTTTGCGACTTTGCAAAGATTTTTACAACTGTTTTCTGACATAAAAGCTGTGATGAACTGGATCAATAGTCTCTTACTTCGGCTTGTTGATAGTTCAGCTTTCAAAATGTTTGGTTATCAATTTCTTGGTTTTATATAACTAATAGCATTTGCAATAATAGCGAACAATATGACACGAATATATGTTCTCTTTCCAGTCCTCCATCTGCTACTGTAGAATTCCTGCAAAACACAATCAACCAATCACTGAAAGCCATCCCTACTTAGGACATCAATACCCTTTCTTCCTTTTCGCCTGACTAATCGTTGAAGAGTGAGCAATCTCCATTTACAGAATTCTCCAAAGACGAATGAGAATTTTTTCGCTCACGTAAACGAAAACAGGCTCTCCATGCATGTGTTGTGACAACCGCGACACATGCATCTGCGGCACCAAACAGCTGATCAGCAGGAGCGCTCCAGGTATTCGGGTTCCCTCTGCAGCTATTCGGTAAGCGCTATAGCTCACCAAATAAGGAGGCACCCGAACATATTCACTCATCTCTATTCTTCATACAATATAAGGGTCAATGGCAGAGAATGCTTTATGGCCTTTTGGAAATAGATTCTGCTGCCCCTCAATAGATGACTATGCCAGCTGATACTATTTCACACACATTGTAATATTATTCATAGTGAATATTACCAATACATTTTATTTGCCTTTAAAATTATACAGCGTTGTAATTATCTGATATAAAACTAAAAATGTGGTGTTAATCCCCAGAAATGAAATTCTGTAGCCTATATTTAAAGAGCTCGATGATTTAACAGAGTCTGCTAACTTTACATTTTTATATTGACTCATATTGTTAACACCTGATGTTCATTTTAAAATGAACGAAATAGTACCATAGCTACGCCTTTCAAATACCCCCAAATGATAGTATGTCAAGTATTTTGATTTTGGTTCTATAGTGTGTAGTTAAAAACACAAAAACATTAGTTCATGAAATATCGGAAAATTCCAATTGCTTGAGTTTACAGATAAAGAAATTATTTTTATTGATCATATAAAAATTACAACAATTTTTCCACACACAGCCATTTTCAAGCCAAAACAGTAAAAACCAAAAATATACATTTATATGAACCAAACAGCTATTTTTACACTAAGGACATAAACGAGAAGACTCAAACGTGACATGACTTGGAACCCATTATCCTCCAGTGTTGTCATACTCCAGAACTGCAACTTCCCTGGTGGGCCCAGAAGTACAAGGTACAATAGAGACATGGCCAAGACAAGGGAGGCTGAAACCCGAAAACCACAGAACAAGTCAAATATGTTGAAACAACAAGACTGGGCCAAAAAATATATGAGGACAGGTTTTTCAAAGATTGTATGGACTGAAGAGATTAGAGTGACTCTTGATGGATGGGCCCTTGGCTGGATCAGTATTGCTATAGGTTGGTATCATTAAAGATGACCTTGTTGGACCTCCTTGGGTTGAAAATGGACTTAAAATAAACTCCTAAATCTGCTGACAATTTTTAGAAGACATTTTCTGCATGTGGTCGTACAGGAAAAAGTCTGCATCTCTAACCCCTTACCGACACGGGCATAATAGTATGCCAATGTCGGTATCCCTCCCTTTGATGTGGGCTCTGATCTTTCCAGGGACATGTCAGCTGTTTTGAACATTGTGATCCGCCCGTGGCTATTAACCAGTTAAATGCTACTGTCAAATGCTGACAGCGGCATTTAAATGGCGCTTCCGGCAATTGCGCTGGAAATATGCACATCGGTGACCTGCGTCACATGATCGCGGGTCATCGGTGTATCGGCATGAAAACCTGAGGTCTCCTAGAGACCTCTATGGTTGGCACTGCCAGATTGCTGTAAGCACCACCCAGTGGTCGGCGCTCATAGCAAGTCAGCAATTCTACTACATAGCGGCAATCTGAACATCGCCTCTGTGTAGCAGAGCCGATCAAGTTGTGCCAGCTTCCAGTCTCCTATGGAGGCTATTGAAGCATGCCAAAAGTAAAAAAAAGTGTTTAACCCCTTCATGACCTTGGGATTTTCCGTTTTTCCGTGTTCGTTTTTCGCTCCCCTCCTTCCCAGAGCCATAACTTTTTTATTTTTCCATCAATTTGGCCATGTTAGGGCTTATTTTTTGCGGGACGAGTTGTACTTTTGAACGACATCATTGGTTTTACCATGTTTTGTACTAGAAAACGGGAAAAAAATTCCAAGTGCGGTGAAATTGCAAAAAATGTGCAATCCAACACTTGTTTTTTGCTTGGCTTTTTTGCTAGGTTCACTAAATGCTAAAACTGACCTGCCACTATGATTCTCCAGGTCATTATGAGTCCATACATGTAAAGAAGCTGCGGAGACACCATCACGTGTTTCTCGACGCAAGCAGTGAATAGCCAGGCCTTTCCCCGGGAAGGAACAACCACGGGAAGGGCAGCATCCTATGAAGGAAAGCCACCTATGCCAAGCATGGTATCCATCCACAGACAGCTGTTTCGGGGTTTTTGCCCCTCATCAGTGTGGAGTAGGAATCTGGCTATTAGGAGAAGTGCCTAGTAAAAAGGCTATAAAGGCACAGATGATTGGCCTCGGGGAGACCAAAACATCCAACACCGCGGAGACACCATCACGTGTTTCTCAACGCAGTGACTCCATAACACTGCCCCCATCCCTTATGGGAAATATGCAGATGCATGTAAAGAAGCTGCGGAGACACCATCACGTGTTTCTTGACGCAAGCAGTGAATAGCCAGGCCTTTCCCCGGGAAGGAACAACCACGGGAAGGGCAGCATCCTATGAAGGAAAGCCACCTATGCCAAGCATGGTATCCATCCACAGACAGCTGTTTCGGGGTTTTTGCCCCTCATCAGTGTGGAGTAGGAATCTGGCTATTAGGAGCAGTGCCTAGTAAAAAGGCTATAAAGGCACAGATGATTGGCCTCGGGGAGACCAAAACATCCAACACCGCGGAGACACCATCACGTGTTTCTCAACGCAGTGACTCCAGAACACTGCCCCCATCCCTTATGGGAAATATGCAGATGCATGTAAAGAAGCTGCGGAGACACCATCACGTGTTTCTCGACGCAAGCAGTGAATAGCCAGGCCTTTCCCCGGGAAGGAACAACCACGGGAAGGGCAGCATCCTATGAAGGAAAGCCACCTATGCCAAGCATGGTATCCATCCACAGACAGCTGTTTCGGGGGTTTTGCCCCTCATCAGTGTGGAGTAGGAATCTGGCTATTAGGAGCAGTGCCTAGTAAAAAGGCTATAAAGGCACAGATGATTGGCCTCGGGGAGACCAAAACATCCAACACCGCGGAGACACCATCACGTGTTTCTCAACGCAGTGACTCCAGAACACTGCCCCCATCCCTTATGGGAAATATGCAGATGCATGTAAAGAAGCTGCGGAAACACCATCACGTGTTTCTCGACGCAAGCAGTGAATAGCCAGGCCTTTCCCCGGGAAGGAACAACCACGGGAAGGGCAGGATCCTATGAAGGAAAGCCACCTATGCCAAGCATGGTATCCATCCACAGACAGCTGTTTCGGGGTTTTTGCCCCTCATCAGTGTGGAGTAGGAATCTGGCTATTAGGAGCAAAGCCTAGTAAAAAGGCTATAAAGGCACAGATGATTGGCCTCGGGGAGACCAAAACATCCAACACCGCGGAGACACCATCACGTGTTTCTCAACGCAGTGACTCCAGAACACTGCCCCCATCCCTTATGGGAAATATGCAGATGCATGTAAAGAAGCTGCGGAGACACCATCACGTGTTTCTCGACGCAAGCAGTGAATAGCCAGGCCTTTCCCCGGGAAGGAACAACCACGGGAAGGGCAGCATCCTATGAAGGAAAGCCACCTATGCCAAGCATGGTATCCATCCACAGACAGCTGTTTCGGGGTTTTTGCCCCTCATCAGTGTGGAGTAGGAATCTGGCTATTAGGAGCAGTGCCTAGTAAAAAGGCTATAAAGGCACAGATGATTGGCCTCGGGGAGACCAAAACATCCAACACCGCGGAGACACCATCACGTGTTTCTCAACGCAGTGACTCCAGAACACTGCCCCCATCCCTTATAGGAAATATGCAGATGCATGTAAAGAAGCTGCGGAGACACCATCACGTGTTTCTCGACGCAAGCAGTGAATAGCCAGGCCTTTCCCCGGGAAGGAACAACCACGGGAAGGGCAGCATCCTATGAAGGAAAGCCACCTATGCCAAGCATGGTATCCATCCACAGACAGCTGTTTCGGGGTTTTTGCCCCTCATCAGTGTGGAGTAGGAATCTGGCTATTAGGAGCAGTGCCTAGTAAAAAGGCTATAAAGGCACAGATGATTGGCCTCGGGGAGACCAAAACATCCAACACCGCGGAGACACCATCACGTGTTTCTCAACGCAGTGACTCCAGAACACTGCCCCATCCCTTATGGGAAATATGCAGATGCATGTAAAGAAGCTGCGGAGACACCATCACGTGTTTCTCGACGCAAGCAGTGAATAGCCAGGCCTTTCCCCGGGAAGGAACAACCACGGGAAGGGCAGCATCCTATGAAGGAAAGCCACCTATGCCAAGCATGGTATCCATCCACAGACAGCTGTTTCGGGGTTTTTGCCCCTCATCAGTGCGGAGTAGGAATCTGGCTATTAGGAGCAGTGCCTAGTAAAAAGGCTATAAAGGCACAGATGATTGGCCTCGGGGAGACCAAAACATCCAACACCGCGGAGACACCATCACGTGTTTCTCAACGCAGTGACTCCAGAACACTGCCCCCATCCCTTATGGGAAATATGCAGATGCATGTAAAGAAGCTGCGGAGACACCATCACGTGTTTCTCGACGCAAGCAGTGAATAGCCAGGCCTTTCCCCGGGAAGGAACAACCACGGGAAGGGCAGCATCCTATGAAGGAAAGCCACCTATGCCAAGCATGGTATCCATCCACAGACAGCTGTTTCGGGGTTTTTGCCCCTCATCAGTGTGGAGTAGGAATCTGGCTATTAGGAGCAGTGCCTAGTAAAAAGGCTATAAAGGCACAGATGATTGGCCTCGGGGAGACCAAAACATCCAACACCGCGGAGACACCATCACGTGTTTCTCAACGCAGTGACTCCAGAACACTGCCCCCATCCCTTATGGGAAATATGCAGATGCATGTAAAGAAGCTGCGGAGACACCATCACGTGTTTCTCAACGCAAGCAGTGAATAGCCAGGCCTTTCCCCGGGCAGCATCCTATGAAGGAAAGCCACCTATGCCAAGCATGGTATCCATCCGCAGACAGCTGTTTCGGGGTTTTTGCCCCTCATCAGTGTGGAGTAGGAATCTGGCTATTAGGAGCAGTGCCTAGTAAAAAGGCTATAAAGGCACAGATGATTGGCCTCGGGGAGACCAAAACATCCAGCACCGCGGAGACACCATCACGTGTTTCTCAACGCAGTGACTCCAGAACACTGCCCCCATCCCTTATGGGAAATATGCAGATGCATGTAAACAAGCTGCGGAGACACCATCACGTGTTTCTCGACGCAAGCAGTGAATAGCCAGGCCTTTCCCCGGGAAGGAACAACCACGGGAAGGGCAGCATCCTATGTAGGAAAGCCACCTATGCCAAGCATGGTATCCATCCACAGACAGCTGTTTCGGGGTTTTTGCCCCTCATCAGTGTGGAGTAGGAATCTGGCTATTAGGAGCAGTGCCTAGTAAAAAGGCTATAAAGGCACAGATGATTGGCCTCGGGGAGTTCTGGAGTCACTGCGTTGAGAAACACGTGATGGTGTCTCCGCGGTGTTGGATGTTTTGGTCTCCCCGAGGCCAATCATCTGTGCCTTTATAGCCTTTTTACTAGGCACTGCTCCTAACAGCCAGATTCCTACTCCACACTGATGAGGGGCAAAAACCCCGAAACAGCTGTCTGGAGTGAGGTTTTCTGGAGCAATCCAGACCCTTTTGCAGAGAATTCTGTTTTTTTCTGTGGTCGTTTGTACCGACAGCTTTGAAGATGAGTTATGTGAGGAACACCATCCGAGTGACGTTGGAGCCATCTATCCGGGCAAGGAACAGCGTGGTCTTTATTGTTCGTGACCTTATTGAGGAAAAGGCTGGAGGAAAGAGAGAAAACATCTTTAGTATCAATGAGTTCCCTAATCAAGGTAACTACGACATTACTTTTATGTCAGAGCAATATTGCCTGAACATCTATGAGTGGTTCCGGAATCATGCCAGAGATCCCTGTTTGAAGGGAGTGAAATGTGAACCACTGTTTGGTCTTCAGGAAAGGCAGGTGACTATCACTGTATATAACCCCTTTACTGAACCTGCATTGTTGGAGAGCTTCATCTCACAGTATTGTGACTTTGTTTCAAGGGGAGAGAAGCAAGTGAACTGCTTAGGAATCTTTAATTGTCGATACAAGTATCGTGTAAGGTTCAGAAGAGATCCTGGCAGTGTGGGTGGGTTCAGACACCCTCCGGCGAACTTCTCTGTGGCAGGGCATAGGGGTTTCCTGACGTACCCTGGGCAGCCTCTGTTTTGCAGGAGATGTTTCTCTTTTGGACATGTCCAGACAGACTGCCAGAAGGGGCAGTGTTGCCGAAACTGCAAGAAGGAGGGGCATATGGCTGGTGATTGCCCGATCGCTAAGACCTGTGACGTGTGTGGTAGTAGTGACCACATGTATAAGGATTGTCCGCAGAGAGCGCCTAGACGCTCAGAGAGTGAATGGAGAGAGGAGGAGGAGAGAAGGAGGAGGTTGGCGATTATCAGAAAGGAATCTGAAAGAATGGAGAGAGAGGAAAGGAGGGAGAGGGAAAGACGCTCTGTGACTCCAGATGACATTGTGTTAGCACCCCGTGGTGCTATGAGTGATGTACAGAAGGAAGATAAGGAGTTTTGGTTGGCGGCAAAAAAAGTAGAGAAGGGGTTTAAGAAGAAGGAAGAAGATCAGGAAGAAGATGAGGAAGAAGATGATGACTCTACTGTGCCTGAAATGTTTTCTCTTGAGGAAGCAATGGATGCATTTCTGAAGCTGAGAGCCCTGTGCACCCCTCAGATCCTCAGAATATTGGAGGGCTTTCTTCAGATGAGGACAGGGGTGGGAATAAGTGTCAGAGGGAGGAGGATGGGGAAAGTGATGAGGCATGCACTAGTATGCCTAAGAGAAAAATTGGGCCGGCTATAAAAAAATGGAGTGAGCACGAAGGGGCTAGTGGTTCAGAGACTTGCTGTTCAGTCCGAATGGCAGAGGAGGACAATGGTGATACTGGGTAAAATGAAAGCTCAGTGGATCTGTTGTTTTTTTTTTCTCTCCTTTCTGTGAGTCTTGACCTTTGTCAAGGGCTTTTTGTGTAATGTGTGTAGTTTTGTGGTAATTTTTGCATTGTTTTTTGTTTTTATAGTATGGGTTTTTCTATAGTTTCTCAAAATGTGAGAGTTTTTAAGAAAGCAAGGAGGAGAGCAGCAATTTTGGATTTTTTAGCTATGCAGAGTGCATCTATTTTTTGTTTGCAAGAATGTGGGATTGTGGATGGTGTGAAAGGGGATGAGTGGTCTTATGGTGCGTCTGTATGGTCTGGTAGTGCAAATAATAGAAATGATGGTGTGGGTATTTTAGTTAAGGGGCAGGAGGTGGTTTTGAATAATTATTTGGTGGTGGAGGTGGGGAGGTGTATCTTAGCAAATTTTGAATATAAAAATGCTAAGTTTTGTGTTATCAATATTTATGCGCCAGCAGAAAAAAATGAGCGTAAGTTATTATTTCAAAAAAGTGAAGCTTTTTGTTCCAGGAAGAGTGCCTGTGGTGATTGTGGGTGATATGAATTGTGATGTGGGGGGAGTGAATGTGGATGTGTCTGGAAAAGTTTTGCTGGAGTTAGTTACTGACTTTGATTTGAGTGATATGCAGCGTGTGTGTAAGGTTAACCCTTTGTTAGATACCTTTTTTTCTGATAGTGGAAGAGCACAGTCCAGGTTGGATTATTGTTTTATTTCTAAAAATATTATTCCTGTTGGATATAAGCAGGATAGGGTCGTTTTTTCGGACCATGTTTGTGTGTTGTGCGAGTTAGATATTAATGTTAGTGGTGTGTTTGGAAAGGGTTTGTGGAAATTAAATGTGAAATTGTTGGAAAATGAAGCTGTGAGGAAGGAGTATGTGAGAAAGTATGAACAGTGGTGTAAAAGTAAGGAAAGTTTTGGGAATGTTTGTGAGTGGTGGGATTGGGTTAAGAGGCAGACAAAAAAGTTTTTTAAAAGTGTGGGGTATGAATTTGCGGCAATTAAGAGGGAAAAGTTTGTTAAGTTGAATGCTCGTTTATGTTTATTGTATAAATTGAGGGAAGGAGGAATGGAGGTGGAGGAGGGGATAAAAAAGGTTAAAAAAGAAATTAATGAGTTTTTGGAGGAGAAAGGGAAGAGTATTATTTTTAGGGCAAAAATTGATAGAATGGAGTAAGATGAAAGGTGCTCAAGGTTTTTCTTCAAAAAGGTTTTTGGGAAAAAGCAGAGTATGAGTGTTTTGAATGCAGAGGATGGAAGAGAGGTAAGTGGGGAGGATATATGTGAACATGTGGCTAAGTTTTATGAGGAGCTGTATGCAGTGAAGTGGAGGGATGAGGCTTTGGAGGAGGATGTACTAAGTGTATTAGAAAATAAATTGAGTGAGATGGAGAGAGAGAGAGTGATGGGTGAGGTGACAGGTGATGAGGTATGGAAGGTAATGAATAGCATGGCGTTAAATAAGACTCCAGGAGAGGATGGTCTTCCTATAGAGTTTTATAGGGTGATGTGGCATGTGATTGGTAAGGATTTTGTGGATGTGTGTAAGTATATGTGGTCTAGTATGGAGGTGGCTGAGAGTATGCGTGCAGGGATGGTTGTGTTAATACCTAAAAAAGGAGATTTGAAGAGTTTAAAAAATTGGAGACCGATAACGTTGTTGAATTGCGATTATAAGATCTATGCGAAAGTAATGGCGAATAGGATGCGTGACGTGATAGAGAGTGTGATTGGGGATGAACAGTGTTGTGCAGTGCCTGGGAGACGTATACATGAGTGTGTGTGTATGTTGAGAGATTGTTTGTGGGACTGTATGAGTCGGAAGAAGAGTGTATTTGTTTTGAGTTTTGAGTTTGGACTTTGAAAAGGCGTATGATCGGTTATCACATAGTTTTTTGTTCCGGGTATTATTGAGAATGGGGTTTCCGCCTGATTTTGTTTGGAGGGTGAGGAGCTTATATAAAGACATTTATAGTTGTGTTTTGATGAATGGTTCTGTGGGTAGAAGAGTGAATGTGAGACAAGGTTGTCCTTTGTCTCCTGTGGTTTTTATTTGTGCAATTGAACCATTGCTTTGGATGTTGAGGAAAGATAAAGTGATTAGAGGAGTACAAGTGCCAGGAGGTGGAGGGAGGGAATGGAAGGTTAGTGCTTATATGGATGACGTGTGTGTGTTGTGTGATTCAGAGTATTCTGTGAGGCGGGTGAAGTTATTAGCGTCTATTTTTTGTGGTGCGTCAGCATTTAAGGTGAATTGGGAGAAGAGTGAGTGTAAGGTTTTTGGGGGAGGGGTTTTAAGTAAGGATGTAGGAGTGAATGAGGTGACTGGGTCTATTAAGGTTTTGGGGGTGAAATTTTCAGAGAGTTTGGATGGGAAAGAAAGTTGGGATGATGCGAAAGGAAAGGTTGAGCGGAAGCTATGTTTTTGGAAGATGAGAAGTCTTTCGTTTTTTGGAAAAATCTTAGTTATTAAAAGTGTGATTTTGCCTATTTTCTTATATATTGCAGTGGTCTTTCCGCCGGGGTATATGTGTATGAGGGGGTTAAATAGGATTCTGTTTGTGTTTTTGTGGAATTCTAGAATGGAGAGGGCTAGGAGGGAGGTTTTGGTGAAACGTTTAGAAAAAGGTGGGTTGGGTTTTCCAAACCTTGAGGTGTTTTTTGGTGTAAATATTGTGGTTTTTGTGTTGAGGATGATTAGGATGGATGGCAAGTTTTCTTGTCTGTGTAGGTTTTTGTTTGGGGCGTATTTATTTCATTTGAAGTGGCGAGAGAGGGATCTGAGGTATCCGGTTGCTTTTGACGTGCCTAGATGGTATGTGTGGGTTTATAAATTTTTGGTGAAGTATGAGTTGTGTGATGTGGATGTTAGGTTGTTGAGTAATAAGAAGGCTGTGTATAGGATGATTGAATGTAGAGAGACAGAGTGTGGAATAAACATGGTTAGAGGGAATGATATAGAAAAAGTATGGAAGAAAGTGCGGTTGGACGGTATGACGAATAGGCAGAGTGAGATTGTGTGGCAGTCTTTGCATGGAGTGTTACCAGTTAGAGAATTTCAGAAGAATCGTGGGTTGGGGAGAAGTGATATGTGTCCGAGAGGTGGGTGTGGTGGAAGGGAAAGTGTAATACATGTGTTTTGGAATTGTCATTATGCTAGGGAGGTGATTGGAAGAATGGGACCGTTGTGTAAAGAATTGTGTGGTGTGAGCTTGTTATCATTCGAGTTGTTCATGTTTGGCTTGGGAATGTGTGATGGAGTGAAGGAGAGAGTGTTGTGGTTAATAGTTGCATGTATAAAGGAAGTATTATGGGATGTGAGGAATGTGTATGTTTTTAAGAGAAAGGAAATTGTAGTAAAGAATAGTCTAAAAGTGATTTTGGGGAAGATGTATGTGTGTTTTCTATGGGATAAAAGAAGAAGGGGGGAGGTGGATGCCGAAGGGATTTGGAAGGTGAAGAAGTGGAGTTACCTTGTAAATATGTCTTGATTTGTTTTTTCTGATGTTGTATTAAACTGAAATTTTCCGATGATGATGGGAACAGCTTTTGTGTTTTGGATTTGACGCAGCTGTTTGGGATTTTTCTTTGGTCTTGGATTTCTGGACCGTGGATTTTCCCATCTGAGGGGAAAAAAAAAAAAAAAAAAAAAAAAAAAAAAGAAACAGCTGTCTGTGGATGGATACCATGCTTGGCATAGGTGGCTTTCCTTCATAGGATGCTGCCCTTCCCGTGGTTGTTCCTTCCCGGGGAAAGGCCTGGCTATTCACTGCTTGCGTCGAGAAACACGTGATGGTGTCTCCGCAGCTTCTTTACATGCATCTGCATATTTCCCATAAGGGATGGGGGCAGTGTTCTGGAGTCACTGCGTTGAGAAACACGTGATGGTGTCTCCGCGGTGTTGGATGTTTTGGTCTCCCCGAGGCCAATCATCTGTGCCTTTATAGCCTTTTTACTAGGCACTGCTCCTAATAGCCAGATTCCTACTCCACACTGATGAGGGGCAAAAACCCCAAAACAGCTGTCTGTGGATGGATACCATGCTTGGCATAGGTGGCTTTCCTTCATAGGATGCAGCCCTTCCCGTGGTTGTTCCTTCCCGGGGAAAGGCCTGGCTATTCACTGCTTGCGTCGAGAAACACGTGATGGTGTCTCCGCAGCTTCTTTACATGCATCTGCATATTTCCCATAAGGGATGGGGGCAGTGTTCTGGAGTCACTGCGTTGAGAAACACGTGATGGTGTCTCCGCGGTGTTGGATGTTTTGGTCTCCCCGAGGCCAATTATCTGTGCCTTTATAGCCTTTTTACTAGGCACTGCTCCTAATAGCCAGATTCCTACTCCACACTGATGAGGGGCAAAAACCCCGAAACAGCTGTCTGTGGATGGATACCATGCTTGGCATAGGTGGCTTTCCTTCATAGGATGCTGCCCTTCCCGTGGTTGTTCCTTCCCGGGGAAAGGCCTGGCTATTCACTGCTTGCGTCGAGAAACATGTGATGGTGTCTCCGCAGCTTCTTTACATGCATCTGCATATTTCCCATAAGGGATGGGGGCAGTGTTCTGGAGTCACTGCGTTGAGAAACACGTGATGGTGTCTCCGCGGTGTTGGATGTTTTGGTCTCCCCGAGGCCAATCATCTGTGCCTTTATAGCCTTTTTACTAGGCACTGCTCCTAATAGCCAGATTCCTACTCCACACTGATGAGGGGCAAAAACCCCGAAACAGCTGTCTGTGGATGGATACCATGCTTGGCATAGGTGGCTTTCCTTCATAGGATGCTGCCCTTCCCGTGGTTGTTCCTTCCCGGGGAAAGGCCTGGCTATTCACTGCTTGCGTCGAGAAACACGTGATGGTGTCTCCGCAGCTTCTTTACATGCATCTGCATATTTCCCATAAGGGATGGGGGCAGTGTTCTGGAGTCACTGCGTTGAGAAACACGTGATGGTGTCTCCGCGGTGTTGGATGTTTTGGTCTCCCCGAGGCCAATCATCTGTGCCATTATGAGTCCATAGACACCTAACATGACTAGGTTATTTTTTATCTAAGTGGTGAAAAAAAATTCCAAACTTTGCTAAAAAAAAATAAAAAAATGGTGCCATTTTCCGATACTCGTAGCGTCTCCATTTTTCGTGATCTGGGGTCGGGTGAGGGCTTATTTTTTGCGTGCCAAGCTGGCGTTTTTAATGATTGCGTTTTGGTGCAGATATGTTCTTTTGATTGCCCGTTATTGCATTTTAATTCAATGTTGCGGCGACCAAAAAAAGTAATTCTGGCGTTTTGAATTTTTTTCTCGCTACGCCGTTTAGCGATCAGGTTAATGCTTTTTTTTTATTGATAGATCGGGTGATTCTGAACGCGGCGATACCAAATATTTGTAGGTTTGTTTTTTTTTTCATTGATTTATTTTGAATGGGGCGAAAGGGGGTGATTTAAACTTTTATATTTTTTTTTTTTTTTCACATTTTATTTTACTTTTTTTTTTTTAACTTTTGCCATGCTTCAATAGCCTCCATGGGAGGCTAGAAGCAGGCACAACGCGATCGCCTCTGCTACATAGCAGCGATCTTATGTTCGCTGCTATGTAGCAGAAAATCAGGTGTGCTGTGAGTGCCGACCACTGGGTGGCGCTCACAGCTACCGGCGATCAGTAACCATAGAGGTCTCAAGGACCTCTATGGTTACTATTCAGAAGCATCACCGACCTCCGATCATGTGACGGGGGTCGGCAATACGACCGCCCGGCCGGAAGCGGTAGTTAAATGCCGCTGTCTGCGTTTGACAGCGGCATTTAACTAGTTAATAGGCGCAGGCACATCGCGATTCTGCCCGCACCTATTACGGGCACATGTCAGCTGTTCAAAACAGCTGACATGTCCCGGTTTTGATGCGGGCTCACCGCCGGAGCCCACATCAAAGCGGGGCTTCTGACCTCGGACGTACTATCCCATCCGAGGTCAGAAAGGGTTAAAAATATAAAAAAAGATAAAAAAATATACAAGTTCAAATCACCCTCTTTCTTCCCATTTAAAATAAAACCATAAAAATAAAATCAAACATACACATATTTGGTATCGCCACTTTCAGAATCGCCTGATCTATCAATAAAAGAAAGGATTAACCCAATCACTAAACGGAGTAGCGAGAAAAAAGTCAAAATGCCAGAATTATGTTTTTTTGGTCGTCACGACATTGCATTAAAATACAATAGCAGGTGATCAAAAGATTGTATCTGCACCACAATGGTATCATTAAAAACGTCAGCTTGGTGAGCAAAAAATAAGCCCTAACCCAACCTGAGATCACCAAAAATGGAGCTACGGGTATTGGAAAATGGCACAATTTTTTTTTTTTAGCAAAGTTTGAAATTTGTTTTCACCACTTAGGTAAAAAAGAAACTAGACAAGTTTGGTGTCTATGAACTTGTAATGACCTGGAGAATTGTAATGGCAGGTCAGTTTTAGCATTTAGTGAACCCAGCAAAAAAGCCAAACAAAAAACAAGTGTGGGATTGCACTTTTTTGCAATTTCACCGCACTTGGAATTTTTTCTAGTTGAAAAGTACAACTCATCCTGCAAAAAATAAGCCCTCGCATGGCCATATTGACAGAAAAATAAATAAGTTATGGCTGTGGGAAGGAGGGGAGCAAAAAACAAAAACACAAAACAAAAAAAGCTTCGGTCATGACGAGGTTAAAGAAAACCTCAAAGTACTCCCCTGCTTAGCTACCCAGTAAAGGCCTTAAAGATGAAAGAATAATGGCATGGCCCCTTTCCTCACGTGACTGAAACCCTATTGAGGACTTGTGGATCCTTCTTAAACGGGAGATGTACAGTGAAGATAAACAGTACACCTCTCTGAATAGTGTCTGGGAGGCTGTGGTTGTGCTCTAAAATGTTGACTGTCAAAACTTCACTTTTTCTAACTTAAATATTTGGGTTTCTGGTTTATTAACCTTTTGGATTGACTGACAACAATGTAGTTGTTCAATAATAAAACTAATAATCTAAAATACAAATTGCCTAATAATTGTGCACGTAGTGTAGATGTTAATACCCAAGTAAAAACTCCCATGTTGGACACTTGCAATATAGAAGTGATGCAATAACTGAGATCACTCTCTTAAAAATTAAATTGAAGCTCAATTGAAAAATAAAGCTTCAATGTAATTAACTGAAAGTTAATTGAAAGCTAGTTATTAATTACTTTCATTAATTCATATGTTTCAATAATGATTGCAATGAAAACCTATAGAACAAGGCATATTTTCATTGACTTTTTAGCAGTAGTTTGCCATTTTGTCATAATAACGCAATAGTTTTATTGTGTTCATTGAAAAACTAAAGGGCACCGCCGCTGTTCCAATGATGATGACCAGTGAAGTCCCCATGTATTTTATTTCCTTTATAAGTTCAATTTTTTTTTTCATACATTCTATGTTAGTAACGACATTGCCATTGAAGAATAGATAAAAGTTTGTCTCTCCATTAACCTACTCTTCTATATTGTTCTCCTTGAAGAGAAGGAGCTGGAAAAACTTCTACAAACAGTAAGTGAAGCATTTTACAGAACAGAAGAGCACCAGCAATAATGATTTTCACTGTACGTATGAATAATAGTCTGTTCATGGCCTCACTCATTCCCAGATCAATCTACAGTACCGACCAAGCGCTCCCATTCTACTTAGTGTAGCACTTGAATAGAATTCCTCTCCTTCTTTGGGTTATTCACTGCGCTGAGTGCTCATTAATATTCAAGCACTGATTAAAAACGCTGAACATTTCCATTTTCAATGAGTTTTAGTTCCCAGTGTAGGCAGTGAACAAGCATTCTTCTAGGATACTAAACAGAGGATTTTTCCTTTCATAACAAAAGTGATAAACGCGTGAATAATACATATGTTATGCAGGGTGATGCACTTGCTAATTTACCTGGGAAAATTGCTGTAACTTCTAGAACAGAACTGAAACTTGGACTGTATATACTTTCATTCATGAGAAGTGAGAGTGCAATGAACCTCAGCGACGAGAAACATCCTCACGCAGAGTAGTCTTGCCGTCCTTTCGCCACCGCAGTCCATTCCACTACGTGACAGACTTGCTGCACGGCTTTCTGCATTGTGAAAACTTATTGGAACACTGAGTCCTTAAAGAGGCGCCAAAGTGAGTTTGCAGGTCGAAATCTGCAGTCCAAACCCTGTATTGAAGCCTTCTTTGATGACCGCGCTATTTCCAAGGGACTGTGGCCATCAAGATCGCGTGATTTAACACCGACCTATGAACATTACAGGCACTCCAAGAGAACTTACAGTGAGAAATTCAGGCTATGACCCCAGAGATCCTGCAGAATATATTCAACAATATAGAACAGATTGCGCAGGCGTGCTTGAATGTGAACAATGGACATTTTCAACACCTGCTTTAAAACATCAGTTTTTCATGAATTAAAAAGTCCAAATTTCAGTACAATAGATCAATAAAGTATTTTTTCTGGGCAAAGTAGTAAGTGAATACCCCGTACCATATGAATTATTTAATTAATCAGTTAGTAGATGTGAAACAGTTTTAGAAAACGAGAGACACATGGCTGCTTTAATCTACAATTACGGTAGTACCATCCCTCTGCACATATTGAATGCTGTATTGCAAATCAGCTCAAATTTGGAAGCAGCTGACCTTCAATACCACACATAACCTGGGGATAGGTGTGATACTGTTCTGGCAACAATGCATTCATGTTTTCCTAATTCTGTACCACCCGCTGAATAATTTGGACATACTAGCATTAATGTTATGATCCAAGTCCTTATATCCAAAATATGTCATAAGTAATGTCATAATTTGCTCCCTGGAAACTACAATAGACATTAAATAAAATCTCTCTTAGGGCTCGTGCATACAACCATAAAATTAGGATGTGTATATCCGTCATTTTGAAATATAGCACTTGCCCCCATGTTATTCTATGTGGCCATGCAGAAGTCAGATTTTTTTCTTCAGATCGCGTTGCATCTTATTATTAGATTGCACTTGGCCATTCATGTCTATGGGTCCATAGATGACATGTGAAACATAAATTCCCATATAAAATTAAACAAGAAAAGAGATATGCATAGTAATGGGATCAACCTTCAAAAAATACTTTATTTATACAAAAAACTCACAGCAAGGTAGGACATACATTTAAAAACAAGATTAAAAGCCAAAAGACAAGCACATGAAAATGAACTCCTGAGCGTAGTGCAGATTACCTGCACAATATGCCAGCTTAAAATAGTATGGCAAAGACGCAGAAGCTGCCCAACCCCACCAGCCATACAAACCCACCACCCAGTAAGTCTCTGGAAGCAACCTAAAACCCGGTCACCAATGCTGCACGGAAAAAGTCCCGGTACCAGTGTTACAAGGGTTTTGAAATGGCGAATTACTGAAACGATATGCCGCCTGCGCAAAGGAAGGGAGATGACGAGCTAATAGAACCATATGCCTGCGCATATAGAATGAGAAAGAGGTACTCAGCCCCACAAGCCATAGATTACTCCAATCAAGTGCTGACTAAAAATTCATAAGGTCATGGTCCATTCTACAAAGTATAATAACATAATATAGACATTATATATATTACAACTGTCAGTCACGTATAGATGTACAATCATTTATCATTTTAAAAACAGATCCTTTAGATGGCTGGTGGGGTTGGGCAGCTTCTGCGTCTTTACCATACTATTTTAAGCTGGCATATTGTGCAGGTAATCTGCACTACGCTCAGGAGTTCATTTTAATGTACATGCGCAAGCGCAGCTTTTATAACCATCTTGGCTTTGCTTGTATCTAATACAACCTGTACATGCAGCATAAGTGTGTCGAGCCAGCGGAACTATGTGGTTGTGTGCTTGCATTGTGCAGGCGCCGACTGCTGTGTTTCCTGATCAGAAGGAAATTTTTTTTTTCAAATATGAATGTGCAGTCGCAATCTGTGATCATTTCGATCAGCTATACTGCAGTATAAGTGTGGTGTTTACGGTACGCAGGCGCCGAGTACGGCACCTCCTGAATGCGCAGGCGCAACCTGTGACAACTTTAAGCGTCCTCTCAACCATGGCAACCAATGTACCAGAGGCTGCGCTGTGTATGTCACGAGGAAACTGCACGCCGACGCATCCTCACAGATGGTGATTATTACACCTCATTGCTCGACTATATAGGAGCGGAGTAGGTGGTTTTATGTTATATTTCCCCCTGATGAAGACGCACTTGTAGCGTCGATACGCGTGGGGCTCTTAACCTCCCCAGCATTAGCACCTTACGTCTGGCTGCTACATCCCCCCTTTTCCGGGTCCCTTTAGGATCTTTGGGCCGCAGTATTTCTTCCTGCTCCCAGGCCTTTGGGTGGTATCGGGTGTATTCCTGTGGCGCTTATTTGTGCATGATACCACTTGCTAAATATACCTGGGGTGCGGAATTTGTTTTCAGCTTCTATCATTATTGTATGGTGTAAACTATTTGATGCCGACGGGGTATAGCTGGCAGCAGACGGGTATTTATTACTATATATGTGTATGTTTTTCATCTGATATATTGGTTAGTATTGGGTGCTGGATTGTGTCTGCTTACATCTGTCTGGGGGGTATCCCATGCAGTTCATCATGAGGCACGATAAAGAACCATAGATATGAGGTGTCCGGATGCAGAGACACAGGTCCGTACCTGTGGAAATTATTGTGGACATTAGGCTGGAGGCTAAGTTTTGTCTGGCCTCCAGTTTTTGTTTATCTTGGTATAAATGCACACTGTCTACGATCATCGCTGTAGACATTTGATGCCTTTAATAATCTTTATTTTTATATAGCGCTAACATATTCCGCAGCACTTTACACACATTATCATCACTGTCCCCAATGAAGCTCACAATCTAAATTCACTATCAGTATGTCTTTGGAATGTCATCAAAACAATTCTAACCTTATTAATATTACTTGCACTCCCTCATCTCCTTCTTTTAATTGTGCCCTTTGGAATCCACGGTCTGTATGTAACAAACTTCCTTTTCTGCACAACTACTTTCTGAACCACTCTCTAAATCTATTTGCCCTCAATGAAACCTGGATCCAGAATTATGACACGGTCTCCCCTGCTGCCATTTCCCATGGTGGCCTACAATTCTCCCATTCCCCGAGACCCACAAACAGGGGTTTTATTTTTTCTCCCTCGTCTATAGAAATGGATCCTGTTAAGGTCCAAGCTATTCATGACTGGATTCAACCCACATCTGTGAAGGGCCTTCAAAAATTTTTGGGCTTTGCTAATTTCTATCGCCGTTTCATTGCCAACTTTTCCAGTGTGGTTAAGCCCCTTACTGATTTGATGAAGAAAGGCGCTGATGTGACGAATTGGTTCTCTGCGGCTGTTGAGGCCTTTCAGGAGCTTAAGCGCCGATTTACTTCTGCCCCTGTATTGCGTCAGCCGGATGTTTCTCTTCCTTTTCAGGTTGAGGTCGACGCTTCTGAGATTGGGGCAGGGGCCGTTTTGTCTCAGAGGGAGTCTGATGGTTCTTTGATGAAACCGTGTGCCTTTTTTTCCAGAAAATTTTTCGCCTGCGGAACGCAATTATGATGTTGGCAATCGGGAGTTGTTGGCTATGAAGTGGGCGTTTGAGGAGTGGCGTCAATGGCTTGAGGGAGCTAAGCACCGCGTTGTGGTCTTGACTGATCATAAGAATCTGGTTTACCTCGAGTCGGCCAAGCGGCTGAATCCTAGACAGGCTCGATGGTCTCTGTTTTTCTCCCGTTTTGATTTTGTGGTCTCGTATCTTCCGGGATCTAAGAATGTTAAGGCTGATGCCCTCTCTAGGAGTTCTTCGCCTGATTCTCCTGGAGTCCTTGAGCCGGTTAGCATTCTTAAGGAAGGGGTGATTCTTTCTGCCATCTCCCCTGATTTGCGGCGGGTGCTTCAGGAATTTCAGGCTGATAGGCCTGACCGCTGTCCTGTGGGGAAGCTGTTTGTTCCTGATAGATGGACGAGTAAGGTGATTTCTGAGGTTCATTGTTCAGTGTTGGCTGGTCATCCTGGGATTTTTGGTACCAGAGATTTGGTTGCTAGGTCCTTTTGGTGGCCTTCCTTGTCGTGCGATGTCCGTGCTTTTGTGCAGTCCTGTGGGACTTGCGCCCGAGCCAAGCCTTGCTGTTCCCGCGCTAGTGGGTTGCTTTTGCCTTTGCTGGTCCCTGAGAGGCCCTGGACGCATATTTCCATGGATTTTATTTAGGATCTTCCTGTTTCCCAGAAGATGTCTGTTATCTGGGTTGTTTGTGACCGGTTCTCTAAAATGGTCCATCTGGTACCTTTGCCTAAGTTGCCTTCCTCCTCAGATCTGGTTCCAATGTTTTTTCAGCATGTGGTTCGTTTGCATGGCATTCCGGAGAATATTGTGTCTGACAGAGGTTCTCAGTTTGCCTCTAGATTTTGGCGGGCCTTTTGTGCTAGGATGGGCATTGATTTGTCTTTTTCTTCGGCGTTTCATCCTCATACTAATGGCCAAACTGAGTGAACTAATCAGACCTTGGAGACCTATTTGAGATGCTTTGTGTCTGCTGATCAGGATGATTGGGTGTCTTTCTTGCCGTTGGCTGAGTTTGCCCTTAATAATCGGGCTAGTTCGGCTACTTTGGTTTCACCTTTCTTTTGTAATTTTGGTTTTCATCCTTGCTTTTCTTCTGGGCAGGTTGAGCCTTCTGATTGTCCTTCAGCCAGTGCCACTTGTAATTGCTTCCTGGTTGGATTCACATCTCTTTAGAGTTCCCTGTTATCCTGACCAGTTCAGCAAAGCTAAGTTTTTGCTTGCTCTTTTCTGTTCACAGATTGTGGACTTATCCGTTCTGTGCTTCTATTTTTGTCCAGCGTTATCAGTATGAATTAATTCTGTCTTGCTGGAAGCTCTGGGAAGCAGATTTACCCTCCACACCTTTACTCAGGTGTGGAGATTTTTAGTAAACTCTGCGTGGATTTTTGTAGTGTTTTATGCTGACCGCACAGTATTCCATTCTGTCCTATCTATCAAGTTAGACTGACCTCCTGTGCTCATCCTGGTTTCATTCTGTGCATGTCTTTTCCCTCTCCACTCACAGTCATTATTTGTGGGGGGCTAATCTATCCTTTGGGGATTTTCTCTGAGGCAAGATAGCTTTCCTGCTTCTGTCTTTTGGGGTAGTTAGCTCTTAGGCTGTGACGAGATGCCTAGGGAGAGTTAGGAGCATTCCACGGCTACTTCTAGTGTTGTGTTGAGCTTAGGGACTGCGGTCAGTACAGTTACCACTTCCTTCAGAGCTCGTTCCATGTTGCTCCTAAACCACCGTATCATAATAGTACAAGTGGCCGAAAATGAATTAAATGCATCTCAAAAGAAGGAAAAGAAAGTTCTGAACCATTTTTTTTTCTGTACTCTGGTTTGTCTTTTTTTTCCTCTTGATATCTGGGTGGTTCAGGATATATGCTCTGGCATGGATGTTCAGGGTTTGTTTTCTCGTGTGGATCAACTTGCTGCAAGAGTACAGAGTATCCAGGACTATGTTGTCCAGACTCCGGCTTTAGAGCCTAGAATTCCTACTCCTGATTTGTTTTTTGGGGACAGATCCAAGTTTTTGAACTTTAAAAATAATTGCAAATTGTTTTTTGCTTTGAGACCCCATTCTTCAGGTGATCCCATTCAGCAAGTGAGAATCATCATATCCTTGCTGCGTGGTGACCCTCAAGACTGGGCCGTTTCTCTTGAAACAGTGGATCGGCATTATTGAATGTAGACGCATTTTTTCAAGCGCTCGGATTATTGTATGACGAACCTAATTCTGTGGATCATGCAGAAAAAACCCTGTTGGCCTTGTGTCAAGGTCAGGAAGCGGCAGAATTATACTGCCAGAAATTTAGAAAATGGTCTGCGCTCACTAAATGGAATGAGGAGGCTCTGGCTGCTATTTTCAGAAAAGGTCTTTCTGAAGCCCTTAAAGATGTTATGGTGGGCTTTCCTACGCCTGCCGGTTTGAGCGAATCTATGTCTCTAGCCATTCAGATTGATCGGCGTCTGCGCGAGCGCAAAGCTGTGCACCATATGGCAGTGTCCTCTGAGCAGAGTCCTGAACCTATGCAATGTGATAGGATTTTGACTAGAACAGAACGGCAGGAATTCAGACGTCAGAATAGGCTGTGATTTTACTGTGGTGATTCTACTCATGTTATCTCTGATTTCCCTAAGCGTACTAAGAGAGTCGCTAGGTCTGTTACCATTAGTACTATACAGCCTAAATTTCTCTTATCTGTGACCCTGATTTGCTCATTGTCGTCCTTTTCTGTCATGGCATTTGTGGATTCAGGCGCTGCCCTGAACTTAATGGACTTAGAATTCGCCAGGCGCTGTGGTTTTTCCTTGCAGCCTTTGCAGAGCCCTAATCCTTTGAGGGGTATTGATGCTACACCCTTGGCCAAGGATAAACCTCAGTACTGGACGCAGATGACTATGCACATGGCCCCAGCACATCAGGAAGATTGCCGTTTTCTGGTGTTGCATAACCTGCATGATGTTGTTGTACTGGGTTTTCCATGGTTACAGGAACATAATCCAGTGCTGGATTGGAAAACTATGACTGTGACTAGTTGGGGTTGTCAAAGGGTACATAGTGACATTCCTTTGATGTCAATTTCCTCTTTCCCCTGTTCTGAGGTCCCTGAGTTTTTGTCGGATTTCCAGGATGTATTTGATGAGCCCAAGTCCAGTTCCCTTCCACCGCACAGGGACTGTGATTGTGCTATTAACTTGATTCCTGGTTGCAAGTTCCCTAAGGGCCGACTTTTCAATCTGTCTGTGCCAGAGCATGCCGCCATGCTGAGTTATGTTAAGGAGTCTTCGGAGAAGGGGCATATTCGGCCCTCTTCGTCACCATTGGGAGCGGGTTTCTTTTTTGTTGCTAAGAAGGATGGCTCCTTGAGACCCTGTATTGATTATCGTCTTCTTAATAAGATCACAGTTAAATTCCAATACCCCTTGCCTCTGCTTACTGATTTGTTTGCTCAGATTAAGGGGGCTAGTTGGTTTACTAAGATTGACCTCCGAGGGGCATATAATCTTGTTCGTATTAAACAGGGTGACGAATGGAAAACTGCATTTAATACGCCCGAAGGCCATTTTGAATACCTTGTGATGCCATTTGGGCTCTACCCCCCTCGGTTGACCCTCCTGCCCCGGTGTTGGTTGAGGGAGAGTTGGAATATGAGGTTGAGAAGATTTTGGATTCTCGTTTTTCGAGGCGGAGGCTTCAGTATCTTGTCAAGTGGAAGGGTTATGGTCAGGAGGATAATTCTTGGGTTGTTGCCTCCGATGTCCATGCCACCAATTTGGTTCGTGCTTTTCACTTGGCTCATCCTGATCGGCCTGGGGGCTCTGGTGAGGGTTCGGTGACCCCTCCTCATGGGGGGGGTACTGTTGTGAATTCCGCTCTTGGGCTCCCTCCGGTGGTTGTAAGTGGCACTTTTGTGAGTTCTGCTCTTGGGCTCCCTATTGTGGTTTAAAGTGGTATGGCTGCTCCTTGGAGTTAGCTGTCTTCAGCTGCTTCCACTGATCGTCTTTTCTGCTCGGCTATTTATGCCTGGTTCTGTCCTTCAGTCAGTGCCACTTGTAATTGGTTCCTGGTTGGATTCACATCTCTTTGGAGTTCCCTGTTATCCTGACCAGTTCAGCAAAGCTAAGTTTTTGCTTGCTCTTTTCTGTTTATAGATTGTGGACTTATCTGTTCTGTGCTTCTATTTTTGTCCAGCGTTATCAGTATGAATTAATTCTGTCTTGCTGGAAGCTCTGGGAAGCAGATTTACCCTCCACACCTTTAGTCAGGTGTGGAGATTTTTAGTAAACTCTGCGTGGATTTTTGTAGTGTTTTATACTGACCGCACAGTATTCCATTCTGTCCTATCTATCAAGTTAGACTGGCCTCCTGTGCTCATCCTGGTTTCATTCTGTGCATGTCTTTTCCCTCTCCACTCACAGTCATTATTTGTGGGGGGCTAATCTATCCTTTGGGGATTTTCTCTGAGGCAAGATAGCTTTCCTGCTTCTGTCTTTAGGGGTAGTTAGCTCTTAGGCTGTGACGAGATGCCTAGGCAGAGTTAGGAGCATTCCACAGCTACTTCTAATGTTGTGTTGAGCTTAGGGACTGCGGTCAGTACAGTTACCACTTCCTTCGGAGCTCGTTCCATGTTGCTCCTAAACCACCGTATCATAACACCTACCTAAATAACTCACCGCTTCCCCTCTCTGACCACATCATTCTCTCCTCATACTCACAAATCCTCGCTCACCCCAGCACCCTCCTACCTACCTTTCAGTCAGAAATCTATAAGCCATTAACCCTCATACACTTTCAGACTCCTTACACTCATCACTGTCCCCAATCTCCTCTTTTTCCTGTCCTGATCTGGCAGTACATCACTACAATGACACTCTTAAAAGCACCCTAGACCAAGTGGCTCTCCTCACCCTCAGAACCTCAAAACACCGCATTTGATCCCATCACAGAAGAAGAAGTCTCCAGGCTCCTCTCTTCTTCTCATCCGACTACATGCTCTACCTAACCGACCCCATTCCCTCTCATCTCCTCCAGTCTCTCTCTCCAGTCGTCACTAGGGTTGAGCGAAACGGGTCGTTCATTTTCAAAAGTCGCCGACTTTTGGCAAAGTCGGGTTTCATGAAACCCGATCCGACCCCTGTGCGGGGTCGGCCATGCGGTACGCGACTTTCGCGCCAAAGTCGCGTTTCAATGACGCGAAAAGCGCCATTTCTCAGCCAATGAAGGTAAACACAGAGTGTGGGCAGCGTGATGACATAGGTCCTGGTCCCCACCATCTTAGAGAAGGGCATTGCAGTGATTGGCTTGCTGTCTGCGGCGTCACAGGGGCTATAAAGGGGAGTTCCCGCCGACCGCCATGTTACTGCTGCTGATCTGAGCTTAGGGAGAGGTTGCTGCCGCTTCGTCAGAAGCAGGGATAGCGTTAGGCAGGGTCCATTAACCACCAAACCGCTTGTGCTGTAGCGATTTCCACTGCCCAACACCACCTTCGGTGTGCAGGGACAGTGGAAGCTACATTTTTTTTTTTTTCCCCCTCAGCGCTGTAGCTCATTGGGCTGCCCTAGAAGGCTCCCTGATAGCTGCATTGCTGTGTGTACGCCGCTGTGCAAACCAACTGCTTTTTTCAAAGCACAAATCCTCTTGTTCCTTCCTTTCTGCACAGCTATCTTTTTGGTTTGTACACACTTTTTATTTAATTTGTGCATCAGTCCACTCCTTATTGCTGCCTGCCATACCTGGCTGAGATTACTGCAGGGAGATAGTAATTGAAGGACACTTTTTTTTTTTTTTTTTGTGGGAGATTAAGATTGACATTTCTGCTTGAGTGCCATCCCTGTCTGTGTCATCTCTCACTCAGTGGGCCATAGAAAGCCTATTTATTTTTTTGCTTGATTTGGGTTATAAAATCTACCTGAAAAAATCACTACATCAATCAGTGGGAGAAAAATATTGGCCTCAGGGCTTGTGTGCCACTCTTGACTCCTGTGTGCATCATCACTCACTCAGTGGGCCATAGAAAGCCTATTTATTTTTTTGCTTGATTTTGGTTCTAAAATCTACCTGAAAAAATCACTACATCAATCAGTGGGAGAAAAATATTGGCCTCAGGGCTTGTGTGCCACTCCTGACTCCTGTGTGCATCATCACTCACTCAGTGGGCCATAGAAAGCACATTTTTTTTTTTTTCTTTATTTGGGTTCTAAATTCTACCTGAAAAAATCAATAAATCAATCAGTGGGAGATTAATATTGGCCTTTGGGCTTGTGTGCCAGTCCTAAGCGTGCCATCTCTCTCTCTCAGATAGTGGGCCATAGAAAGCCTATTTATTTTTTATTTTTTTATTGGGTTTATAAATTTTCCCTGGAAAAAAAAAAAAAAGTGGGAGATTAATATTGGCCTCTGGGCTTGTGTGCCAGTCCTGAGCGTGCCATCTCTCTCACAAATAGTGGGCCATAGAAAGCCTATTTATTTATTTTTTTTTGGTTTTATAAATTCTCCCTTAAAAAAAAAAAGGGAGATTAATATTGGCCTTTGGGCTTGTGTGCCAGTCCTAAGCGTGCCATCTCTCTCTGTCTCTCAGATAGTGGGCCATAGAAAGCCTATTTATTATTTTTTTTATTGGGTTTATAAATTTTCCCTGGAACAAAAAAAAAAAAGTGGGAGATAAATATTGGCCTCTGGGCTTGTGTGCCACTCCTGACTCCTGTGTGCGTCATCTCTCACTCAGTGGGCCATAGAAAGCCTTTTTTTGTTTTATTTGTTTTCTAAATTCTCCCTGAAAAAATCATTTTATTTTCTTTGGTTTCTAAATTCTTCCTGAAAAAATCATTTTATTCTATTTTTTTTTTTTCCTAAAGTCTCCCTGAAAAAAAACAAAAAAAAAACAAATCAGTGGGAGATTAATATTGCCCTTTCTGCTTGTGTGCCAGTCTTGACTCCTGGGTGTGCCATCTCTCTCTCTCTCTCCAATTGTGGGCCATAGAAAGCCTATTATTTTTTTAGCTTGATTTGGGTTCCAAAATCTACCTGAAAAAATCACTACATCAATCAGTGGGAGATAAATATTGGCCTCTGGGCTTGTGTGCCACTCCTGACTCCTGTGTGCGTCATCTCTCACTCAGTGGGCCATAGAAAGCCTTTTTTTGTTTTATTTGTTTTCTAAATTCTCCCTGAAAAAATCATTTTATTTTATTTGGTTTCTAAATTCTTCCTGAAAAAATCATTTTATTCTATTTTTTTTTCCTAAAGTCTCCCTGAAAAAAAAACAAAAAAAAAACAAATCAGTGGGAGATTAATATTGCCCTTTCTGCTTGTGTGCCAGTCTTGACTCCTGGGTGTGCCATCTCTCTCTCTCTCTCCAATTGTGGGCCATAGAAAGCCTATTATTTTTTTTAGCTTGATTTGGGTTCCAAAATCTACCTGAAAAAATCACTACATCAATCAGTGGGAGATAAATATTGGCCTCTGGGCTTGTGTGCCACTCCTGACTCCTGTGTGCGTCATCTCTCACTCAGTGGGCCATAGAAAGCCTTTTTTTGTTTTATTTGTTTTCTAAATTCTCCCTGAAAAAATCATTTTATTTTCTTTGGTTTCTAAATTCTTCCTGAAAAAATCATTTTATTCTATTTTTTTTTTTTTCTAAAGTCTCCCTGAAAAAAAAAAAAAAAAAAACAAATCAGTGGGAGATTAATATTGCCCTTTCTGCTTGTGTGCCAGTCTTGACTCCTGGGTGTGCCATCTCTCTCTCTCTCTCCAATTGTGGGCCATAGAAAGCCTATTATTTTTTTAGCTTGATTTGGGTTCCAAAATCTACCTGAAAAAATCACTACATCAATCAGTGGGAGATAAATATTGGCCTCTGGGCTTGTGTGCCACTCCTGACTCCTGTGTGCGTCATCTCTCACTCAGTGGGCCATAGAAAGCCTTTTTTTGTTTTATTTGTTTTCTAAATTCTCCCTGAAAAAATCATTCTATTTTATTTGGTTTCTAAATTCTTCCTGAAAAAATCATTTTATTCTATTTTTTTTTTCCTAAAGTCTCCCTGAAAAAAAACAAAAAACAAAACAAATCAGTGGGAGATTAATATTGCCCTTTCTGCTTGTGTGCCAGTCTTGACTCCTGGGTGTGCCATCTCTCTCTCTCCAATTGTGGGCCATAGAAAGCCTATTATTTTTTTAGCTTGATTTGGGTTCCAAAATCTACCTGAAAAAATCACTACATCAATCAGTGGGAGATAAATATTGGCCTCTGGGCTTGTGTGCCACTCCTGACTCCTGTGTGCGTCATCTCTCACTCAGTGGGCCATAGAAAGCCTTTTTTTGTTTTGTTTTCTAAATTCTCCCTGAAAAAATCATTTTATTTTATTTGGTTTCTAAATTCTTCCTGAAAAAATCATTGTATTCTATTTTTTTTTTCCTAAAGTCTCCCTGAAAAAAAAAACAAAAAAACAAATCAGTGGGAGATTAATATTGCCCTTTCTGCTTGTGTGCCAGTCTTGACTCCTGGGTGTGCCATCTCTCTCTCTCTCTCCAATTGTGGGCCATAGAAAGCCTATTATTTTTTTTAGCTTGATTTGGGTTCCAAAATCTACCTGAAAAAATCACTACATCAATCAGTGGGAGATAAATATTGGCCTCTGGGCTTGTGTGCCACTCCTGACTCCTGTGTGCGTCATCTCTCACTCAGTGGGCCATAGAAAGCCTTTTTTTGTTTTATTTGTTTTCTAAATTCTCCCTGAAAAAATCATTTTATTTTATTTGGTTTCTAAATTCTTCCTGAAAAAATCATTTTATTCTATTATTTTTTTTTCCTAAAGTCTCCCTTAAAAAAAAAAAAAAATCAAATCAGTGGGAGATTAATATTTACATTTGTGCTTCAGTGACAGTCCTGCGTGTGTGGCATCTCTCTCATTTGTTGCCACCAACAACAGAGTGTGTAACATTGTGCCTGATTTTCATTGTGGTCTCACTCACCTGTAAAGGGGTAGCTAAATCATACTGAAGTTATAGCTCACCGTGTAATTTGTGTGACAGCAACAAATACCGTTAGTTTGTTTACGTTTTTAAAACAATGAGGAAGTATGGTGGAAGAGGTCGTGGCCAAGGGCGTTCATTGTCAGCTGGTAATGAGGGTAGTGGTAGTGGTGGAGCATCAGCTGGTCGTGGGAAAAAAAATATTGCACCTAAGTCTGGAGCTGTGGAGCCAGGTTCGTCGTCTGGCTACACAAGGCCTCGAACGCTCCCTTTTCTGGGAGTAGGAAAACCGCTTTTAAAGCCGGAGCAGCAAGAGCAAGTTTTGGCTTATCTTGCTGACTCAGCCTCTAGCTCTTTTGCCTCCTCTCGTGAAACTGGTAAATGTCAAAGCAGCGCGTCGTTAGTGGATGTTCACGGTCAGGGACAAGTCGCTTCCTTGTCCTCTTCAGCAAAAACAACAACAGAGAAGAATGCAGCAGGCGACACAACGGGTTACTCCATGGAGCTCTTTACACATACCGTCCCTGGCTTAGAAAGTGAAGCAGTTAACAGTCCATGCCCATTACAAGTTGAATCTGACATGGAGTGCACTGATGCACAGCCACAGCCAGACTACTATGCTGGTCCTTTGACTCAGACCACAACATTGCCCTCGCAGGGTGCTGATCAAGAATCAGACCCTGATGAGACTATGTTGCCCCATCACGAACGCTATACCACCGACCGACACGGTGACACAGACGAAGTTGCACACGAGCTACAAGAAGAGGTAATAGATGACCCAGTTCTTGACCCCGATTGGCAGCCATTGGGGGAACAGGGTGCAGGCGGCAGCAGTTCTGAAGCGGAGGAGGAGGGGCCGCAGCAGGCATCAACATCGCAACAGGTTCCATCTGCCGGGCCTGTATCTTGCCCAAAACGCGTGGCAAAGCCAAAACCTGTTGGAGGACAGCGTGGCCATCCGGTTAAAGCTCAGTCTGCAATGCCTGAAAAGGTATCCGATGCTAGAAAGAGTGCAGTCTGGCATTTTTTTAAGCAACATCCAATTGATCAGCGCAAAGTCATCTGTCAAAAATGTTCAACTACCTTAAGCAGAGGACAGAATCTGAAAAGTCTCAATATAAGTTGCATGCATAGACATTTAACCACCATGCATTTGCAAGCCTGGACTAACTACCAAACGTCCCTTAAGGTTGTAGCACCCTCGGCCAATGAAGCTAGTCAGCAACGCAACATCCCTTCCGGCAGTGTAGGGCCACCATTTTCCGCACCACCTGCAGTATCTGTGCAGGTTTCTTTGCCAGGCCAAAGCAGTCAGGGTCAGGGAATCACCAGTTTCATAGTAGGAAACACTGCATCTAGGGCACCGGTGGCAACAATACCATCTCCCACCGTCTCTCAGTCTGCCATGTCCACCGGCACCCCCGCTAGTTCCACGATCTCCAGCTCTCCAGTCCAGCTCACCCTACATGAGACTATGGTTAGAAAAAGGAAGTACTTAGCCTCGCATCCGCGTACACAGGGTTTGAACGCACACATAGCTAGACTAATCTTGTTAGAGATGATGCCCTACCGGTTAGTTGAAAGCGAAGCTTTCAAAGCCCTGATGGACTACGCTGTACCACGCTACGAGCTACCCAGTCGACACTTTTTTTCCAGAAAAGCCATCCCAGCCCTCCACCAGCATGTTAAAGAGCGCATCGTCAATGCACTCAGGCAATCTGTGAGCACAAAGGTGCACCTGACAACAGATGCATGGACCAGTAGGCATGGCCAGGGACGTTACGTGTCCATCACGGCACACTGGGTAAATGTGGTGGATGCAGGGTCCACAGGGGACAGCAAGTTTGGGACAGTTCTGCCTAGCCCACGGTCTAGGAAACAATTGGCTGTAGCCGTTCGCACCCCCTCCTCCTCCTCTTCGTCCTCCTGCAGAAGCGAGAGCTCGTCCACAGACCGCAGTCGCACAACCACTCCATCCGCAGCTGCCACTGTTGCACACCAGGTCTCCCATTATGGGGCAGCTACTGGCAAACGTCAGCAGGCTGTATTGGCTATGAAGTGTTTGGGCGACAACAGACACACCGCGGAAGTTCTGTCCGAGTTCTTGCAGAAAGAAACGCAGTCGTGGCTGGGCACTGTAGATCTTGAGGCAGGCAAGGTAGTGAGTGATAACGGAAGGAATTTCATGGCTGCCATCTCCCTTTCCCAACTGAAACACATTCCTTGCCTGGCTCACACCTTAAACCTGGTGGTGCAGTGCTTCCTGAAAAGTTATCCGGGGTTATCCGACTTGCTCCTCAAAGTGCGTGGACTTTGCTCACATATCCGCCATTCGCCCGTACACTCCAGCCGTATGCAGACCTATCAGCGTTCTTTGAACCTTCCCCAGCATCGCCTAATCATAGACGTTGCAACAAGGTGGAACTCAACACTGCACATGCTTCAGAGACTGTGTGAACAGAGGCGGGCTGTTATGTTTTTGTGGGAGGATACACATACACGGGCAGGCAGTAGGATGGCAGACATGGAGTTGTCAGGTGTGCAGTGGTCGAAGATTCAAGACATGTGTCAAGTCCTTCAGTGTTTTGAGGAATGCACACGGCTGGTTAGTGCAGACAACGCCATAATAAGCATGAGCATCCCCCTAATGCGTCTGCTGATGCAAAGTTTGACGCACATAAAGGATCAGGCGTCTGCAGCTGAGGAAGAGGAAAGCCTTGATGACAGTCAGCCATTGTCTGGCCAGGGCAGTGTACAGGACGAGGTAGCGGGCGAAGAGGAGGAGGAGGACGAGGAGGATGATGGGGATGATTATATTTTTAATGAGGAAGCTTTTCCGGGGCCACTGGAAATTGGTGGCGCGGCAAGGCCGGGTTCTGGTTTTTTGAGGGACACAAGTGACGTGGATTTGCCTGAAACTGCCCCTCAACCAAGCACAACCGCAGATTTGAGAACTGGAACTTTGGCCCACATGGCGGATTATGCCTTACGTATCCTCAAAAGGGACACACGCATAACTAAAATGATGAATGATGACGATTACTGGTTGGCCTGCCTCCTTGATCCTCGCTATAAAGGCAAATTGCAAAATATAATGCCACATGAGAACTTGGAACTAATATTAGCAACCAAACAATCAACTCTTGTTGACCGTTTGCTTCTGGCATTCCCTGCACACAGCGCCCGTGATCGTTCTCACACGAGTTGCAGGGGCCAGCAGACCAGAGGAGTTAGAGGGGCAGAAATCAGAAGTGGCGTTGGCCAGAGGGGTTTTCTAACCAGGTTGTGGAGTGATTTTGCTATGACCGCAGACAGGACAGGTACTGCAGCATCAATTCAAAGTGACAGGAGACAACATTTGTCCAGTATGGTTACAAACTATTTTTCATCCCTTATCGATGTTCTCCCTCAACCGTCATTCCCATTTGATTACTGGGCATCAAAATTAGACACCTGGCCAGAATTGGCAGAATATGCATTGCAGGAGCTTGCTTGCCCGGCAGCTAGTGTCCTATCAGAAAGAGTATTCAGTGCTGCAGGTTCAATACTAACAGAAAAAAGGACTCGTCTGGCTACCCAAAATGTAGATGATCTAACCTTCATTAAAATGAACCACAACTGGATTTCGAAATCTTTTGCCCCACCTTGCCCGGCTGACACCTAGCTTTCCTATGAAAAGGTCTTGCCTGTGGACTATTCTGAATGCCTTTTCCAATCTTGTAATTTTCTGCACCTGATTGTCCAGCATACGACATGTTTACACCTCACTAAATGGCCAAACTCCCCACACGGGGCCGTGGTATCGACACTTGGCGACAGCACCCGTGAGAGTGCAGTTTGTCTGAAGAGGTGGGTGAGCCCGCTTTTGGTCGACGGCACTGCCACTGGGTCCCTCCTAGTACAATAAAGTGTCTCTGGCGGTGGTGGTGCGCACCCAACGTCAGACACACCGTTGTAATATGAGGGGCCCTGGGCCTGTACCGCCGGCCACAAGACAGTTTCCCCCCACCCCAGCTCAAACAGTGCTCTACCACTTGCAAAATTATCTCACAGCTCCACCAATGTTTAGTCTATGCGCTGACATCCTTCAATGCCTGCCACTGACAATACCATTGTATTGACATTTTTGTTATGTTAGGCCTTCGATGCCTGTCTGTGGTCACTCCTTCCACTAGGCCTCCACTGACCACACCACTGCTGCCCGTGTACCCCTGTAACCAATTTAAAATTGCCTACAGCCATGTGTTATTATTTTAGGCCTTCGATGCCTGTCTGCGGTCACTCCTTCCACTAGGCCTCCACTGACCACACCACTGCTGCCCGTGTACCCCTGGAACCAATTTAAAATTGCCTACAGCCATGTGTTATTATTTTAGGCCTTCGATGCCTGTCTGCGGTCACTCCTTCCACTAGGCCTCCACTGACCACACCACTGCTGCCCGTGTACCCCTGGAACCAATTTAAAATTGCCTACAGCCATGTGTTATTATTTTAGGCCTTCGATGCCTGTCTGCGGTGACTCCTTCCACTAGGCCTCCACTGACCACACCACTGCTGCCCGTGTACCCCTGGAACCAATTTAAAATTGCCTACAGCCATGTGTTATTATTTTAGGCCTTCGATGCCTGTCTGCGGTCACTCCTTCCACTAGGCCTCCACTGACCACACCACTGCTGCCCGTGTACCCCTGGAACCAATTTAAAATTGCCTACAGCCATGTGTTATTATTTTAGGCCTTCGATGCCTGTCTGCGGTCACTCCTTCCACTAGGCCTCCACTGACCACACCACTGCTGCCCGTGTACCCCTGGAACCAATTTAAAATTGCCTACAGCCATGTGTTATTATTTTAGGCCTTCGATGCCTGTCTGCGGTCACTCCTTCCACTAGGCCTCCACTGACCACACCACTGCTGCCCGTGTACCCCTGGAACCAATTTAAAATTGCCTACAGCCATGTGTTATTATTTTAGGCCTTCGATGCCTGTCTGCGGTCACTCCTTCCACTAGGCCTCCACTGACCACACCACTGCTGCCCGTTTACCCCTGGAACCAATTTAAAATTGCCTACAGCCATGTGTTATTATTTTAGGCCTTCGATGCCTGTCTGCGGTCACTCCTTCCACTAGGCCTCCACTGACCACACCACTGCTGCCCGTGTACCCCTGGAACCAATTTAAAATTGCCTACAGCCATGTGTTATTATTTTAGGCCTTCGATGCCTGTCTGCGGTCACTCCTTCCACTAGGCCTCCACTGACCACACCACTGCTGCCCGTGTACCCCTGGAACCAATTTAAAATTGCCTACAGCCATGTGTTATTATTTTAGGCCTTCGATGCCTGTCTGCGGTCACTCCTTCCACTAGGCCTCCACTGACCACACCACTGCTGCCCGTGTACCCCTGGAACCAATTTAAAATTGCCTACAGCCATGTGTTATTATTTTAGGCCTTCGATGCCTGTCTGCGGTCACTCCTTCCACTAGGCCTCCACTGACCACACCACTGCTGCCCGTGTACCCCTGGAACCAATTTAAAATTGCCTACAGCCATGTGTTATTATTTTAGGCCTTCGATGCCTGTCTGCGGTCACTCCTTCCACTAGGCCTCCAGTGACCACACCACTGCTGCCCGTGTACCCCTGGAACCAATTTAAAATTGCCTACAGCCATGTGTTATTATTTTAGGCCTTCGATGCCTGTCTGCGGTGACTCCTTCCACTAGGCCTCCACTGACCACACCACTGCTGCCCGTGTACCCCTGGAACCAATTTAAAATTGCCTACAGCCATGTGTTATTATTTTAGGCCTTCGATGCCTGTCTGCGGTCACTCCTTCCACTAGGCCTCCACTGACCACACCACTGCTGCCCGTGTACCCCTGGAACCAATTTAAAATTGCCTACAGCCATGTGTTATTATTTTAGGCCTTCGATGCCTGTCTGCGGTCACTCCTTCCACTAGGCCTCCACTGACCACACCACTGCTGCCCGTGTACCCCTGGAACCAATTTAAAATTGCCTACAGCCATGTGTTATTATTTTAGGCCTTCGATGCCTGTCTGCGGTCACTCCTTCCACTAGGCCTCCACTGACCACACCACTGCTGCCCGTGTACCCCTGGAACCAATTTAAAATTGCCTACAGCCATGTGTTATTATTTTAGGCCTTCGATGCCTGTCTGCGGTGACTCCTTCCACTAGGCCTCCACTGACCACACCACTGCTGCCCGTGTACCCCTGGAACCAATTTAAAATTGCCTACAGCCATGTGTTATTATTTTAGGCCTTCGATGCCTGTCTGCGGTGACTCCTTCCACTAGGCCTCCACTGACCACACCACTGCTGCCCGTGTACCCCTGGCACCAATTTAAAATTGCCTACAGCCATGTGTTATTATTTTAGGCCTTCGATGCCTGTCTGCGGTGACTCCTTCCACTAGGCCTCCACTGACCACACCACTGCTGCCCGTGTACCCCTGGAACCAATTTAAAATTGCCTACAGCCATGTGTTATTATTTTAGGCCTTCGATGCCTGTCTGCGGTGACTCCTTCCACTAGGCCTCCACTGACCACACCACTGCTGCCCGTGTACCCCTGGAACCAATTTAAAATTGCCTACAGCCATGTGTTATTATTTTAGGCCTTTGATGCCTGTCTGCGGTCACTCCTTCCACTAGGCCTCCACTGACCACACCACTGCTGCCCGTGTACCCCTGGAACCAATTTAAAATTGCCTACAGCCATGTGTTATTATTTTAGGCCTTCGATGCCTGTCTGCGGTCACTCCTTCCACTAGGCCTCCACTGACCACACCACTGCTGCCCGTGTACCCCTGGAACCAATTTAAAATTGCCTACAGCCATGTGTTATTATTTTAGGCCTTCGATGCCTGTCTGCGGTCACTCCTTCCACTAGGCCTCCACTGACCACACCACTGCTGCCCGTGTATCCCTGGAACCAACATCAGAAAATATAAAAATAAGTATTTTGCTTATAAAAAAGAAAATACTGGAGAGATATCAAATGCAGACATTTTAATATTAAAAACAAACACATACAACAAAAATCTGGTACAGTACTAAAAATGGCCACCAGCTACAATAACTTTCTCCTGCAAGTAGTTAACTGAAAGGTTTTTTCAATTTTAAACACAGATATGGCATCCACCGAGTGTTGTCCTGTCGCGTCTTCTTTATATTATTGCCAAGAAGATGCAAAACAATGAAAATAATAAAATCATTATTTACCAAAAAAATAGAGTAAGTCAAAACCACATTGCAAATAAACATTCATTACAAATAAAGAAGCAGGGCGCGTCCGAGGGTGAGTATATACCTAATAAGAATATAATCACCCTCGGACGCGCCCTGCTTCTTTCCGACAGCCTTCCTTCCTAAGAATCAGCCCTTCCGTGGTGTAGAGAGAGGGTTTGTTACACTCCAAGGTGTTCCCCAGGTTGCCTTTCCTGAGCTTCGATCTTCCGGCTCTCGTTTAGTAGTTGTTGGAAACTACGCTGCATTGGGCCTACAAATTGGGTATGGGGTGTAGAGAGATGGTGTGTTCCACTCCAAGGTGTTCCCCAGGTTGCCTTTCCTGAGCTTCGATCTTCCGGCTCTCGTTTAGTAGTTGTTGGAAACTACGCTGCATTAGGCCTACAAATTGGGTATGGGGTGTAGAGAGATGGTGTGTTCCACTGTAGAGAGATGGTGTGTTCCACTCCAAGGTGTTCCCCAGGTTTCCTCGCCAATGCTTCGATCATCATGCTCTCGTTTAGTAGTTGTTGGAAACTACGCTGCATTAGGCCTACAAATTGGGTATGGGGTGTAGAGAGATGGTGTGTTCCACTCCAAGGTGTTCCCCAGGTTTCCTCTCCATTGCTTCGATCTTCATGCTCTCGTTTAGTAGTTGTTGGAAACTACGCTGCATTAGGCCTACAAATTGGGTATGGGGTGTAGAGAGATGGTGTGTTACACTCCAAGGTGTTCCCCAGGTTTCCTCTCCATTGCTTCGATCTTCCGGCTCTCGTTTAGTAGTTGTTGGAAACTACGCTGCATTAGGCCTACAAATTGGGTATGGGGTGTAGAGAGATGGTGTGTTACACTCCAAGGTGTTCCCCAGGTTTCCTCTCCATTGCTTCGATCTTCCGGCTCTCGTTTAGTAGTTGTTGGAAACTACGCTGCATTAGGCCTACAAATTGGGTATGGGGTGTAGAGAGATGGTGTGTTCCACTCCAAGGTGTTCTCCAGGTTGCCTTTCCTGAGCTTCGATCTTCCGGCTCTCGTTTAGTAGTTGTTGGAAACTACGCTGCATTAGACCTACAAATTGGGTATGGGGTGTAGAGAGATGGTGTGTTCCACTCCAAGGTGTTCCCCAGGTTTCCTCACCAATGCTTCGATCATCATGCTCTCGTTTAGTAGTTGTTGGAAACTACGCTGCATTAGGCCTACAAATTGGGTATGGGGTGTAGAGAGATGGTGTGTTCCACTCCAAGGTGTTCCCCAGGTTTCCTCGCCAATGCTTCGATCATCATGCTCTCGTTTAGTAGTTGTTGGAAACTACGCTGCATTAGACCTACAAATTGGGTATGGGGTGTAGAGAGATGGTGTGTTCCACTCCAAGGTGTTCTCCAGGTTGCCTTTCCTGAACTTCTATCTTCAGGCTCTCATTAAATTGTGGTTAAACGGAACAACTGCATTTGGCGTACTAGTTGGTTTGGGGTGTAGAGAGATGGTGTGTTCCACTCCAAGGTGTTCTCCAGGTTGCCTTTCCTGAGCTTCGATCTTCCGGCTCTCGTTTAGTAGTTGTTGGAAACTACGCTGCATTAGGCCTACAAATTGGGTATGGGGTGTAGAGAGATGGTGTGTTCCACTGTAGAGAGATGGTGTGTTCCACTCCAAGGTGTTCCCCAGGTTTCCTCGCCAATGCTTCGATCATCATGCTCTCGTTTAGTAGTTGTTGGAAACTACGCTGCATTAGGCCTACAAATTGGGTATGGGGTGTAGAGAGATGGTGTGTTCCACTCCAAGGTGTTCCCCAGGTTTCCTCGCCAATGCTTCGATCATCATGCTCTCGTTTAGTAGTTGTTGGAAACTACGCTGCATTAGACCTACAAATTGGGTATGGGGTGTAGAGAGATGGTGTGTTCCACTCCAAGGTGTTCTCCAGGTTGCCTTTCCTGAACTTCTATCTTCAGGCTCTCATTAAATTGTGGTTAAACGGAACAACTGCATTTGGCGTACTAGTTGGTTTGGGGCCTACTATCGGTGTCTGCCGCTCCTTGCTGTTCTCCTGGTTTCCTGTCCTGAAATTCCATTTTCAGGCGCTCGTTAAGTAGTTGTTAATGTTAGACTGCATTTGGCCTACTAGTTGGGTTGGGGCCTACTATCGGTGTCTGCCACTCCTTGCTGTTCTCCTCCACTGAACAAAGCTGTGCCGCCTGTTTACTACTGTTGCCAATTTTGAACTGCATTTCGACTACTTACTGATTTGGGCCTACTCTCTGTGTCAGCCTCTCATTCCAGTTGTCCTCCACTGCAATGCCCCCTGATTAGTCCTGTGTTACCAATTTTGAACTGCATTTAGCCCACTTTATTCTTTGGGCCTATATCTGTGTTTCCTCCTCATCCTGCCCATTGCCCAGCCAGTGATAGATGAGTCTGCTGGTACATTGACCCATAACGCAACATTTCCCGTGCACGCTACACTGCAAGATTGTGACCCTGCTGAAAGTCAGGTCCCCCTTCCCGCATACCATACCACCTTACACGGGGACAAACAGGAAGGTGCAGATGAAAGTGCAGGTTCCTTCATCAGGTGGGGGGAGGAATACTAGTTGGCGACGTCACTGGCACAGGGCCTCTCATGGTACGCAAAAGTGTTGCTGCCGGTGGGAGGCGCCCCCGCCGTGCAAACACACCGCTGTACTTTGAGGGGCCCTGTGCCAGTGCCAATGCCAACGAGTGGGCCCCCCCTGCTTGCTCAGGTTCACAGCACTTGCAAAGTTGAAATACTTACCTCTCCCTGCTCCACTGCCGTGACGTGGTCCAGATTTCCTGGGCCCACTAATTACTTGAACCAGCCCTACCCACCACAACTTTAGCCAAATGACCCCCAATTTCAAATGCCTTCCAATTATTATAAGGTAAATTACGCTTGACAAGCTTCATTAAGAAGAATGGATGGTTTTGACATTAAAATGGGCACTCTAGGTGTTTTCCTGGCCCCCACTCACTGCCGACTATGCTGCCCCATTGACTTGCATTGGGTTTCGTGTTTCGGTCGATCCCGACTTTACGTCATAATCGGCCGATTTCACTCGACCCGACTTTTGAGATAGTCGGGTTTCGCGAAACCCGGCTCGACTCTAAAAAGGTCAAGGTCGCTCAACTCTAGTCGTCACTACTCACCTAACTACGATCTTTAATCTCTCACTCTCCTCATTTCCCATCCTCCTTCAAACACTCTATCATTACTCTGTTACTAAAGAAACCCACCCTCGACCCATCCTGCACAAACAACTACAGACCGGTCTCCAATCTCCCCTTCATCTCTGAACTCCTGGAGCGCCTAGTCTACTCCTGCCTTACCCGTTACCTCTCCCTTCACTCCCTCCTAGACCTTTCACAGTCCGGCTTCCGCCCCCTACACGCGACAGAAACTACACTCATCAAAGTGACCAACAACCTTCTGACAGCAAAATGTAACGGTGACCACTCTCTGCTCATTCTTCTCGATCTTTCTGCAGCTTTCGACACTGTTGACCACCCTCTCTTACTCTCTAGGCTCCAGTCACTTGGCATTAAGGACACTGCTCTCTCCTGGTTCTCCTCCTATCTTTCTGACCGCTCCTTCAGTGTTCTGTTCTCTGGCTCCACTTCATCTCCTCTTCCTCTCACAGTCGGGGTACCCCAGGGCTCAGTCCTTGGCCCCCTTCTCTTCTCCCTCTACACAGCCCCAATTGGACAGACCATCAGCAGATTTGGCTATCAGTACCATCTTTATGCCGACAAAACACAACTATACACGTCATTCCCTGGCCTTACTCCTGCTGTACTACAGAACACCACTGACTGTCTGTCCGCAGTCTCCAACATATAGTCCACTCTCTATCTGAAACTCAACCTCTCCAAAACTGAACTTCTTCTGCTCCCACCATCTACTAACCTCCCTAATCCTAACATTTCCTTCTCCGTGGGTGGCACCATAATAACACCCTGGCAGCAGGCGCGTTGTCTGGGTGTTATGTTTGACTCCGATCTCTCCTTCACCTCCCATATACAATCTCTTGCCCACTCATGCCGCTTACACCTAAAGAACATCTATAGAATCCACCCTTTTCTCACTATAGAAGCAACAAGAACCCTCACTGTCGCCCTGATCCACTCCCGCCTGGACTACTGCAATGCTCTATTAATTGGCCTCCCCCTCACTCGACTTTCCCCTCTCCAGTCTATCCTTAATGCAGCAACCAGGGTCGTCTATCTAGCTAATCGTTACTCAAACGCGTCCGCTCTTCGTCAGTCATTACACTGGCTGCCCATTCATTACAGGATACAATTCAAAGTACTTGTTCTCACCCACAAAGCTCTTCACAGTGCGGCACCCCCTTACATCTCCTCCCTCATTTCTGTCTATCGGCCTAACCGACCTCTGCGCTTTGCAAATGACTTTCGACTAACCTCTGCACTAATCCGTACCGCCCACTCCCGACTACAAGACTTCTCCAGTGCTGTGCCAATCCTCTGGAATGCTCTACCCCAAGAAATTAGGACCATCCATAATTTGCATAGTTTTAGGTGCTCCCTCAAAACACATTTGTTCAGAGCGGCCTATCATGCTCCCTAATCAGTTATTTTGTTTGTGTGTAGCCCTTTCACTACTTCCATCTATCCCCCACTCCCTGAAGATGGCTGGACCATCATTGTAAATACATCATTGTAAATACACACCTGTACTTTGTATCTCCCCACCTCATTGTAGATTGTAAGCTCTCACGAGCAGTGTCGTCTTGTGTTGCTTTAATTATTGTATTGTTAACATTGTTACTTATGACTGTTGTGATTGAAGCTGTTAAATTGTAAAGCGCTGCGGAATATGTTGGCGCTATATAAATAAAGATTATTATTATTATTATTATTGAAAGGCCGCAGAAGCTGCAACACCATTAAACAAGAGTCATCCCTAACAAAACTACACCATGAAGACCAAGGCGATATCCAAACAAGTCAGGGACAACGTTTTTGAGTAGTACAAGTCAGGGTTTGGTTCTAAAAAATAACTAAATCCTTGATGATCCCCTGGAGCACCATCAAATCAATTATCATTAAGTTGAAAGAACATTGTACCACAATAAACCTGCCAAAAGGGGGCCACCCACCAAATCTCTTTGCTTGGGCAAAGCAGGCATTAATCGGAGAGGCAGCTGTTGTGAATTCTGTTATCGAGCTCCCTCCTGTGGTCATGAATGGTACTTCGGCGAGTTCTGTCCATGGACTCCCTCTGGTGGCTTTGAGTGGAGCTGCTGCTTCTGAGGTTCCTTCCACAGGTGACGTTGTTTATTCTTTGGCTGGCTGCTCTATTTAACTCCACTCAGATCGTTACTCCATGCCAGCTGTCAATGTTCTTGTACTGGTTCAGTTCGCTCTTGGATCTGTTGGGTGTCCTGTCTACTCCAGCAGAAGCTAAGTCCCTGCTAGTTTATCATTTGTTCTTTGTTTTCTTGTCCAGCTTTGCTATCATGATTTTGCTTTGCTAGCTGGAAGCTCTGGGATGCAGAGTGGCACCTCCGCACCGTGAGTCGGTGCGGAGGTCTTTTTGCACACTCTGCGTGGTCTTTTTGTAGTCTTTTGTGCTGACCGCAAAGTTACCTTTCATATCCTCTGTCTGTTTAGTAAGTCTGGCCTCCCTTTGCTGAAACCTGTTTCATTTCTGTGTTTGTGACTTTCATCTTAACTCACAATCAATATACAGTGGGGCAAAAAAGTATTTAGTCAGTCAGCAATAGTGCAAGTTCCACCACTTAAAAGATGAGAGGCGTCTGTAATTTACATCATAGGTAGACCTCAACTATGGGAGACAAACTGAGAAAAAAAATCCAGAAAATCACATTGTCTGTTTTTTTTAACATTTTATTTGCATATTATGGTGGAAAATAAGTATTTGGTCAGAAACAAAATTTCATCTCAATACTTTGTAATATATCCTTTGTTGGCAATGACAGAGGTCAAACGTTTTCTGTAAGTCTTCACAAGGTTGCCACACACTGTTGTTGGTATGTTGGCCCATTCCTCCATGCAGATCTCCTCTAGAGCAGTGATGTTTTTGGCTTTTCGCTTGGCAACACGGACTTTCAACTCCCTCCAAAGGTTTTCTATAGGGTTGAGATCTGGAGACTGGCTAGGCCACTCCAGGACCTTGAAATGCTTCTTACGAAGCCACTCCTTCGTTGCCCTGGCGGTGTGCTTTGGATCATTGTCATGTTGAAAGACCCAGCCACGTTTCATCTTCAATGCCCTTGCTGATGGAAGGAGGTTTGCACTCAAAATCTCACGATACATGGCCCCATTCATTCTTTCATGTACCCGGATCAGTCGTCCTGGCCCCTTTGCAGAGAAACACCCTCAAAGCATGATGTTTCCACCACCATGCTTTACAGTAGGTATGGTGTTTGATGGATGCAACTCAGTATTCTTTTTCCTCCAAACACGACAAGTTGTGTTTCTACCAAACAGTTCCAGTTTCGTTTCATCAGACCATAGGACATTCTCCCAAAACTCCTCTGGATCATCCAAATGCTCTCTAGCAAACTTCAGACGGGCCCGGACATGTACTGGCTTAAGCAGTGGGACACGTCTGGCACTGCAGGATCTGAGTCCATGGTGGCGTAGTGTGTTACTTATGGTAGGCCTTGTTACATTGGTCCCAGCTCTCTGCAGTTCATTCACTAGGTCCCCCCGCGTGGTTCTGGGATTTTTAATCACCGTTCTTGTGATCATTCTGACCCCACGGGGTGGGGTTTTGCGTGGAGCCCCAGATCGAGGGAGATTATCAGTGGTCTCGTATGTCTTCCATTTTCTAATTATTGCTCCCACTGTTGATTTCTTCACTCCAAGCTGGTTGGCTATTGCAGATTTAGTCTTCCCAGCCTGGTGCAGGGCTACAATTTTGTTTCTGGTGTCCTTTGACAGCTCTTTGGTCTTCACCATAGTGGAGTTTGGAGTCAGACTGTTTGAGGGTGTGCACAGGTGTCTTTTTATACTGATAACAAGTGTAAACAGGTGCCATTACTACAGGTAATGAGTGGAGGAAAGAGGAGACTCTTAAAGAAGAAGTTACAGGTCTGTGAGAGCCAGAAATCTTGATTGTTTGTTTCTGACCAAATACTTATTTTCCACCATAATATGCAAATAAAATGTTAAAAAAACAGACAATGTGATTTTCTGGATTTTTTTTTCTCAGTTTGTCTCCCATAGTTGAGGTCTACCTATGATGTAAATTACAGACGCCTCTCATCTTTTTAAGTGGTGGAATTTGCACTATTGCTGACTGACTAAATACTTTTTTGCCCCACTGTATGTGGGGGGCTGCCTTTTTCTTTGGGGAATTTCTCTGAGACAAGGTAGGCTTTATTTTCTATCTCTAGGGCTAGTTAGCTCTTAGGCTGTGAAGAGGCGTCTAGGGAGTGTCAGGAACGCTCCACGGCTATTTCTAGTGTGTGTGATAGGATTAGGGGTTGCGGTCAGCAGAGCTCCCACATTCCAGAGCTTGTCCTGTGTGAGTTTAACTATCAGGTCGTGCCGGGTGCTCCTAACCACCAGGTCCATAACAGTACAGCTGGCGCAAAGTATTAATGCATCTCAATAGAGGGATAAGAGAAGTTCTGAGACCATTTTGTTTTCTCTGCAGTGTGTGTTGTCTTTCTTTTCCCCTTAACCTCTGGGTGGTTCAGGACACAGGTGTAGATATGGACATTCAAGGTCTGTCCTCTTGTGTGGATCATCTCACTGCAAGAGTACAAAATATTCAAGATTTTGTGGTTCAGAATCCGATGTTAGAGCCTAGAATTCCAATTCCTGATTTGTTTTCTGGGGATAGATCTAAGTTCCTGAATTTCAAAAATAATTGTAAACTGTTTCTTGCTTTGAAACCTCGCTCCTCTGGTGACCCCGTTCAACAAGTAAAAATCATTATTTCTTTGTTGCGTGGTGACCCTCAAGACTGGGCATTTTCCCTTGCGCCAGGAGATCCTGCATTGCGTGATGTAGATGCGTTTTTTCTGGCACTTGGATTGCTTTATGATGAACCAAATTCAGTGGATCAGGCGGAGAAAATCTTGCTGGCTTTGTGTCAGGGTCAGGATGAAGCGGAGGTATATTGTCAGAAGTTTAGAAAGTGGTCTGTGCTTACTCAGTGGAATGAGTGTGCCCTGGCGGCAATTTTCAGAAAGGGTCTTTCTGAAACCCTTAAGGATGTCATGGTGGGATTTCCCACGCCTGCTGGTCTGAATGAGTCTATGTCCTTGGCCATTCAGATCGATCGGCGCTTGCGGGAGCGCAAAGCTGTGCACCATTTGGCGGTATTCTCTGAGCATAGGCCTGAGCCTATGCAATGTGATAGGACTTTGACCAGAGCTGAGCGGCAAGAACACAGACGTCAGAATGGGCTGTGTTTTTACTGTGGTGACTCCACTCATGCTATCTCCGATTGTCCTAAGCGCACTAAGCGGTTTGCTAGGTCTGCCACCATTGGTACGGTACAGTCTAAATTTCTTTTGTCCGTTACTCTGATTTGCTCTTTGTTGTCCTATTCTGTTATGGCATTTGTGGATTCAGCCGCTGCCCTGAATTTGATGGACTTGGAGTTTGCCAGGCGCTGTGGTTTTTTCTTGGAGCCCTTGCAGTATCCTATTCCATTGAGAGGAATTGATGCTACGCCTTTGGCCAAGAATAAGCCTCAGTACTGGACTCAATTGACCATGTGCATGGCTCCTGCACATCAGGAGGATATTCGCTTTTTGGTGTTGCATAATCTGCATGATGTGGTTGTTTTGGGGTTGCCATGGCTACAGGTCCATAATCCAGTATTGGATTGGAAATCTATGTCTGTGTCCAGCTGGGGTTGTCAAGGGGTACATGGTGATGTTCCATTGCTGTCAATTTCGCCTTCCACTCCTTCTGAAGTCCCTGAATTTTTGTCGGATTACCGGGATGTATTTGATGAGCCCAAATCCAGTGCCCTACCTCCTCATAGGGATTGCGATTGTGCTATTAATTTGATTCCTGGTAGTAAGATTCCTAAGGGCCGACTGTTGAATTTATCTGTGCCAGAGCACGCCGCTATGCGGAGTTATATAAAGGAATCCTTTGAGAAAGGTCTTATTTGCCCGTTGTCATCACCGTTGGGAGCAGGGTTCTTTTTTGTGGCCAAGAAGGATGCTTCTTTGAGACCTTGTATTGATTACTGCCTTCTTAATAAGATCACAGTCAAATTTCAGTACCCTTTGCCGCTGCTGTCTGATTTGTTTGCTCAGATTAAGGGGGCTAGTTGGTTCACCAAGATAGATCTTCGAGGGGCGTATAATCTTGTGCATATTAAACAGGGCGATGAATGAAAAACAGCATTTAATACGCCCGAGGGCCATTTTGAGTACCTGGTTATGCCATTCGGGCTTTCTAATGCTCCATCTGTATTTCAGTCCTTTATGCATGACATCTTCCAAGAGTACCTGGATAGATTCATGATTGTATATTTGGATGATATTTTGGTCTTTTCGGATGATTGGGAGTCTCATGTAAAGCAGGTCAGAATGGTGTTCCAGGTCCTTCGCGCAAATTCCTTGTTTGTGAAGGGGTCTAAATGTCTCTTCGGAGTTCAGAAGGTTTCATTTTTGGGTTTCATTTTTTCTCCTTCTACTATTGAGATGGACCCTGTTAAAGGTCAGGCCATTTATGATTGGACTCAGCCGACATCTGTGAAGAGCCTGCAGAAGTTCCTGGGCTTTGCTAATTTTTACCGTCACTTAATCGCTAATTTTTCTAGTGTGGCTAAACCCTTGACTGATTTGACCAAGAAAGGTGCTGATGTGGTCAATTGGTCCTCTGCGGCTGTAGAGGCTTTTCAGGAGTTGAAGCGTCATTTTTCTTCTGCCCCTGTGTTGTGCCAGCCAGATGTTTCGCTCCCGTTTCAGGTCGAGGTTGATGCTTCTGAGATTGGAGCAGGGGCTGTTTTGTCGCAAAGAAGTTCTGATGGCTCGGTGATGAAACCATGTGCCTTCTTTTCTAGAAAGTTCTCGCCTGCTGAGCGCAATTATGATGTTGGCAATCGAGAGTTGTTGGCCATGAAGTGGGCATTCGAGGAGTGGCGACATTGGCTTGAAGGAGCCAAGCATCGCGTGGTGATTTTGTCGGATCACAAGAATTTGACTTATCTCGAGTCTGCCAAACGGTTGAATCCTAGACAGGCTCGATGGTCGCTGTTTTTCTCCTGTTTTAATTTTGTGGTTTCGTACCTTCCGGGCTCTAAGAATGTGAAGGCTGATGCCCTGTCAAGGAGTTTTGTGCCTGACTCTCCGGGTGTTCCTGAGCCGGCGGGTATTCTCAAGGAGGGGGTAATTTTGTCTGCCATCTCCCCTGATTTGCGGCGGGTGCTGCAGAAGTTTCAGGCTGAGAGACCTGACCGTTGTCCTGCGGAGAAACTGTTTGTCCCTGATAGATGGACTAGTAGAGTTATCTCTGAGGTTCATTGTTCGGTGTTGGCTGGTCATCCTGGAATCTTTGGTACCAGATATTTGGTGGCTAGATCCTTTTGGTGGCCTTCTTTGTCACGGGATGTGCGTTCTTTTGTGCAGTCCTGTGGGACTTGTGCTCGGGCTAAGCCCTGCTGTTCTCGTGCCAGTGGGTTGCTTTTGCCCTTGCCAGTCCCGAAGAGGCCCTGGACGCATATTTCCATGGATTTTATTTCAGATCTCCCTGTCTCTCAAAGGATGTCTGTCATTTGGGTGGTTTGTAATCGCTTCTCTAAGATGGTCCATTTGGTACCCTTGTCTAAGTTGCCTTCCTCCTCTGATTTGGTGCCATTGTTTTTCCAGCATGTGGTTCGTTTGCATGGCATTCCGGAAAACATCGTCTCGGACAGAGGTTCCCAGTTTGTTTCGAGGTTTTGGCGCTCCTTTTGTGCTAAGATGGGCATTGATTTGTCTTTTTCTTCGGCTTTCCATCCTCAGAAAAATGGCCAAACCGAACGAACTAATCAGACTTTGGAAACATATCTGAGATGCTTTGTTTCTGCTGATCAGGATGATTGGGTGTCCTTCTTGCCTTTGGCTGAGTTCGCCCTTAATAATCGGGCCAGCTCGGCTACTTTGGTTTCGCCGTTTTTCTGTAATTCTTGTTTTCATCCTCGTTTCTCTTCAGGGCAGGTTGAGCCTTTGGACTGTCCTAGTGTGGATACTGTGGTGGAGAGGTTGCAGCAGATTTGGACTCATGTGGTGGACAATTTGACATTGTCCCAGGAGAAGGCTCAACATTTCGCTAACCGCCGGTGCTGTGTTGGTCCCCGACTTCGTGTTGGGGATTTGGTTTGGTTGTCGTCTCGTTATGTTCCTATGAAGGTTTCCTCTCCTAAGTTTAAGCCTCGTTTCATTGGTCCGTATAAGATTTCTGAAGTTCTCAACCCTGTGTCATTTCGTTTGGCCCTTCCAGCTTCTTTTGCCATCCATAATGTGTTCCATAGGTCTTTATTGCGGAGATGCGTGGCGCCTATGGTTCCCTCCGTTGATCCTCCTGCCCCGGTGTTGGTCGAGGGGGAGTTGGAGTATGTGGTGGAAAAGATTTTGGATTCTCGTATTTCGAGACGGAAACTCCAGTACCTGGTCAAGTGGAAGGGTTATGGTCAGGAAGATAATTCCTGGGTTTTTGCCTCTGATGTTCACGCTGACGATCTTGTTCGTGCCTTTCATTTGGCTCATCCTAATCGGCCTGGGGGCTCTGGTGAGGGTTCGGTGACCCCTCCTCAAGGGGGGGTACTGTTGTGAATTCTGTTATCGAGCTCCCTCCTGTGGTCATGAATGGTACTTCAGCGAGTTCTGTCCATGGACTCCCTCTGGTGGCTGTGAGTGGAGCTGCTGCTTCTGAGGTTCCTTCCACAGGTGACGTGGTTTATTCTTTGGCTGGCTGCTCTATTTAACTCCACTCAGATCGTTACTCCATGCCAGCTGTCAATGTTCTTGTACTGGTTCAGTTCGTTCTTGGATCTGTCGCGGGTCCTGTCTACTCCAGCAGAAGCTAAGTCCCTGCTAGTTTATTATTTGTTCTTTGTTTTCTTGTCCAACTTTGCTATCATGATTTTGCTTTGCTAGCTGGAAGCTCTGGAATGCAGAGTGGCACCTCCGCACCGTGAGTCGGTGCGGAGGTCTTTCTGCACACTCTGCGTGGTCTTTTTGTAGTTTTTTGTGCTGTGTTATGAAAGGCAATTCAGTACTACAATGGACATAGCGGTCAGAGCACATACAGTGATCTGACAATAACCCAAAATCATAGAATGAGCTCTGAGACGTGGGAGCTCTGCAGACCGCAATCCCTAATCCTCTCCAAACAACACTAGAGGCAGCCGTGGATTGCGCCTAACTCTGCCTATGCAACTCGGCACAGCCTGAGAAACTAACTAGCCTGAAGATAGAAAATAAGCCTACCTTGCCTCAGAGAAATACCCCAAAGGAAAAGGCAGCCCCCCACATATAATGACTGTGAGTTAAGATGAAAAGACAAACGTAGAGATGAAATAGATTCAGCAAAGTGAGGCAAGACTTTCTTAACAGATCGAGGATAGAAAAGGTAACTTTGCGGTCTACACAAAACCCTAAAGAAAACCACGCAAAGGGGGCAAAAAGACCCTCCGTACCGAACTAACGGCACGGAGGTACACCCTTTGCGTCCCAGAGCTTCCAGCAACAAATTAGACAAGCTGGACAGAAAAAATAGCAAACAAATAGCAAAGAAGAACTTAGCTATGCAGAGCAGCAGGCCACAGGAATGATCCAGGGAAAAGCAAGTCCAACACTGGAACATTGACAGGAAGCCAGGATCAAAGCATTAGGTGGAGTTAAGTAGAGAAGCACCTAACGACCTCACCAGATCACCTGAGGGAGGAAACTCAGAAGCCGCAGTACCACTTCCCTCCACCAACAGAAGCTCACAGAGAGAATCAGCCGAAGTACCACTTGTGACCACAGGAGGGAGCTCTGCCACAGAATTCACAACTGTACCCCCCCTTGAGGAGGGGTCACCGAACCCTCACCAGAGCCCCCAGGCCGACCAGGATGAGCCACATGAAAGGCACGAACAAGATCGGGAGCATGGACATCAGAGGCAAAAACCCAGGAATTATCTTCCTGAGCATAACCCTTCCATTTAACCAGATACTGGAGTTTCCGTCTAGAAACACGAGAATCCAAAATCTTCTCCACAATATACTCCAATTCCCCCCCCACCAAAACCGGGGCAGGAGGATCAACAGATGGAACCATAGGTGCCACGTATCTCCGCAACAATGACCTATGGAATACGTTATGTATGGAAAAAGAATCTGGAAGGGTCAGACGAAAAGACACAGGATTAAGAACCTCAGAAATCCTATACGGACCAATGAAACGAGGTTTAAACTTAGGAGAGGAAACCTTCATAGGAATATGATGAGAAGATAACCAAACCAGATCCCCAACACGAAGTCGGGGACCCACACGGCGTCTGCGATTAGCGAAACGTTGAGCCTTCTCCTGGGACAAGGTCAAATTGTCCACTACATGAGTCCAAATCTGCTGCAACCTGTCCACCACAGTATCCACACCAGGACAGTCCGAAGACTCAACCTGTCCTGAAGAGAAACGAGGATGGAACCCAGAATTGCAGAAAAATGGCGAAACCAAGGTAGCCGAGCTGGCCCGATTATTAAGGGCGAACTCAGCCAAAGGCAAAAAGGACACCCAGTCATCCTGATCGGCAGAAACAAAGCATCTCAGATAGGTTTCCAAGATCTGATTGGTTTGTTCGGTCTGGCCATTAGTCTGAGGATGGAAAGCCGAGGAAAAAGACAAGTCAATGCCCATCCTACCACAAAAGGCTCGCCAAAACCTTGAAACAAACTGGGAACCTCTGTCAGAAACGATATTCTCTGGAATGCCATGTAAACGAACCACATGCTGGAAGAACAATGGCACCAAATCAGAGGAGGAAGGCAATTTAGACAAGGGTACCAGATGGACCATCTTAGAAAAGCGATCACAGACCACCCAAATGACTGACATCTTTTGAGAAACAGGAAGATCAGAAATAAAATCCATAGAGATATGTGTCCAAGGCCTCTTCGGGACCGGCAAGGGCAAAAGCAACCCACTGGCACGAGAACAGCAGGGCTTAGCCCGAGCACAAATCCCACAGGACTGCACAAAAACACGCACATCCCGCGACAGAGACGGCCACCAAAAGGATCTAGCCACCAACTCTCTGGTACCAAAGATTCCAGGATGACCAGCCAACACCGAACAATGAACCTCAGAGATAACTTTATTGGTCCACCTATCAGGGACAAACAGTCTCTCCGCTGGACAACAATCAGGTTTATTAGCCTGAAATTTTTGCAGCACCCGCCGCAAATCAGGGGAGATGGCAGACACAATTACTCCTTTCTTGAGGATACCCGCCGGCTCAGACAAACCCGGAGAGTCGGGCACAAAACTCCTAGACAGAGCATCCGCCTTCACATTTTTAGAGCCCGGAAGGTACGAAATCACAAAGTCAAAACGGGCAAAAAACAGCGACCAACGAGCCTGTCTAGGATTCAACCGCTTAGCAGACTCAAGATAAGTCAAGTTCTTATGATCAGTCAATACCACCACGCGATGCTTAGCTCCTTCAAGCCAATGACGCCACTCCTTGAATGCCCACTTCATGGCCAGCAACTCTCGGTTGCCCACATCATAATTTCGCTCAACAGGCGAAAACTTCCTGGAAAAAAAAGCGCATGGTTTCATCACTGAGCAATCAGAACCTCTCTGCGACAAAACAGCCCCTGCTCCAATCTCAGAAGCATCAACCTCGACCTGGAACGGAAGAGAAACATCGGGTTGACACAACACAGGGGCAGAAGAAAAACGACGCTTCAAGTCTTGAAAAGCTTCCACAGCAGCAGAAGACCAATTGACCAAATCAGCACCCTTCTTGGTCAAATCGGTCAATGGTTTGGCAATACTAGAAAAATTGCAGATGAAGCGATGATAAAAATTAGCAAAGCCCAGGAACTTTTGCAGACTTTTCAGAGATGTCGGCTGAGTCCAATCATGGATGGCTTGGACCTTAACAGGATCCATCTCGATAGTAGAAGGGGAAAAGATGAACCCCAAAAATGAAACCTTCTGCACACCAAAGAGACACTTTGATCCCTTCACAAACAAAGAATTAGCACACAGGACCTGAAAAACTGTTCTGACCTGCTTCACATGAGACTCCCAATCATCCGAGAAGATCAAAATGTCATCCAAGTACACAATCAGGAATTTATCCAGGTACTCTTGGAAGATGTCATGCATAAAGGACTGAAACACTGATGGAGCATTGGCAAGTCCGAATGGCATCACTAGATACTCAAAATGACCCTCGGGCGTATTAAATGCAGTTTTCCATTCATCTCCTCGCCTGATTCGCACCAGATTATACGCACCACGAAGATCTATCTTGGTGAACCAACTAGCCCCCTTAATCCGAGCAAACAAATCAGATAACAATGGCAAGGGGTACTGAAATTTAACCGTGATCTTATTTAGAAGGCGGTAATCTATACAAGGTCTCAGCGAACCATCCTTCTTGGCTACAAAAAAGAACCCTGCTCCTAATGGTGACGATGACGGGCGAATATGCCCCTTCTCCAGGGATTCCTTCACATAACTGCGCATAGCGGCGTGCTCAGGCACGGATAAATTAAACAGTCGACCTTTTGGGAATTTACTACCAGGAATCAAATTGATAGCACAATCACAATCCCTATGCGGAGGTAGGGCATCGGACTTGGGCTCATCAAATACATCCCGGTAATCAGACAAGAACTCTGGAACCTCAGAAGGGGTGGATGACGAAATTGACAGAAATGGAACATCACCATGCACCCCCTGACAACCCCAGCTGGACACCGACATGGATTTCCAATCTAATACTGGATTATGGGCTTGTAGCCATGGCAACCCCAACACGACCACATCATGCAGATTATGCAACACCAGAAAGCGAATAACCTCCTGATGTGCAGGAGCCATGCAAATGGTCAGCTGGGTCCAGTATTGAGGCTTATTCTTGGCCAAAGGCGTGGCATCAATTCCTCTCAATGGAATAGGACACTGCAAGGGCTCTAAGAGAAACCCACAACGCTTAGCATACTCCAAGTCCATCAAATTCAGGGCAGCGCCTGAATCCACAAATGCCATGACAGAATACGATGACAAAGAGCAGATCAAGGTAACGGACAGAAGAAATTTTGACTGTACCGTACCAATGGTGGCAGACCTAGCGAACCGCTTAGTGCGCTTAGGACAATCAGAGATAGCATGAGTGGAATCACCACAGTAGAAACACAGCCCATTCAGACGTCTGTGTTCTTGCCGTTTAACTCTGGTCAAAGTCCTATCGCACTGCATAGGCTCAGGTTTAAGCTCAGGTAATACCGCCAAATGGTGCACAGATTTACGCTCACGCAAGCGTCGACCGATCTGAATGGCCAAAGACATAGACTCATTCAAACCAGCAGGCATAGGAAATCCCACCATGACATCCTTAAGGGCTTCAGAGAGACCTTTTCTGAACATAGCTGCCAGCGCAGATTAATTCCATTGAGTGAGCACGGACCACTTTCTAAATTTCTGACAATATACCTCTATCTCATCCTGACCCTGACAAAGAGCCAGCAAATTTTTCTCTGCCTGATCCACTGAACTAGGTTCATCGTACAGCAATCCGAGCGCCAGGAAAAACGCATCGATATTACTCAATGCAGGATCTCCTGGCGCAAGAGAAAATGGCCAGTCCTGAGGGTCGCCGCGCAAAAAAGAAATAACAATCAAAACCTGTTGAACTGGATCACCAGAGGAGCGAGGTTTCAAGGCCAGAAATAATTTACAATTATTTTTGAAACTCAGAAACTTAGTTCTATCTCCAAAAAACAAATCAGGAATAGGAATTCTTGGTTCCAACATAGCTTTCTGATCAATAATGTCTTGAATCTTTTGTACTCTTGCCGAGAGCTGATCCACAAATGAAGACAGACTTCTAATGTCCATCGCTACACCTGTGTACTGAACCACCCAAATGTCTAGGTGAAAAAAAAGGCAAAACACAGTGCAAAGAAAAAAAAATGGTCTCAGAACTTCTTTTTTCCCTCTATTGAGAATCATTAGTACTTTTGGCTTCCTGTACTGTTATGAAAGGCAATTCAGTACTACAATGGACATAGCGGTCAGAGCACATACAGTGATCTGACAATAACCCAAAATCATAGAACGAGCTCTGAGACGTGGGAACTCTGCAGACCGCAATCCCTAATCCTCTCCAAACAACACTAGAGGCAGCCGTGGATTGTGCCTAACTCTGCCTATGCAACTCGGCACAGCCTGAGAAACTTACTAGCCTGAAGATAGAAAATAAGCCTACCTTGCCTCAGAGAAATACCCCAAAGGAAAAGGCAGCCCCCCACATATAATGACTGTGAGTTAAGATGAAAAGACAAACGTAGAGATGAAATAGATTCAGCAAAGTGAGGCCCGACTTTCTTAACAGATCGAGGATAGAAAAGGTAACTTTGCGGTCTACACAAAACCCTAAAGAAAACCACGCAAAGGGGGCAAAAAGACCCTTCGTACCGAACTAACGGCACGGAGGTACACCCTTTGCGTCCCAGAGCTTCCAGCAACAAATTAGACAAGCTGGACAGAAAAAATAGCAAACAAATAGCAAAGAAGAACTTAGCTATGCAGAGCAGCAGGCCACAGGAATGATCCAGGGAAAAGCAAGTCCAACACTGGAACATTGACAGGAAGCCAGGATCAAAGCATTAGGTGGAGTTAAGTAGAGAAGCACCTAACGACCTCACCAGATCACCTGAGGGAGGAAACTCAGAAGCCGCAGTACCACTTCCCTCCACCAACAGAAGCTCACAGAGAGAATCAGCCGAAGTACAACTTGTGACCACAGGAGGGAGCTCTGCCACAGAATTCACAACAGTGCTGACCGCAAAGCTTGTCCTTTGTTGGTTTAACCATCAGGTCTTTTCGGGTGCTCCTAACCACCAAAAGGTAAGCCTGAAGGAGCTGCAGAGTTCCCAAGCAGAGACTGGAGTTTCTGTCCATATAACCACAATAAGCCATACACTCCATGAAGCAGAAAAAGCTTTTAAGTAGACACAAACATCGTAAAGCTCTTTTTGAGTTTGCCAAAAGGCATGTGGGAGACTCCCCAAATGTATGGAGGAAGGTGCTGTGATCTGATGAGACTAAAAATTGATCTTTTTGTCCACCAAGGTAAATGCTATGTCTTGCACCAAAAAAACACAGCTCATCACCCCAAGAACACCATCCACAGTGAAACATGGTGGCAGCATCACGCTGAGGGAATATTTTTCGACAGCAGGGACAAGGACAATGATCCGAGTTGAGTGGAAGATGGATAGTGCAAAATACAGGGATATTCTTGAGCAAAACCTGTTTCTGTCTGTCAGTGATTTCAGACTGGCATGGAGGTTCACCTTCCAACCATACAATGACCCTAATCATACTGCTAAAACACTTGAGTGGTTTCAGGAGAAACATGTACAGTTGTGCTCAAACGTTTACATACAGCACAATTTTTGCTTTCTTAGCCTTTTTTCAGAGAAAATGAATAATAACATCAACATTTTTTCTCCACTCTTGGTTAACGGTTGGGTGAAGCCATTTATTGTCAAAGTACTTTGTGTTCTTTTAAAATCATAAACAACACAAAACATCCAAATGACCCTGATCAAAAGTTCACATACCCCGGTGATTTTGGCCTGATAATATGCACAGGAGTTGACACACATGGGTTTGACTGGCTACTAAAGGTAACATCCTCATCTATGACCTGTTTGCTTGTAATCAGTGTGTGTGCATAAAAGCTGAGTGAGTTTCTGGGATACAGACAGACTCTTGCATCTGTAATCCAGCCACTGACGTTTCTGGATTTTGAGTCATGGGGAAAGCAAAAGAATTGTCAGCAGATCTACGGGAAAAGGTAGTTGAACTGTATAAAACAGGAAAGGAATACAAAAAGATATCCAAGGAATTGATAATGTCAGTCAACAGCATTCAAACTGTGATTAACAAATGGAAAATCAGGGGCTCTGTAAAAACAAAACCACGATCAGGTAGACCAACAAAAATTTCGCCCACAACTGCCAGGAAAATTCTTTGGGATGCAAAGAAAACCCACAAATAGCATCAGCTGAAATACTGGACTGTCTGAAAACTAGCGGTATGGCTGCTTCAAGATGCACAATAAGGAGGCACTTGAAGAAAAATGGGCTGCATGGTCGAGTCACCAGAAGAAAGCCATTACTGCGCAAACGCCACAAGGTATCTCACCTACAACAATCAAAACAGCACAGAGACAAGCCTAAAAACTTCTGAAACAAGGTAATTTGGAGTGATGAGACCAAAATTGAACTTTTTGGTCACAACCATAAACATTACATTTGGAGAGAGGTCAACAAGGCCTATGATGAAAGGAACACCATTCCTACTGTAATCACAGAGGTGGATCACTGATGTTTTGGGGATGTGTGAGCTACAAAGCCACAGAAAATGTGGTCAAATCTGAAGAAAGGATGAATGCAGCACGTTATCAGCCAATTCTGGAGGCAAATTTTAAATCATTAGCCCAGAAGCTATGCATGGGACGTACTTGGACATTCCAACATGACAAAGATCCAAAACACAAGGCCAAGTCAACCTGTCACTGGTTACAGCAGAATAAAGTGAAGGATCTGGAGTGGCCATCTCAGTCTCCTGACCTCAATATCATTGAGCCACTCTGGAGAGATCTCAAGCGCGCAGTTTATGCTAGACAGCCCAGGAATTTACAGGAACTGGAGGCTTTTTGCCAAGAAGAGTGGGTAGCTTTACCATTTGAGAAAATAAAGAACCTCATCCACAACTACCACAAAAGACTTCAAGCTGTCATTGATGTTAGAGGGGGCAATACACGGTATTAAGAAATGGGATATGTAAACTTTTGATCAGGGTCATTTGGATGTTTTGGGTTGTCATTATGATTTAAAAAGAGAAAACACAGCAGTTTGACAATAAATGGCTTCACCCAACCACTAACCATGAGTGGAGAAAAGTTTTGGTGTTATCATTCATAGTCTCTGAAAAAAGCCAAAAAAGTTAAAATCCGGCCGGGGTATGTAAACTTTTGAGCACAACTGTATATCATTGAAAAACACAACAAGAAACAAGCCCTTGAACAGCTTCTCAAGGAAAAAATAAAAAGTTATGGCTCTTGGAAGAGGAAGAAAAAAATGGAGGTCTCAAAACAAAAAATTGCAAGTCGTCCTTTACCTTATTTTTATAGTTTTCCACCTTAAAAGTCTTATTATAGCTCTCCATCAAACACAATGTTTTATCTGGATGTTCCTTGTGCATTTACCTTAATTTTTTTTTATTTTTAAAGGGAATCTGTCACCAGGTTTTTGCCACATATTCTAAACGCAACATAGTGTACAGAGAGGTGCCTTAATTCCAGCGATGTGTCACTTACTGGTCTGCTTGCTGTAATCCTCCATCATGAGCTCTATATATCCTCATCCCCATTACTGACTCGCAGCTTTCTGCCTATGCACAGTGTGCACAGAAATCCATCAATGAATGGTGTGGGCGGTGTTATACAAAGCTCAGCATTCAGACAACTGCTAGATCTATAGCAGATACAACAGTTTTTAGTCAAAACTGCAGCATCCTGTAAAGTAAGTGATGCATCGCTTTAATCAGGGTCTCTACCCCCAGACAACATCCTGCTCTCAGATGGGATAGCAAAACCTTGATGATAAATTCCAACTAAATTGCTTTGAATGCATCAGAAAAAAACAAATGTACAAGGATACACTTTACTCGATTTTCCCTTTCAGTCAAACCCATGACTTTGCACAGAATACTTCTGATTGACCTTGAGGTTGTCTCAAACATGTTCATGCTGGTGCAATGTATCTGGTAATTATATGGAGAGGATTATCGAGTCTTTTATATGCCCTGATTGAACTGGGCATGAAAACAATTGCTTTCTTCCAAGACCTCAGGCGCTAAAGCTGTCAAAAATGTTAGGAAGGTGTCACGAGATAGTCTGGATTCATTTACAAGATCAAAACTGACTCCTAAATATTTGCTGTTTAAAAGTAGAGCACAAGATATGTTTTATTCATTAGTATTAGAAATGACTGTAGTGTTTAAAGTTAATAGAGGCAACTGCATTTTTTTTTCTCTGTTTGAGCCTGTTTTGAAATTACATTGTTTAACTGTAATCCATAAAATCTGTTTTAGATTAAGGATGGCAAAAATAGAACCAGTTCTTGCAATGCAGAAGCTAGAATGGTATGATCCCATAGTCCACCAAATCAAGATCATTCCCTTAACTCGCTGGCCTTCAAAATTGATGTGTGAGGCATAACCCAAAGCAAGAGTAGGATGTCATTCTCATAAGGCTAGGTTCACATTGCGTCAAGTACATGGCGTTAAACGGATGCGTTAAACGCATGTACAGAAAAGGAGCAAAAATATGTGAAATTCGTTGTCACGGTAACGCTAGCGTTAACGCATGTGATCGCGTTTTTTCATTTTGATGTCCGTTTACGAAGTATCCGTTTGTCTGCGTTTGTCACTGTCAATAAAGTTGTTTTTTTTTTTTTTTTCCCTTTTGTCATTCTCGGGTGTGGGCACAGACTCATTCTCCATTTTGAAAGCATTGAGTGAACTTCTGCTAGCAAGATGTTTGTGTCTGAGCTCGTCAGAGTTCGCTTGATGCGGTTGCGACTTCGGCAGAGAAAGCGTAGTTTGCAAAGGAGATATTGGATCCACGAAGTGAATTTCTTGCGGAGTACATATGGTGCCTTTCACACCCTGTATGTGCAGCTTCGGGATCATCCCTTCAAATTCCAATGCTATTTACGGATGTCCATTGAGACCTTTGATGTTCTGCTCTCGCATGTGAAGGATGAGATACATCATCATCGCAGCACTTTTCGTGAAAGCATCAGTGCGGAGCAACGTTTAGTAGTGACTGTGAGGTAATTATACATTTTTTTTATCATTCTATTGACAAAGACTAGATCTCGGTATCGTGTGGCCTAATGTTCATTTAGCAATTGTATATTCTATTGTAACTAGCCTTTAGATGATCATTAAAATCCTAATTTTTTTGGCTTTTTGTTTTTGAAAGTCGACAGATATCTGGCTACCGGAGAAACTTTTGCGTCACTGCATTATCAGTTTAGACTTGGGAAGTCAACAATTTGTCAACTGGTTCGGGAAACTTGTGATGCCATTTGGAACAACTTGCAACCACTTGTGCTACCAACACCAACATCAGAAATGTGGATAGCGATTTCCCAACAGTTTGAGGATGTGGCTAATTTCCCCAATTGTATTGGTGCCGTGGACGGAAAGCACATTCGGATTCAGAAACCTGCGCATAGTGGTTCCCTCTACTATAACTATAAGAAATACTTTTCTATAGTATTGATGGCGATTGCGGATGCCAGGTACCGTTTTGTTGCTGTGGATATTGGTGCTTATGGCCGGACTAACGATTCCAGAGTATTCAGAGACTCCAACATGGGCTGATGTTTGTACAGCCAACGTTTAAACATACCCTCATCACGACCTCTTCCGGGGACCGAAGGCCCAAGTTTGCCCTATGTTTTAGTTGGTGACGAGGCCTTCCAACTAGGACAAAATCTCCTCAAGCCGTAGTCTAGACTCCAGCAGGCGCATTTTTAATTATCGCTTGAGCCGGGCTAGACGTTATGTGGAGTGTGCCTTTGGGATTTTGACATTAAAATGGCGGATTTTACTAACCTGCATGCAACTGCAACCAGAAAATGTGGAACGTGTTGTGAAGGCGTGCATCTGTCTGCATAATTTTGTGGCGAGACATGAACCCCAGGTGGTACACCCCGATGATTGCGAGTCGAACCTCAGTAGCATTGAATCGAATGCAGTTCGGTCAACAGCACAAATAATGAGGATTCGTGATCAATTTGCACATTATTTCACACATGAAGGCCATGTTCCATGGCAAGACAGATACGTGTGAAAATATTGTAAAGTCTTCCTGATGTCGTGTAAAAAGTTATGTTGCTTAACCTGATGTCGTGTAAAAAGTTACGTAGTGTAAAAAGTTACCTTATGTTGTATAAAAAGTTGTTTAACCTGATGTCGTGTAAAAAGTTACCTTATGTCGTGTAAAAAGTTATGTTGTGTTAAAAGTTAAAGTCATACAAGAATCTTAAATTTGAAACAGTTTACTAAATGTTTATGGATTTTTCCAACAAACTGTTGGTACACAGGTTTAACATATGATATCCCATAGAGATGAAAAAAAAGGAAAATAGAAATTCACAACAAAAAACATAACAAAAAAAAAAAAAAAAAAACTTGCAACACGGTAATTGCACCTGGCTGGGGACAGTGAACGGTACTAAAGACTTTGGTACTGCACGGGAGTATTGTCTGCCCAACTATATGATGGACTGCTACATTGTCTATGAGGTTCCATGCTCGTTTCACCCCGGCCTCTATATTGAGGGTTGTAGGCCGGCATGTCCATTCTTCTTGTTCCCGATGGAGCGGGTTCCTGGGGGCCCACAAATTCCTCTAGAAGCTCGTTCAGTCTTTGTCTAAACATAAGGTTTCTATGTGCCGGGATATTTTGTGCTACAGGCACATAGGATAAGAAAAGTAGCTTCCACTCATTAGCAGAGTATACAGACTCGCGTGCTTGCAGCTCGGTAATTTCTCGCCTCAGGTCTTTGAGCTCACTGCGACACATGTCCTCTACCCGTTGGAGTCCATCCACGATAATTGCATCAGCTTCATCTTTTTGTGATGCTCGCTTGCGTCCACGCTGTGATTGCAACCGGGCACTCACACCTGCAGCAACAGTGCTTCTATCCGCAGATCGTGGCTCGCTGATGCCAGACACATCTTCAGGTTGCGTTGGTTCCACTGGAGAAGGCTCCAGTTCCTCTGTCTGTCTAGGAGCAGCGGTACTGCATATCGTGCTGTAACCCAAAAAAAAAAAAAAAAAGTAAATTAGTTTCCTTTAAACAATTTTGTCTCGCACACAGACCTATTTGTACTTACGAGCGCTGAGACAATGTTTTTTGAAGAAAGAGCAGTTGGTCGTAATGCACATACGGGGTCACCCGTTTACCACTGGATCCGCTTGGTGCATTCTGACTGTTCCGGTAGTCACGGACAAAGCGATCGCGGATGGACTTCCAACGGGTATGGACAGCATCGGCTTTAAATTTAAAAAAAAAATTATATGTATAAAAATAGTAGATAGATAGTTTTAAGATATAGGAAACATTTTTCATAGTTTGCTAGGATAGTTGATATATAAATAGTAGATAGATAGTTAAGAAATAGTTTAGAAATAGTGTATAGATAGATAGATGTATAGTGTACAGATAGTTGATAATTGAGAGATAGACAACAAGTGGATAGGTTGATAGGATAGAATTTTTATTTTTTGTTAACATTTTCCGATGTTACGTCACCAATATTTACCAATTTTTTTCTTTGAGGTTGTCGACTTCTCCATGTATCGGGGATTAAAGTGACAGATTATTTGATCCCACAACTTCCGGTTCTTCACGATGTCATGGTGGGAGCTGTCGCTCTGGTCCCATATGGAGGGGTTGGCTTCCACAAGGTTGATCAGTGTCTCGTTGTGGATAGTCAATGGCTCTTCGTCAACGACAATCCTTTTTTTTTTGGTCGCTGACTTGGACTATGTAAACACAAAAAGTTATGTTGATAGTGTCAATTTCACTGGATGGCCATATTCATATATACAGAGATAGATAGATACATAGATATAGCAATAGATAGATACATAGATATAGATAGATAGATACATAGATATAGATAGATATAGATATATAGATACATAGATATAGATAGATATAGATAGATAGATACATAGATATAGATAGATAGATACATAGATATAGATAGATATAGATATATAGATACATAGATATAGATAGATATAGATAGATAGATACATAGATATAGATAGATACATAGATATAGATAGATATAGATATATAGATACATAGATATAGATAGATAGATAGATAGATAGATAGATAGATAGATAGATAGATAGATAGATACATAGATATAGATAGATAGATACATAGATATAGATAGATATAGATATATAGATACATAGATATAGATAGATATAGATAGATAGATACATAGATATAGATAGATACATAGATATAGATAGATATAGATATATAGATACATAGATATAGATAGATATAGATAGATAGATACATAGATATAGATAGATACATAGATATAGATAGATATATAGATACATAGATATAGATAGATATATAGATACATAGATATAGATAGATAGATACATAGATATAGATAGATACATAGATATAGATAGATATATAGATACATAGATATAGATAGATATATAGATACATAGATATAGATAGATAGATACATAGATATAGATAGATAGATACATAGATATAGATATACAAATAGATGGAGCGATAGCTAGTTGATAGTTTATAGGTATAGTAGATAGAAAGTGAATAGATAGATTGTTGATAAATATTGGATAGAATATTTCTAGTTTTATATTTACCACTGGCAGTTGTGGCGATGACAGACGGCTAGGGACCTTCTTTCTTTTGTGTCCTCCGTGTGCCACAACCTATTGTGTATGTAAAATGTAAAAAAAATTATTTTAACATTAAATAATGTTAACATTCATTGGATCAATAAATTTATGCCTGAAAAATTCAACATGTGTGCTATGTACCTTTGTGCTTTTAGCATGTTTTTTTGGGGGTGGTCTAGCAGCCTCGGGCTCAGAAGACTCCTATTCACAATAAAACAATAAACAGGATTGTTATGCCTAGCTCAATACAATGGAGTTTCACACAACATTATAGTGGTTTTTTAAAGTGCAAGCCTACCGACTGTGACGAAAAAATCGCAGACACGCTGCTGCTGCTGACATCTGTATCCGACATCTGTGTGCAACAAAGCAATACATGTTTAGTACACACACATCCGACGGACATTACAGACTCCCATGATGTATACAAAGATATATATATAGAAATGTACTTACATTTCAGGAGAGCTATTGCAACACTCTGTCACGTGCAGTAAATGTGTGGGTGGTATATTCCTCCTTTAATGGCCGAAATCACATTTCCTGTCACATGACACATGTGACCACCCTCAAACGCTATTAAAACGTGTGGTCCTATTTGGAAATTTTTCATGATTTGCGTCTGACTGCGTTTGCCATAGCCTTTTATGGCAGAATGAACGCTTCCGTTAGTAGTGCGTTAGCTTGACCGGACCCGAGAACGCTGCAAGCCGCGTTGAAGGTCCGTCAGAAAAAAAACGTTATGTGACAAACGCATACCAATTTAGGGATGCATCACGATGCGTTAGACAATGCAAGTCTATGGGCGCGTTAGTATGTGCGTTACATTGCGTTTTTACTACTTAAAAACGAGTCCGTTAGACGGACACACCTAGCGCAATGTGAACCCAGCCTAAGGCTTCTTCTTCTTTAGTGCATTACCTGGTGATACACTCATGATGCTACAGGGCCAAAAAAATTAGCTTCATTCTAGTTTTCCATGGCCACAATGAGGCTGCAATATCCAAACCCACCCAGCTAATATAATCGTGTGGCATTCTGGTTCAGCAGCTATATTTTGTCAGTGAGAGACCAAGTTCCAAACATATCAAATGGGCCTAAATATCATAATATAGTAAACATTAGTGTATAATAGGCCCCCTACTCTTCTCGTTGTATACTGCCCCTATTGGACAAACAATCAGTAGATTTGGTTTCCAGTACCATCTCTATGCTGACGACACCCAATTATACACTTCTGCTCCCGATATCACACCGACCTTTTTAGAAAACACCAGTGATTGTCTTACCGCTGTCTCTAACATCATGTCCTCCCTCTATCTGAAACTAAACCTGTCAAAAACTGAACTCCTCGTGTTCTCTCCCTCTACTAACCTACCTTTGCCTGACATTGCCATCTCCGTGTGCGGTTCCACCATTACTCCAAAGCAACATGCCCGCTGCCTTGGGGTCATCCTTGATTCTGACCTTTCATTCACCCCCTACATCCGATCACTGGCTCGCTCTTCTTACCTGCATCTCAAAAACATTTCTAGAATTCGCCCTTTTCTTAATTTCGACTCTGCAAAAACTCTGACTGTTTCACTTATTCATTCTCGTCTGGACTATTGTAACTCTCTACTAATCGGTCTCCCTCTTGCAAAACTCTCCCCGCTCCAATCTGTCCTGAATGCTGCAGCCAGGATCATATTCCTCACCAACCGTTACACCGATGCCTCTACCCTGTGCCAGTCATTACACTGGCTACCCATCCACTCCAGAATCCAGTACAAAACTACTACCCTCATCCACAAAGCACTCCATGGCTCAGCACCACCCTACATCTCCTCCCTGGTATCAGTCTACCACCCTACCCGTGCCCTCCGCTCCGCTAATGACCTCAGGTTAGCATCCTCAATAATCAGAACCTCCCACTCCCGTCTCCAAGACTTTACACGTGCTGCGCCGATTCTTTGGAATGCACTACCTAGGTTAATACGATTAATCCCCAATCCCCACAGTTTTAAGCGTGCCCTAAAAACTCATTTGTTCAGACTGGCCTACCGCCTCAATGCATTAACCTAACGATCCCTGTGTGGCCTATTTATAATAAAAAAAAAAAAAAAAAAAGGTTCCTCGCATCATGTTCTCATACACTTTATGCAGTATTAGCCCTCTGTGTCTGTACTGCTACATACTTAGGCAGGTAACTGGTTCATGCAGCTTTACATGAACACCTGAGCCTTACACTATAGCTGGTCCGAATAACTAAAGCAATTGTTACCATCCACCTCTCGTGTCTCCCCTTTTCCCCATAGTTTGTAAGCTTGCGAGCAGGGCCCTCACTCCTCCTGGTATCTGTTTTGAACTGTATTTCTGTTATGATGTAATGTTTATTGTCTGTACAAGTCCCCTCTATAATTTGTAAAGCGCTGCGGAATATGTTGGCGCTATATAAATAAAATTATTATTATTATTATTACAGGCACTAAAGTTAGGCAAAATGGTGTCCATATCTAGACAATTCACCTAGTGCATAAAAAAGCCTATAGACAAAAAGATATAAAGTCTTGGGATATATAAATATTACATTTTATTACATCATAACAGAATATTACTATAGAAGGATAAAAACACTACATAGAGTGTACGGAAAGTGAGACACCATAGAGGAGTTAGGCTAGGTTCAAATTGCGTTAGCAGCAGCCCTTTCAGCACATACGCTAACATGCTGCTGCTAGCGCAAGTGCCTGCGCTACATCACGCTAGTGCAGAAGGAGCATCTGCTAGCTCCATCTGCGCTAGCAGTGACGGACCCGGAAATGTTGCAGCAAGCGTCTCGGGTCCGTCACTCAAATGACGGCACATCGCCGTCATTGTGGGCGTGCGCTAGCGATGCGTTCACCATTGCATTCAATGGTGGCGTTAACGGACTACGTTACACCGCGTTATGCCGCGGTGTAACGTAGTCCATTTAACGTAGTCAATGAACGCAATGTGAACCTAGCCATATTATATCATGACCATAACATATCAACACATTATCTACTAACTGCTTAAGAGAGATGTATGTGGCTACCTGAGCACAATATATACAGTAACAATAGATATTGTCAGGTATAGTATATAAAATGATAATCTAAATCGATGAAATAGAAAAGGGTTTTTTTTCTTGTGCAATTACCTGTATCCATCTCCTCTTCTTGGAATGGCGCCAGGCCCCGACACGCGTTTCTGCGCACGCCTTCATAAGGGTGCTCCAGGCAATATTTATGTATCCCATTACTTTATACCTTTTTCGTGAATAAGCTTTTTTTATATTTTGTCAGTGTAAAACTAGCCTTCAATAATAATTTTTCTTAATTGGCATTATAATACCAACTGGGCAAATGCTACAGGATAGTCAACTTGTGACTGCTCATTTTCCATTTTCATCCCTGCTGTCACTAACCATTTTTTCTTCCGCATCGCTCAATGATTTGAACTGAGGTACAATTGAACCTATTCTTTCAATTGAATCTATATCCCGCTCGGTATGAGTGATCAGCCAGGAGCTGTGCACTTCTCCCTCCTGTGTGGTGCACTTCTCGAGGGAGTGCAGAAATCTGAGCGATCAGTGAGGGTCTTAGGACCTAATGGTTACAGACCTCCTGCTTGTATTTGTAAGGGCAATGAATTATGAAATAAAAATAATTGGTTTAGTTACTATATAAAGAGGGCCTGTCATCAGGTCAAAAGTGATCAGCTGACTGGTTCCCTTAAAAGGAAATCTTTCAGTAGGTTTTTGCCACATAATCTGAAGAACCCTCTATCATGCCTGTCCGACATTCTCTCCAATAATAATCAGTGTTTTTTGTACATATTTTAACAGAATAATTTGCTCTTGTTTTATAAGGGGGAACAAACTAATTGACAAATATTTCATGTAAATATCTTGAAATCAGGGGTAAACATATCATTGGCGCAACTTGTGCAGAAGTACAAAAAGTGAGGGGGGCTTATTTCCATCTCCAAAGCAGGTGGAATTGTGCATTGTGATGAGCGCACAGGGTTCCTCTTCTATCTGTGTCCACCAGTGCTCTAAAGTAGATATAGCACTTGGGTGATGCTGTAGACATAGGACATGCTGGCATTGTAGATTTTGAGCAATACGATGGCATTAACATTTCAATTAAAATTGCATAGATATAATGTTATAGAAAATAAACAGTTCTATTAAGGTAAGTTATTTAATGTAAATCCCTGTAACCTGAATGCATCTAATCTCCAATGACATATCTGGGGCATGTGATGATCATTGGTCTTCCCTTCTGGAAGACTGTCAAGTTTCCACCAAAAATATCAAGAAATTGGTGGATTTCTCTAACCTTTGACCCCTGGGCTTTCATGATTAATTATCTAAGCTAATCCAGATTCTCCAAGTGAATGTCTGGCATATGAAGATTTTATCCAGACACCCCGGAGGCCCTTTGTATTATATAAGTATGCATTCTACTTCATTGTGTTCCCCACAAATATAAATTATGTCTTAATATGGTATAAATATAATACATATCTACGTGTATGCCTATATTTATTAATATTTCCAAGTACCAGGAAACCTTAGCCAAAGCCCTTCCAAGGCTGATTACTTGTGATTTTGCATTTAGTTGCTCGCCAACAGCTTATTACATTTGCATAAATTAGTCCTGTGATGCATTATGAGTAATGGATGCTGTCTGCAGAATTCATGTACGAAGTTCTAGCCACAGTGGATATAAAAGTCTACACACACTAAAATAGAGGTGTATCTAGGTCGATATGATTCTCAAGGTCAGTACGAGAATGAGGATACCAAACATGTATACGTTTGTTTTTTTAATTTAAGTTGTGAAAAAAATTCAGACATTTGTAAGAAAAAAAGTCGCTTATGTCGCCCCTTTCCGAGAGCTGTAACATTTTCATTGTTCGGGATCTAGGGCCGTGTGAAGGCTTAATATTTTGCATCCTGAGCTGACATTTCTACTGATACCATTTTGGGGTAGATACGATATTTTGATTACCTCTTACTGCATTTTATTGCAATGTTGCAGCGGCCCAAAAAATGTAATTTTAGCTTTTTATTTTTCTTGCTACGCCGTTTACCAATCCGATTAATTTATTTTACATTTTGATAAACCTGACTTTTACTAACGCAGTGATACCAAATATGTGTATTTTTAATTTTCACAGAAGAATCATAATGACAGGCACGTGGGTCATCAGTGGACCCTCGGCTATCAAGAAAACTCATCGGCGCCACTTGAGTGCAAGATAGAGTACTGTTGGTCAGGATGAATGACACTCTTCCAGCCCTCTTGTCTTAAATACCACAGTCAGTGATTCACAGCAGGATTTAAATGGTTAGCAGCCACTGGTCTTAAAGCTCCCTTAAAGGCAGTTGTGTGAGTAAAGGTACCGTCACACTAGACAATATCACTAGCGATCCGTGACGTTGCAGCGCTAGTGATATCGTCCAGTGTGACAGGCAGCAGCGATCAGGCCCCTGCCGTGCTGTCACTGGTCGGGGAAGAAAGTCCAGAACTTTATTTCGTCGCTGGACTCCCCGCAGACATCGCTGAATCGGCGTGTGTGACACCGATTCAGCGATGTCTTCACTGGTAACCAGGGTAAACATCGGGTAACTAAGCGCAGGGCCGCGCTTAGTAACCCGATGTTTACCCTGTTACCATCCTAAAAGTAAAAAAAACAAACACTACATACTTACCTACAGCCGTCTGTCCTCCAGCGCTGTGCTCTGCACTCCTCCTGTACTGGCTGTGAGCGTCGGTCAGCCGGAAAGTAGAGCGGTGACGTCACCGCTGCTTTCCGGCCGCTGTGCTCACACAGACAGTACAGGAGGAGTGCAGAGCACAGCGCTGGAGGACAGACGGCTGTAGGTAAGTATGTAGTGTTTGTTTTTTTTACTTTTAGCATGGTAACCAGGGTAAACATCGGGTTACTAAGTGCGGCCCTGCGCTTAGTTACCCGATGTTTACCCTGGTTACCGGCATCGTTGGTCGCTGGAGAGCTGTCTGTGTGACAGCTCTCCAGCGACCAAACAGCGACGCTGCAGCGATCCGGATCGTTGTCGGTATCGCTGCAGCGTCGCTAAGTGTGACGGTACCTTAAGATGTGGCTGACAGAGACAAGAGCTTTGGCGAAACTATACGTCAAGGCTCGTGAAGGAGTTAATTAATAGGTGTGTAAAATATAATAATCCTACAGAGGTTCAAAAATATATTAATAGTTATTTATTAAAGGGCAGCATGGTGGCTCAGTGGTTTGCACTGCAGCCTTGCAGCGCTGGAGTGGGTTCAAATCCAACCAAGGACAATATTTGCAAGTAGTTTATATGTTCTCCCCGTGTTTGTATGGGTTTCCTCCAGGTTCTCTGGTTTCCTCCCACATTCCGAAGACATACTGACAGAGAATTTAGATTGTGAGCCCCATCGAGAGGACAGTGGTGATAATGTAGGTAAACTGTAAAGCGCTGCGGAATATGTTGTGCTATATAAAAATAAAGATGATTTATTATTAAAATTATACACATAAAAGAATGGCGAAAATCAGGGACATTTCAATTACCTAAGCAGACATGAAAGAGGTAGGGGTGAAAGTCCACATCAAAAAGTAAATGAATAGTAGATCAATTATTGAGATTATATATACTACACTCACTACAATATATAACAAGCAAAGTGCTTATGCATAAATGTAAATCTAAATGTCAGACATTATTGAATATTTGCTACAAAATATGAAGCACAAATGATCATTAGATTGATTGATTAGTACAATGACACTTCATCTTAACCAACATTCACAGTGTCCACTCCCCAGCGTGCGTTTCGCAAACCAATTTCTCAAGGGGATGAATATTCAATCATTTCTGAGATTTAGATTTACATTTATGCATAGGCACTTTACTTATACACTGCTCAAAAAAATAAAGGGAAAACTAAAATCCCACATACTAGATATCACTGAATGAAATATTCCAGTTGTAAATCTTAATTCAATACATAGTGGAATGTGTTGAGAACAATAAAACCTAAAAATTATCAATGAAAATCACAGCTAATATCCCACAGAGGTCTGGAGTTGGAATGATGCTAAAAATCAAAGTGGAAAATGAAGATACAGACTGATCCAACTCCAGTGGAAAAGCCTTAAGACAAGGAAATAATGCTCAGTAGTGTGTGTGGCCTCCACGTGCCTGTATGACCTCCCTACAATGCCTGGGCGTGTTCCTGATGAGGCGGTGGATGGTCTCCTCCCATACCTGGACTAAAGCATCCGCCAACTTTTGGACAGTCTGTGGTGCAACGTGACATTGGTGGATGGTGCAAGACATAATGTCCCATATGTGTTCAATCGGATTCAGAACTGGGGAATGGGTGGGCCAGTCCATAGCTTCAATGCTTTCATCTTGCAGGAACTGCTGACACACTCCAGCCACATGAGGTCTGGCATTGTCCTGCATTAGGAGGAACCCAGGGCTAACTGTACCAGCACATGGTCTCACAAGGGGTCTGCGGATCTCATCTCGGTACCTAATGGCAGTCAGGCTTCCTCTGGCGAGCACATGGAGTGCTGTAAGGCCCTTTAAAGAAATGCCACCCCACACCATTACTGACCCACTGCCAAACCGGTCATGCTGAAGGATGTTGCAGGCAGCAGATCGCTCTCCATGGCATCTCCAGACTCTGTCACATCTGTTACATGTGCTCAGTGTGAACCTGCTTTCATCTGTGAAGAAAGCAGGGCGCCAGTGGAGAATTTGCCAATCCTGGTGTTCTGTGTCAAATGTCAAGTGTCCTGCACGGTGTTGGGCTGTGAGCACAACTCCCATCTGTGGACTTCGGGCACTCAGACCATCCTCATGGCGTCTGTTTCTAACCGTTTGTGCAGACACATTTGTGGCCTGCTGGACGTCATTTTACAGGGCTCTGGCAGTGCTCCTCCTGTTTTTCTTCTAGCACAAAGGCTGAGGTAGAGGTCCTGCTGCTGATTTGTTGCCCTCCTATGGCCCCCCTCCATGTCTCCTGGTGTACTGGCCTGTCTCCTGGTAGCGCCTCCAGCCTCTGGACACTACGCTGACAGACACAGCAAACCTTCTTGCCACAGCTTGCATTGATGTGCTATCCTGGATGAGCTGCACTACCTGAGCCACTTGTGTGGGCTGTAGAGTCTGTCTCATGCTACCACGAGTGTGAAAGCACAACCAACATTCAAAAGTGACCAAAACATCAGCAAGAAAGCATTGGTACTGAGATGAGGTCTATGGTCCCCACCTGCAGAACCATTCCTTTATTGAGTGTGTCTTGATAATTGCCAATAATTTCCATATGTTGTCTATTCTATTTGCACAACAGCATGTGAAATTGATTGTCAAACAGTGTTGCTTCCTAAGTGGACAGTTTGATTTCACAGAAGTTTGATTTTCTTGGAGTTATATTCTGTTGTTTAAGTGTTCCCTTCATTTTTTTTCAGCAGTGTATATTGTATTGAGTGTAGTATATATAATCTCATGAATTGATCTACTATTCATTTAATTTTTGATATGAACTTTTATCCCTACCTCTTACATGTCTGTATGGTGTTTGATATTTGCCTGATTTTTAATATTTATTTATGTGCATATTTTTTTACTTTAACAAATAAACTATTAATATATTTTTGAACCCCTGTAGGATTTATTATATCTAGCTCACCTATTCATTAACTCCTTCACGAGCTTTGAAGAAAAAAACTATTTTATTTCTGCAATGTGTTCCCTTTGTAGGATATATTGTTTTATATATTGGATGTACAGTATAACGTATTTCCTAGGGCTCATTTACAGGTCAGATTTTTTCCACATACGAGAAAAACAGACCAATTATTCTCCTTAGACTTTGACCAAAGTGTGGTCCGAGTGATATCCATTTTTCTCATACGTGGAGGAAAAAAAAAAGTTTCTCCCCCTTTTTTCTTTCTGACAGTTCATGATGTCATTCGAATGTGTTTCCGATTTTTTTCACGGACGCATTGACTTGCATTGCTGATTTTGATCCAACCCTCTTGGTTCATCAAAAATCATGGACATGTGATGGGTCCCATAGACTATCACTGGTACGAGTAAAGCGGGCATCTGAATGAGCCCTTAATGTAATTTTTTTGCAATGTGTAATTTGTTTTCAATTTCCAACACTGTAGTGTACTTTGAATATTATTAAATATATTTTTTTCTGTCCTGAATAATTTAATACACCTTTAAGCTTATGAAACGTTGCACATATACTCATGAGAATGATACTGTTTCTTACAAATTAACTGTTAATATTACATGCAGCTCTCTCCCATGAGAAAGCCGTAAGTAGTGACCTTGCTTAGCAAGTATGAAAAATGAATTAAGCTAACACTTTGTTCCCGTGCCCCGTTCGTTTATGTTCGTCTTTTCCTGTTAGTGTTAGCACTCGCACCGCCCTTCCCTGCAGCCTCTGCCAAACTTTTCAAACAAAATAGTGAATTTTCCAACATTCACAAAAGTTTCTATGGACCTTAGAACGCTCCAACGACTTTGCCACTTCATCAGCCCTTGTTCACATACAACGGAAGAGATATGTAACTTGTAATGTCAATTACATTGTAAGCTTGTTAAGCCCAGCACTGCTCTTTAGAAGGTTTACATTTCCATCTGGTGTTTATATGATTTAGCAATCTAAGTGAATGTTCTCCATGCAGTCAAAAATTCTATGTCAAACAAAATTAGGAAAACCAAAAAGGACCGGGTGAAATGTTGATCTGTGGTGAAAAGGTTTCATTCTTGTTGATGCGCTCCCCTGAAGAAGCCAGGTTTAATGGAGTGCTTGGCTGACATTAAAAAATGAGTTAGTTGAATCATAGAATCTTAGAGTTGGAAGGGACCTCCAGGGTCATTGTGTCCAACCCCCTGCTCAATGCAGGATTCACTAAACCATCTCAGACAGATGTCTCTCCAGCCTCTGTTTGAAGACTTCCATTGAAGGAGAACTCACCACCTCTCGTGGCAGCCTGTTCCACTCATTGATCACCCTCACTGTCAAAAGTTTTTTCTAATATCTAATCTATATCTTGTATCCATGTGCAAATGAAAATAATGATGATCCCTCTACACTGTGACATCCCTTCAGATATTTGCAGACAGCTATTCAGTCTCCTCTTAGCCTTCTTTTTTGCAAGATAAACGTTCCCAGATCCTTTAACCATTCCTCATAGGACATACTTTGTAGTCCGCTCACCATCCTGGTAGTTCTTCTCTGAACTTGCTCCAGTTTTTCAATGTTTTTTAAAATGTGGTGCCCAGAACTGGACACCGAATTCCAGATGAGGCCTGCTCAAGGAGGCCTGTCTTTTCCTGTATTGTTATACATCATTAGTCACCCATTGAGACAGGCTTATACGTGCTAGCAATCTGTTGCCTGCAGCTGTGCGTTTTTATGGATGATGGGTGGGTTATTTGTCTCCCCTAACCTTGGTGGTATGGTTTTAAATAATGTCTGTTTCTAATAAAATTTTCTATAATGTGATATCTTAAATAGCCTTGTGATCACTTTTTTTTGTCCTAATCTATGTAGTAGTTGGTGATAGGCTGCATGAGGTCCTATTTGTTTACATGGTGAACATATATGTTAATATACGAAATGGATAACTTCTAAATTTATGTATTTACCATGGTTATCTGTCATACTTATCTATATGCTAAGATTCTATGTAGATGGAAGGAGGGAGGAGCTAGAGACAGAATCTTATCAGTAGCCACTGCCATCTATCTCAGTGTTGGGAAAGTCTGTCTTTACTGAATACAGATTTTATATCAGAAATGAGAATTTTGATGACGACTGATGAGTTCTGGCAAATAAAGAAGCAGATTTCTGTGATATGATCTATTACAAAGTTGCTTATTCTCATGTGTACTATTGACTTATGAAATAAAAATGGTGGTTACATTTTAAAACACAAAACAAAAGTGGTGCAGAGCATGAAAAAGCTATCTAGAGCATGTAGCTTAGTAAATCAGCCCCTCAGCGTGAAACCTTCTTAATCCATTACTTGCCAAATTAGCAATTTTTATTATTTTTTTAATGACAGATTTTTAATGATTTGTGTCCTAATGAATCAGAAACATAATTTGCTACATTTTTACAAGTACGGATTTTTCAGAAAAGGGCATCCCACTATTCAATTAAAAATGACAATGACATGATTTCCTATTTTGAAAACATTCATTTTACAAACACAAAAAATTGGACCTAATTATAAAAATTATAAAATCTTAGTTGCTAGAAGCTAAATATTAGGCGTCCCAAAAAAAAGGACATTGGTAGATAATGGATTAAAGGGTTAGAAGACTCACAAGTTCAATGATTTTGTTCAGCTAATTTGTAACTAAAAATCCATCACAAGATCAATTCTTGAGGAAACCACGACGCATAACATGAGAAGGCGTTCAGTAGTAATGTTCCCAGGTAACAATATTTATCATGATTTTACGCACTAAACAATGGAAAAGCCAGTTTTATAAAGAACTCAAATCAATAAAATATCCGTGAAATTGCCGATTGCAGCTTTTATGAAACTGTAATATAATAGTTCTGCTTTTTACAGTAAGGGAAAAGAATCCATTCTTTTATGCGCTGCTATTAAAGTCGGGACATTTTCTCACACACCAGATAAGTAGCATTGTATTTCTCACGGTCCAGACTTCCTAGCAGTATGTTAGGTTAATGGTGCGTATATGGTACTTACCAGTTTATATTAACACAGAACTTATTTTGCTCCTCACATTAACCCCTTCATGACCCAGCCTATTTTGACCTTAATGACCTGGCCATTTTTTGCAATTCTAACTAGTATATATTGGACTTCATGTTAGTTGTAAATTTAGGTCCATGATCTTTGCGTTTATTTGTGAAAAAATTGGAAATTTTCAAATTTTGAATTTTTATTCTGTTAAACCAGAGAGTTATGTGACACAAAATAGGTAATAAATAACATTTTCCACATGTCTACTTTACATCAGCACAATTTTGTAAACAATTTTTTTTTTTGCTAGGAAATTATAAGGGTTAAAAGTTGACCAGCAATTTCTCTTTTTTACAACAAAATTTACAAAACCATTTTTTTTAGGGACCAAATCACATTTGAAGTGACTTTGGGGGGTCAATATGACAGAATATACCTAAAAGTGACACCATTCTAAAAACTACACTCCTCAAGGTGCGCAAAACCACATTCAAGAAGTTTCAGGTGTTTCACAGCAGCAGAAGCAACATGGAAGGAAAAAATGAACATTTAACTTTTTAGTCACAAAAATGATCTTTTAGCAACAATTTTTGTATTTTCCCAAGGGTAAAAGGAGAAAGTGGACCCCAAAAGTTGTCTAATTTGTCCTGAGTACGCTGAATCCCCATATGTGGGGGATGAGGGGAAACCACTGTTTTGGCACATGGCAGGGCTCGGAAGGGAAGAAGCACCATTTGACTTTTTGAATGGAAAATTAGCTCCAATCGTTAGTGGACACCATGTCGCGTGTGGAGACCCGTGTGCCTAAACATTGTAACTCCCCCACAAGTGACCCCATTTTGGAAACTAGATCCCATAGGGAACTTACCTAGATGTGTGGTGGTGAGCACTTTGAACCCCCAAGTTCTTCACAGAAGTTTATAACGCAGAGCCGTGAAAATAAAAAATAATTTTTAGCCCCCAATTTTTTATTTTCCCAAGGGTAACAGGAGAAATTAGACCCCCAATGTTGTTGTGCAATTTTTCCTGAGTACTATGATGCCCCATATGTTGGGGTAAAACACTGTTATGGCGTACGTCAGGGCACGGAAGGGAGGAAGCACCATTTGACCTTTTGAATGCAAGATTGGCTGGAATCAATGGTGGCGCCATATCTTGTTTGGAGACCCCTGATGTGCCTAAACAGTGGAAACCCCTCAATTCTAACTCCAACACTAACCCCAACACACCCCTAACCCTAATCCCAACCCTAACCATAACCCCAAAACACCCCTAACCCTAACACACCCCTAACCACAACCCTAACCCCAACACACCCCAAACCCTAATCCCAACCATAACCCTAACCCCAACACACCCCTAACCTTGACCCTAATTCCAACCCTATCCCTAATTCCAACCCTAACCCCAACCCCAAATTCTAATTCCAACCCTAAGCCTAATTCTAACCCTAACCCTAGTGGAAAAATAAAAATATTTTCTTTATTTCATTATTTTCCCTACTTATGGGGGTGATAAAGGGGGGTTTATTTACTCTTTTTTATTTTGATCACTGTGATAGGGCAGACTCAGAGGGCGCACTGCGCATGCACCCGACATTTTGGAAGATGGCAGCGCCCATGGGGAAGTCGGATAGACACTGGGACTCGGGAGATACCGGGAGGTTGGGTTTGGACTGCAGGGGGAGTGGAGGACAGGACGGAGGGGAGGGCAGCGGAAGACAAGATGTAGGGGAGGAAAGACTGACAGCAGTGGCATATCGCGGTCTCTAGCCATGGCCGATGCTGGATTGTAATATTTCACCAAGTTTCATTGGTGAAATATTACAATTGCGCTGATATACCCAATATGCATACACACACAAAAAGGTGTATTATAATGGTGCACTAAATAGGATAATCGTAACAAGATAGTGTAAAAGTCTGCAGTTTAAAATCAATACCTTTAAGAGTAGAGGTTAGTCATATCACATGCCGTGAGTTGACAAAAGTTCCTGGATGGAGTCAGTGAGGTCTCCAGCAGAGTACTTGAATCGGAGGGCTGACCCGGCCGGTGGCGGCTCCTCCATGCACCGAACCTTCAGTCGGGGGTGAAGACACTCCATCCAGGAACTTTTGTCAACTCACGGCATGTGATATGACTAACCTCTACTCTTAAAGGTATTGATTTTAAACTGCAGACTTTTACACTATCTTGTTACGATTATCCTATTTAGTGCACCATTATAATACACCTTTTTTTGTGTGTATGCATATTGGGTATATCAGCGCGAAGTATACATATATGTTTTTATTGCTTGGTACCCCTTACAATCCTGTGGTGATTGTTTTTACTTCGCGGCAGATTTTTATACCCTGCACCAAAAAACTAGTGCCGCTTTCTCCCTTATTTTTAAATATTACAATTGCTCTGATTGGCGGTTTCACTTTCAACAGACAATCAGAGCGATCGTAGCCATGAATGGGCAAAGCCACCGTCCCCTGGGCTCAAGTACAAGTACCCCTGTACCTGCAGGTCGGGTGACATTTGAGTTAACCCGTTCACCAGACCTGCAGGGGAACGCGATCCTGCCATGACACCACATAGGCGTCACAGGTCAGATTGGCACCGACTTTCATGACGCATACACTGCGTCATAGGTCGGGAAGGGGTTAATTATCAGTGAACATATAAACTCCTTCCAACATTAGGACGTGAATAAACATCCTGTGCAGGGGACCACAAATGGATGGGTTCAGTGGATGCCCAATGTGTTTCCTAGCTGGCATCTAACAGCTGCCGATAGACTGCAGCAGTGGCCGGTAACCTAGAAAACAGGCAGTAACGCTAAAATAGAAAATCCACCCATTCTTGAATAACAAATTGTAAAGTTGATTGTTGTATAAGCACTTTGCTATTTTGACACCGTGCTTGTATAAGCACTTTGCTATTTTGACACCGTTCATTTTATCATGTGATATACCGGAAAGCGTGAAAAAAAATTCCAAGTGTGGAAGAACTGCGAAAAAAAACACACTGCACAATTTAAAAAAAAAATTATTTACCATGTTCACTATACTGTAAAAATGACCTGGCAATATAATTCTCCAGGTCAATACGATTACGGAAATACCAAATATGTATAAGCTTTTTTAAGTGGCGAACATAAATTCGGAAATATGAATAAGAAAAAAAATGTGCTTGGGTTGCCATTTTCAGAGAACTAGAGATGAATGAGCCCAAACTGTAAAGTTCAGGGTTCGTACCAGACACCTAGTGCTCGGTACAGAATTCTGAACATGGTCTTCTCCCAGAAGTTCGTTTTAGCGTTCGGAGAGATATTCTGTGGGGGTAGTGGTACTCTGCTTCCTTAGGCAGCCCTTTAGCTGTTACTACGACCATTTGACGGCACCATTGACTTCTATGGGATTCGGGTTCAAGTTCAGATAGAGTTCTGGTACCTGAACCGAAGTTTGGACTAAAGTTCGGTCGAACCCGAACATTCACGGGTCTGCTCATCAACTTTTAGTTGATATGGCTGTGCACCAAGCTGATATTTTTACTGTTAACATATTGGGGAAGATATGTTTCGATTGCCTCTTGTTGCATCTTTTTTGCAGTGTTGCGATGGCTGAGAAACCATAATCCTGGTGTTTATTTTTTTTCTCATTGCGCCATTTACTGATCAGGTGAACCAATGCTATATTTTGATAGATCAAACTTTTACAAATGTAGTGACACCACATAATGTATGGGTATTGCTTTTTTTAACTTTTCACTGTACTTGTTAGTCTCATTAGGGAACTTGAGCCTGTTCTCATTTGATCGCTATATACAGCAATAACACAATCCTTCTGTATATACCATAATCAGTCTCCTATGAACACCAGCCCCAGCCAGAACCTAGCATTCACAGGAGGTTCGTCATGACAGGCACAGGGTGTTCATCTGGCTGTCATGGCAATCGCATCACAGAGGCACCAAGAGCGCATGGAATGAGGTTCCCTCCTGGCGAGCTATAAATGCCGCTGCCAGAGATTGATAGTAGCATTTAACTGGTTAACAGCTATAGGTGGAGTTTCTGAGCTTGTATCAAAGGCTGGGAGCCAGCATATGGAGTAACTGTATGTCATGTCGATAAGGGGTTAAAGGGAATCTGTCAGTAGGAACAACCCTCCTGGAGCCATCTATATAGGCAAGGTCAAAGAAAGGTGAATAAAATGGTACCTTGATATCTGCAATCCAATATTTTATTTAAAAGATATCAATGTTTTTCTTAATGTGTAAATGAGCTGTTAAGATCTATGGGCCGGACACAGATCTCCCTTAGAATCTCTAGAGTTTATATTAAATGAAAGGGGCGCTACCAGTGTGATATGTAATGATTGACAGTCTGCTCTCCTGATCTACACTGATAACTCCCCTTTCATTCAAAATAATCTCTAAAAAAAATGACAAATCGTTTTTTTTTTTTTTTTTATTTCATTGGATGAAAAAATACTCTGGTGTGACCGTAGCTGCACAGTGATGTCCAAACAAATGTTCAGGTCACTGACACCAAGCATGTGGGTTTATATTTGAAAGCAAAATTATTCAATATTGTTCTGCAAATTGTCTCTTCAGAGAGGAAGAGGACTAGAACTCTAGTGCCACCTATTGGAAGTAGCAATCCTAACAGTCAATGTCGACCCTTTAACGAGCCTTGTCACATGACTTAGGATAAAATCCAAACCAGAATCTCAATTTGCAGACACTGTGTTTCGGGGTACTGCCCCTCATCAGTGCAAAGTGGAGATCTGGTTCTCCGCAAGGAGAAACGATACTTCTTGGATCTCAATATTGTTCTTTAACGGGTACAAAAAAAAAAAAAACAACTAGCCTGCTCTCCTCAGTCCGATCACATTTCACATGTAAAACCGTAAAGTAAAATCAAATGCAACATATGGATTTTAAAATAAAACTTTGATTTAATATACAAGTTTTCTGTAAAATACAAAATGGTAAAAGACAATTGCAAATCTAAACGGTTTACAGATAAATTCAACATTGCATTCTGCAAAACAAGTCAACATTTGTGATAATCCTACATGGATATCTGGATTGCTGGAGAGTATGAACACTGCTGTTAAGGAAAAGTATCTTGAATGATATATTCTCTCAGGGAAGTTTTGTGGAATTGTTTGGAAATCTCCGGTTTCCCATTTCCCTCTCCTAGATGACAAACTTGAGTTATTGTTCTTTTTGGTAAAAATTGTCCAGAAAACATAGCAAACCTTTATATATTTCACTTTGTGATTAGTATTCCATTTATATTCTAAGTCTCTATCGGAGGAACAGCGGCGATATGAGGATTCCATCTTCCCCGAAGAGCAATATTCCAGCTGCAACCATACATGCTCATTCAGTAAACTTAGGGAAATGCAAACTTTCCAAGTATCGAGTAATTCTTGATAACCCCTAATATGCTTGAAGGGATTTTTTTTTATCAGACTGATAAAATGTAAGTAATTAAGAAAAAGCTTCTTGCTATAAATTGGATTAAAATGGTCACAGACACGTGTAAAGACTATGAAATGTCAATTTTTGTTGTTAATATGATATAAACCATGAAAATATTCTGCAACTGGTAAGATCAATGAAGGAAAAGATGTATTTGATTAGTAGACTATGAAAACAGGATAACTCCTGCTGACGAGCTTTCCTTAATAGTGGTGATATAAATAAGGCAAAAAAAAGTATGTCTCACTACCTTCAGAGCCAACGACTTACCCTTTAACCTCAAACTGATTTGTTACCAAAGGGCATGCAACTGCTTCTTCCACGGACACTCAAGAAGGATTTCGTACAATTGAGGCACAAATATTTTAAGCCAATATCTTTCCATTAAAAAACAAACTATTAATTTGTCAGCATTTTAACAAGAGTTTTACATTTAACGAATTTAAATAAAGTTTCCAAATGAACAATTTACAGATTTCTATAAATATTTAAGTAAACTTACAAAAACTGGCCACGTAAGGTCAGCATAAGACACATTTGATTAACGATGTATGTGATCTAATTTTCTTTTAAAGGGTTCCTTTTGTACAAACAGGAAATGATGTGAATTTAGCATGTTGAAAATAGATTACACTAAAGATAGGCAAATTTGAGTGGAAATTAATTATACTCAAATGTTACAAAAACCTGTATTCTCCAGAATGCTATTTTTTTCTAATTCACTCCATGCAAATTCAGCAAAATAGTGGCCATTTAGCTGAGCCGTGGTAGGGTCAGCAGAAGGTTAAAAAAATAAATAAAAACAAGCCACTAATACATCACAGTTCACCTCTCTGGCTAACTCTACTCTTTGCTCTCTATGTTACTGTCCTCAGCGCCTACTCTTACCACTACCATATGGAATATTTTCACAGGAGGCTCGGGACATCCGTGCACATGCAGATTGTGGTGCAAGTCATAATGTAACAACGTGTGCCGCAACCTAAGGACGTGCACTCAAGGCCAGAAATTCTAGCCCCGTCAAGGCTGGGACATATTTGAGCATGTGTGTGGTGAGGTTGCAGCGACATCATGACCGTGACCTTCCCGCCACATACACATGGATGTCCTGGACCTAGTCGTGGCTGTACAGGTCCTTCTCAAAAAATTAGCATATAGTGTTACATTTCATTATTTACCATAATGTAATGATTACAATTAAACTTTCATATATTATAGATTCATTATCCACCAACTGAAATTTGTCAGGTCTTTTATTGTTTTAATACTGATGATTTTGGCATACAACTCCTGATAACCCAAAAAACCTGTCTCAATAAATTAGCATATTTCACCCATCCAATCAAATAAAAGTGTTTTTTAATAACAAACAAAAAAAACAACAAATAATAATGTTCAGTTATGCACTCAATACTTGGTCGGGAATCCTTTGGCAGAAATGACTGCTTCAATGCGGCGTGGCATGGAGGCAATCAGCCTGTGACACTGCTGAGATGTTATGGAGGCCCAGGATGCTTCAATAGCGGCCTTAAGCTCATCCAGAGTGTTGGGTCTTGCGTCTCTCAACTTTCTCTTCACAATATCCCACAGATTCTCTATGGGGTTCAGGTTAGGAGAGTTGGCAGGCCAATTGAGCACAGTAATACCATGGTCAGTAAACCATTTACCAGTGGTTTTGGCACTGTGAGCAGGTGCCAGGTCATGCTGAAAAATGAAATCTTCATCTCCATAAAGCATTTCAGCCGATGGAAGCATGAAGTGCTCCAAAATCTCCTGATAGCTAGCTGCATTGACCCTGCCCTTGATGAAACACAGTGGACCAACACCAGCAGCTGACATGGCACCCCACACCATCACTGACTGTGGGTACTTGACACTGGACTTCAGGCATTTTGGCATTTCCTTCTCCCCAGTCTTCCTCCAGACTCTGGCACCTTGATTTCCGAATGACATCCAAAATTTGCTTTCATCAGAAAAAAGTACTTGGGACCACTTAGCAACAGTCCAGTGCTGCTTCTCTGTAGCCCAGGTCAGGCGCCTCTGCCGCTGTTTATGGTTCAAAAGTGGCTTTACCTGGGGAATGCGGCACCTGTAGCCCATTTCCTGCACACGCCTGTGCACGGTGGCTCTGGATGTTTCCACACCAGACTCAGTCCACTGCTTCCTCAGGTTCCCCAAGGTCTGGAATCGGTCCTTCTCCACAATCTTCCTCAGGGTCCGGTCTCCTCTTCTCGTTGTACAGCGTTTTCTGCCACATTGTTTCCTTCCAACAGACTTACCATTGAGGTGCCTTGATACAGCACTCTGGGAACAGTCTATTTGTTGAGAAATTTCTTTCTGGGTCTTACCCTCTTGCTTGAGGGTGTCAATGATGGCCTTCTTGACATCTGTCAGGTCGCTAGTCTTACCCATGATGGGGGTTTTGAGTAATGAACCAGGCAGGGAGTTTATAAAAGCCTCAGGTATCTTTTGCATGTGTTTAGAGTTAATTAGTTGATTCAGAAGATTAGGGTAATAGGTCGTTTAGAGAACCTTTTCTTGATATGCTAATTTATTGAGACAGGTTTTTTGGGTTATCAGGAGTTGTATGCCAAAATCATCAGTATTAAAACAATAAAAGACCTGACAAATTTCAGTTGGTGGATAATGAATCTATAATATATGAAAGTTTAATTGTAATCATTACATTATGGTAAATAATGAAATTTAACACTATATGCTAATTTTTTGAGAAGGACCTGTAAGTTGGGAACAGGGAGCAGCGAAGGTGAGCTATGAGATGAGTATTACTTTGTTTTTTTTCTATGTCATACTTTTATTATCTTCTGCGGTCTCTCAACGGACATTCAATTCAAGGAGAATAAATCAACTGCAAATCGAATTTCCCAGTAAAATCTAAGTAATTTGGTAAATTCAAATTTCATCATTGTTCAACATTTTAGGCAAAACGGCCATCAGATTCCCAGAACTTGTAGTTTGGCCACTGAAATAGAGGATGTTAAATTGGTTGATCCCTCCGCTCATGTACTAATTTACAGTTCACACGGTTTTACAACTTTGATTCATGGACTCTTTTTTTTACCTTGATAAAAAATTATGGAAAATATTTCATCCTCTTGTTATACCAGGTTAGTGCTGAAGATCACATTAATATAATACACTGAAGCTAACTGTAATTGCTTATGAACTAATTATAGACACCGGACTTTAAAATGTACAAGTGCCCATGAACTCGAGTCATGTTCTGACCATACCAAGTCTTTGCTGCACCACCAAATGAAACCTCAGCTTTCCTATGAAACCTAGCTAGTATAACACAGAAATTTCATATGGGTGTTCTTAATGTACACTTATGCTGTACAAGTATCGATATTCCTGGGAACACTAGTTTCATGATAATCTTGCAGTTTAAACAGGCTGCCGATCACCAGACGAATGAGCAAAATGTTTGTTCGTTGGGTTAAATTATCTTTTGGTTTGCACAAAGGAACATCATTCTCGGCAGAATACCATCCTGTGTAAACATCATCTATGCGACCACGAACAATGGCAGCCTGTGCACAATGAACCATCTATTACAGACCTTTGTAAACAGGTAATTAAATGACCACTGATAAGCGAACAAATATCTATCTAGTGTTTTCGTTCGGTAGGTGTAAACAGACTCTCTTTAAATGCTTCACATCCCATTCCAGTGCTTGAAATCGATCCTTTGTAGGAAACTGATGAGACTTAAGGTACCGTCACACTTAGCGACGCTGCAGCGATACCGACAACGATCCGGATCGCTGCAGCGTCGCTGTTTGGTCGCTGGAGAGCTGTCACACAGACCGCTCTCCAGCGACCAACGATGCCGGTAACCAGGGTAAACATCGGGTAACTAAGCGCAGGGCCGCGCTTAGTAACCCGATGTTTACCCTGGTTACCATCCTAAAAGTAAAAAAAACCAAACACTACATACTTACCTACAGCCGTCTGTCCTCCAGCGCTGTGCTCTGCACTCCTCCTGTACTGGCTGTGAGCACAGCGGCCAGAAAGCAGAGCGGTGACGTCACTTTCCGGCTGACCGACGCTCACAGCCAGTGCAGGAGGAGTGCAGGAGGAGCACAGCGCTGGAGGACAGACAGCGGTAGGTAAGTATGTACTGTTTGCTTTTTTTTACTTTTAGGATGGTAACCAGGGTAAACATCGGGTTACTAAGCGCGGCCCTGCGCTTAGTTACTCGATGTTTACCCTGGTTACCAGTGACGACATCGCTGAATCGGTGTCACACACGCCGATTCAGCGATGTCTGCGGGGAGTCCAGCGACCAAATAAAGTTCTGGACTTTCTTCCCCGACCAGCGACAGCACAGCAGGGGCCTGATCGCTGCTGCCTGTCACACTGGACGATATCGCTAGCGAGGACGCTGCAACGTCACGGATCGCTAGCGATATCGTCTAGTGTGACGGTACCTTTAGCGTTTACAGGTCCAGAATATTTGTAAATTCTGCTACCCAAGAGCCACTGATCGCCAGCATGATGGAATATTCTGAGATAAATTCTACCTGAATATGCAATAAACCTGTACCCTAATTGATGCATTGTACTCTAACCCAACTTGACCATGGTTAACATTTCTATTTGTGTTACTATGATTACTATAAATTATTAAACTCAGTCTTGTGTCAATTATAATCCACAGCTCCTGAGAAGAACTAAAAAGGTTACATTACATTTTAAGGTAACCCTTTAAATATTTCCTGCTCCATTTGTAAATTTTACAGTATTGTATTTGTAACATGTAGTTCATGTGCTATTTAAAACATATTTAATGTATTTTTCCCCCACAAATGCCAGTAACAAATGGCTGGTTCATTTCCAATAGAAGAATGAGTGCAAAACTCAATTTGCTAATGTATAAAACATTATTTATAACAACACATATTGCAAAATGCTGGTGCCAATATTTTAAAGAAATAATGGCAATTCCAAGCAAAGTCTATGTATATTTTTCTATACAAATTTATAGCAGACACCTTTGGATTTTCTGCACAAAGAGAAGTCAGATTATAATGTGCAACTGAAAAAGTCCATGAAGGTTTGCAGGTAATATTAGAAAACTTTCCATTCCTAATGAGCACCGCAAGCAGGACGGCTAAATCAACAAATCAGTCAATGTGCAAAACTAAAAAAAAAAAAAAGACTAATCAAAAAGTCTATCCATAAATAATTGATAAAACATTCCTGTAATGGATTCAAATCAAAGAAAGCAAACTCTTCAAATTTTCACTTTGGAGCGAAATTGCACCAAATAAAAGGTATGGTCACACACAGGTGAATGGCTGTAGAAGTCATGCCAGCTGCTCCATGCAGTCCAGATGATCCGGTATAGGAAGGCCTGTTAAAATTGTCAAACATTTATTCCAAACAGTAAGGGTTGGACACACAGGCTGTGCAAAAGCAATGTCAAAAGTGTAGAGGTGAATAGAGTTCAAGGCATCGTAAAAAGATAGTGAACCATTATCGTAATCTAGCAGAATTCCAATACGGCGTAGATGTGGAGAGGGTTCAATCGGAATCTCTTTACTGTTATGTCTCACTGCCCAGTTATTGTTACATCGGCAAAATACCCAGGAGGCCGAATTCTTTCCTATCCACTCGTGCTTTGGTGCAGACTTGTATGCAATCCCAACCGCATACCTAAAAAAGAAAAAATAAACAATTATTTCAAAATAAATTATCACTTCCAGATTTTGATAGTTTATTTTGGTAATATATGCTGACAGTTAAGTTTATATTTCTGTTTGGGTAATTTTAGCTAATGAGCACCCTCTGAAACGTATATTATGAGCATTAATACTTTAGTCATCTTATAAAGTTTGGTTTTCACCATAAAGATTGATGCTTTAGCATTTTTAGATATTTAACCCTTTTACAAGCTATGACGTATAGGTACGTCATAGGTCACCTCCCCCTCTTTGATGCGGGATCCGGCGCTGAGCCCACATGTTTTCAGGCACATACATGATAGCTGATCTGATATACAGTATATTATATATACAATGTATGCAATGCAATGCTGCGGATTAGTTTCTAAATTTACACAGGAATTGGTTGGCTGTGTAAATTTAGAAACTAATCCGCAGCATTGCACGCTTGGCGGTTCCAAGCGCTGTGGATTAGACTGGGGTGGAAAGAGATGATTTGCATAGCTCCGCCTACTGCAAAGGATTCTGGGTAAACCTGCTATTCTTTGTATTATGCTGCTTGAAAGTACTTTCCGTTTCAGGAAAGCATCCACTATGTATTTCCTTTAAGTAGAGGGCTTTTCGGTCTCTTTCGTCCCGCTACATTTAGCCCAACTTGGGTCTCTCCCTAAGGTGGCTAGCATATATGAAACTGAAAGTGAAATTGTGTTTCAAATTCTTAGTAGTAAAGCTCCTCCTCTAGACTAGATGTTTGGTGTGCGTCTTCCAAGCATCTCACAGCTGCTACTCACAAGAGGAAGACTGTAAGAAGTATTATCCTTTCAACAAACTTTGCATCAGCTAACTGAGTACATGAGGAATAACAGTATTACTGACCACTATATCAGTTGTACGACACATTATTCATGTGCGCTAAAAGAAATTAAGAAGTTAGACCGTTATCAAAAATAACAGTGCAACAAGCGATTCCTCTGTATCCTGACATTGTCAGAGATGTTGCCCGAGTGGTTACTGCTTTGCCACCAACCCAAGTTAGTGTAGAGAGGTTGTTCTCTGCTCTCAAAATAATTTGATCAGATTCGAGGGCATCCATGAAGGAGGATCTGACAGAGGCAATACTTTTTCTGAGGACAAATTTATAGATTTCTTATTAACTGCATAACAGTGTTTATTGCATATTTACTTACAAGAGTTTAGAAAAGTTTATAAAAGTTATTTGCTATATTCTAATTGTATTCTAATAAACATAGTTTTTGCTCTAAGTGCTCTGATTACTTATATGATGGTGAGAAACTGAATAAGCACGATGTTAATATTTGACAACAGTAAATTTATTGTTACGAATTGGCCATTTATGAAGGAGTCTGAGTCGGAGACGGAGTCGGAGCTGATAATATCCAGGAGTCGGAGTCGCAACTGTGGCTTACTGACTCCACAGCCCTGATATATATATATCAGTGTGTATATATGTGTATGTGTGTATATATATATATATATATATACATATATATATATATATATATATATATATATATATATATATACATACATATACACAATGCCAAGAGTAAAAAAAAAAGTTATTTAAAGACCAAGACATTTTCTGATCTGATGATACGTTTCCTTTCATGAGGAGAATGAGTGCAAATGAGGTCCTACTAGATACCACTGAAGGACTTGTTCAATATACAGCTCATCTCTTTCATGCATCTAGGATAACTTTGTATATCCCGAATGATTTCAGAACCATGTGGAGTAGTTAAAATTATAAACTAAGCTACAGTTTGCGCCATTTCACAAAAATATATACTAAATTGCAGTGTGTAAAGAGTGTAATTCTGCTATTTCATGAAATCCTTACATTCTAAATAAAATTCACAGGATTCAAACGTAGGGTTTCTTTATTGCTAAGTATTGTGGTCACGAAACCAAGGCCTTATTTTAACCTGAGATGCCGAAATTTGGTAAGGCTGATAATAAAAGCAAATTACCCATTTGAGAAAGTTTTTATAGAGAATGTTAAAATCTTCAATTTCCTCTAAACATCGATACACAAGTATGTAAAATTCTTAAGGGAAACCCAGACCTACTTGTGTTACTGTTTAAATATTATTTCTGGTTCATTATGGTATAGTCTTCATATAAAAAGAAAGGAAAACCACCAGATATAAGCTCAGGGACTGACACTTAATACATACCAGGTGCTTCCACTTATAACCACTTCCCAGTAATGGCGGCCACTGTCCAGGAACACATTGCCAGCTACACCATAACTTCCTTGGCTTGTGAAACGTTCTGGTGTGTGGCTCTTTTTCGAGGAGGTTTCATCTCTTTCCACAGTCAAGTTGTCATGAGAAACCTTAAGCTTCCGATGGGCAGACTTTGGGTCTAGTTTAAATGGCTGACCTAGAGAAAGCAAACAATGCAGAATATAAAGAATTTTCAGCTTTTCAGTGAAGTTTTGCCTGGCAGCACTACACCCAAAATATCGTTAGTGGCATTGTGCGACCCAATCCTTTAATTGACGCAGATCAAAACTGACGGTCACATTGAGCAGCTGTGTACCAGAGAGGTGAAATAAAGTTCACTCTGGTTTATAACGTGAATATCGGAAAGTGGCTGCCACCTCACTGACTGCTAAAATTACATTTTCTTGCCTTTTTGGGGATTTTCTATTAGGCAATCAGATAATTATTATAAAATGCAAAGATTTTTTTTCCAACATACAATGAAAGTTTATAATTTAATTTAATACAGTAAAACATAAACAGAGAGAGTACCAATAGGTTATATCTATCACTTAGCTAAGAAATAACATAAAGAAGGGAAAAAAATTCAGGTAAAAATATTCCCATGTAATTTAACATTGACAAATTACGAATCAAATATTACTTGAGTGCAGATTAGCTTTCCTCCTGAAGGAAGAAAGCCTGCCCAATAATGCCATCAGTAAGCCAATGTCTGACTATTAACAAGCTTGAACTATATACTACATTTCTAATTGGAGGTATTTGCTAATAATATTACACATATAACATATTGGGATAGGATCTTGGGAGATGGGAACGCCGAACCTTTAAGAATGCTTTTTCAAACCCCCAAAATTTCTTCAAAAGTAAAATGCAATGGTTTTGGGGTTCTTGCTCCATGTCAGTGCAGAGCAAAATACTGGTTGTCTCGGTTTACAAGTCACGATCCATGCCTGTAAATATTCTGTGCCCACAGAATATCATGTATCAGCAGCATGTTAGGCGATGTATTGCAGATAATGATGACTTTTAAATCTGCTTAAAATTGATTGCACATGATTAGTGATGAGCGAGTGTACTCGTTGCTCGGGTTTTCCCGAGCACACTCGGGTGGTCTCCGAGTATTTGTAACTGCTCGTAGATTTAGTTTTCGTTGTCTCAGCAGCATGATTTGCGACTACTAGACAGCTTGAATACATGTGGGGATTCCCTAGCAACCAGGCAACCCCCACATGTACTCAGGCTGGCTAGCAGCCATAAATCATGCATCTGCGTCAACAAAAGCAATCTTTGAGCAGTTACAAATACTCAGAGACCACACGAGCGTGCTGGGGAAAACCAGAGTAACGAGTACACTCGCTCATCACTACACATGATGAATGAGCGTGTGCTTGTTAATCGGATGTTTGCTGGCCTGTTTAGAAGGGCCAGTGGTCAAGAAAATATATCTCTATGAACATTCGTTACCCAATAGCTTCTCTGCCGTCAAAATTATCCGAGTAGACATAACATTTTTACCACAAAGAATTTGTTTTATTTTCCTATTAACCATTTAGATAACAAATTATTGAACCCCTTGCTTAGAGCAACAGGGCCACTTATTTTCATAGATTGCACCAGTAGAAGAAACAAAAACAAACAACAACATGTTCCATTGCTGGAAAAGCACTCACAACTCCATATAGTTAGTAATAGTGTTCGATCTGCAGAACAACATTAAAATCAATCAGTTTCATCCATTAGCTACAGAGCCGTTAGCAAACAATAAGGCTAACAATATATAATGGATAGTCTAAAAGGTATCGTCGGTTCTGTGGACAGTCTGTTGCGTAAGGGGGCTTCATGACTGCTGATCCTTTAGTTCTCGAAGAGATATGCCACCAAAAGAGTCTCTCACAGAGTACAGGAGAATTCAGCAGGGTGAGGGCTCCTGTGTATGGAGCAGTTGGGAGACAAAGCTGTCAGCCAAACAATTGGCAGAATGACAGCAATCTATTGGATATAGGGCCCCTTACTTTAAAGTTGTATCCACCCAATAACATTGAAAGCAAAAGAAAAAAAAAAAGAATTAAACAGATTATCTAAAAATTATATTTTCATTGTCTACGACTATTGAGATTTCTATTTAATTCCCTATTGAATAAGACATTATTTAGAGACAAAAATTTTTTTATTGTAACAGAAGAGTTAATAATCTGATAAATGGCTAAACGATTAACTTTCATGTACTTTCCATGACAATACTTCCTGACCCAATATCTCACATTACATCACACGTATACCTGACAGAGAGCGAACGGCACATAAAAGTGAACAGTTCTAGACATTCTAGATTTCAAACTACTAAAGGAAATTAAAGGGGCTTAAAAGGAGGCACGTCCTTAAGCTTGTGCAGATCAAACAAACTCTCTGAGGACTTGTAAATAGCAAAATAACATTCCGGTGTTGTATTTAATACTTTAGAGTTTAAATCCAGGATTACGCTAGGATATCACCCTGGGATAATAAAGAAACACACAAAGCGGAAGGAAATCTTGCCCTTTTAGATATACAAGATACATTTGTATACAACGAAGGTGCTGGATGGAATAACAAATGTGATTAGTGATAGCCCAGTTCAGCATTCTTGTCAATTCTTTTTATAAAGCTTTACAGAAAAAAAAAATGAATTTACTGGAAATTGTTCATAAACAAGATACTTCCTACTATGTCAGGATCAATATATCTTTGCATGAAGCCTGAATAGAAGTATAACTTACAAAGAAACTGGTGGATGTTACCTTGAAAAATTATTTATAAGACATCAATACCAAACTTCTATCTAGATAAAAAATAGGGAAACAGTGCAGGAAACTACCCAAATGTTTATGCTAAAGTAGTTGCTCTTCTACTTGAAACCGAACATTACATGGACAAAAGTTCTATTAACATTATGATAAAGTGCAAAAAGTTGTCTTGGAAGAAAGTGTACCTTATTTGTCCTGGAATTGCTCAAAAAAGCAAAATATTGTTGTATTAAATACAAGTCACTGTTTAACAGGAAGATGAACTCCATGTGGATGTTTGCCTTTACATGAAATTTCAACATGAAGCTTAATGTTCCTGGCTACAAGTCAGTGTCAACAAAAGATGGCACAAAGGAAAAAGACTGCCACATAACATGCCATGATCCAAACAGTGGAAAGAATAATATAGTCATGGCCAAAAATACCATGTCAATTTCCATATTTCAAGAGAAAAATTCACTCTTCTCAATAAACACAAAGAAAAATATTTTCTATAGCATGAAATCGGAAACTTGTATCGTAGGGTTGGAAACGTGCCTGTGCTAGCCAAATAAACATTGAAAAGAAATTAAACTATACATAGTTGCGTATGGCTTTTTACATAGGCGGCGGTCCATTAACCCCTTACCGGCATCGGACGTACTATACCGTCCGATGCCGGCTCCCCTGCTTTGATGCAGGGCTCCGCGGTGAGCCCGCACCAAAGCCAGGACATGTCAGCTGTTCTGACATGTGCCCGTAATAGGCGCGGGCAGAATCGCGATCTGCCCGCACCTATTAACTAGTTAAATGCCGCTGTCAAACGCAGACAGCGGCATTTAACTACCGCTTCCGGCCGGGCGGCCGGAAATGACGTCATCGCCGACCCCCGTCACATGATCGGGGGTCGGCGATGCTTGTGAATGGTAACCATAGAGGTCCTTGAGACCTCTATGGTTACTGATTGCCCGTCGCTGTGAGCGCCACCCTGTGGTCGGCGCTCACAGCACACGTGCAATTCTGCTACATAGCAGCGATCAGCAGATCGCTGCTATGTAGCAGAGCCGATCGGGTTGTGCCTGCTTCTAGCCTCTCATGGAGGCTATTGAAGCATGGCAAAAGTTAAAAAAAAAAGTTTAAAAAAATGTGAAAAAAATAAAAAAAACATAAAAGTTTAAATCACCCCCCTTTCGCCCCAATCAAAATAAATCAATAAAAAAAATATCAAATCTACGCATATTTGGTATCGCCGCGCTCATAATCGCCCGATCTATCAATTAAAAAAAAGTATTAACCTGATCGCTAAACAGCGTAGCGGGAAAAAAACTCGAAACGCCAGAATTACGTTTTTTTGGTCGCCGCGACATTGCATTAAAATGCAATAACAGGCGATCAAAAGAACGTATCTGCACCGAAATGCTATCATTAAAAACGTCATCTCGGCACGCAAAAAATAAGCCCTCAACCGACCCCAGATGATGAAAAATGGAGACGCTACGAGTATCGGAAAATGGCGCAATTTTTTTTTTTTTTTTTTTTTTTTTTAGCAAAGTTTGGAATTTTTTTTCACCACTTAGATAAAAAATAACCTAGTCATGTTTGGTGTCTATGAACTCGTAATGACCTGGAGAATCATAATGGCAGGTCAGTTTTAGCATTTAGTGAACCTAGCAAAAAAGCCAAACAAAAAACCAATGTGGGATTGCACTTTTTTTGCAATTTCACCGCACTTGGAATTTTTTTCCCGTTTTCTAGTACACGACATGCTAAAACCAATGATGTCGTTCAAAAGTACAACTCGTCCCGCAAAAAATAAGCCCTCACATGGCCAAATTGACGGAAAAATAAAAAAGTTATGGCTCTGGGAAGGAGGGGAGCGAAAAACGAACACGGAAAAACGAAAAATCCCCCGGTCATGAAGGGGTTAAGTTACAATGACCTAAACTGACCATATTTCAATTTTCAATGGTCATCCTGGAACAAATTAGATTTGTAAGTTGAGACACACTTGTGTTTTTAGCAACACAATAACGGTCATATTACCAAAAGAATAGGGTTACAAGACAACATAATGCAAAAATCTATAAATAAAAAATATAATGCAAAAATCTATAAATATTACTCCTTAAAAGGGTATTCCAACCTGGTAGAATTACATAATTGTTAAATCAGTATGAGCCCCACCTCTCGGACCACCACTGGGTGGACTTAGGTCTCTATACTCTATTAGACAGGACTGTGGCCAGGGGGAATTGAATAGAGTGGCCGTTCCTTTCATTGTGTGACCAGAGCTTGACTATCTCTGTCAATGCCAAAGACTGTGACATGGGGACCAGAGAAATACCCAAAAGAAAAATGCTCACAGAAAAAAGGCAACAGCCATGAATGCCCACAGGAAAACTGCTTACATGAACAAAATAAAATTTATCACCCACCCCTCAAGACCTGTAATATGTTATATCACCACAGAGCCTGAGCTCAGTGTGACCGCCAGCTGCACCAATATTTTATCATCACCTACCCCTATAACCTGGCCTGAAATATGTTGTATAGCTCTGGAGCCTGTGAACAGGGTGACCACTGTTGAGCGGACATGTGACCAATTTTCTATGTGTGAATACCCTTAGCCCTCTTTAACCCCTTCATGCTGTGGCCAATTTCCTATTTTGCATTATTTTTCTGTCCACATTGACATATGAGGGCTTGTTTTATGTGAGACAAGTTGCACTTTTGAGTGACATTTATTGTACCACATAGTGTACTGTAAAATGGGTTAAAAATTCCAGCAGCGTGCCCGCTCCACACACCTTTTTCCGACATGCACTATACATATACGGGAGATGTTGTGAAGGGGTTCGTAAACTTTTAATGAACTGCTATTTCGTCCATGTGGGAAATTTTCCTGTGAGCATTCTGCGGGCTTATTCCTGTGGGCATTTTTCATGGAACCCTTTGACATATGTCCCTGAGTATCCGTGGAGGTCCGAGTGGTGCAACAGATGAGTGGTGAGACAGATCTAGCATTAGTTAGGTAGGTGATAGTCTACAGACCGAAATACTCCTTCCTTGTCATTGAGATATAGTTGTAGGGCCTAGATAGAAACATAGAAGACTGTTGGCAGAAAAAGACCACATGGTCCATCTAATATTTACATTATTTCCTTTTTATTTTGATCTTAGGCTTAACAGTACCAGTATTGGAATAATTTTGGCCAACGAGCCAGTCATTCTAATAGTGGTTCTGAATATACAGTATATGCTGCTAATTTTTAATTTAGAATTATGTAAATATCTAATGACAACATGATTAGGAGTATTAAACTTAACTTTTTGCCATAAAATGATCAAAAGGTGGCAATTATAGAATGAATATGCATTAAAGTTTGGCTGCTTTAATCCACACAGTTGCAAGCTAAAGGGTCTGTAAAAAAAATTTTTTTTTATTGATTACCTATTGATGGTGACACCCCCTGACGATCAGCTGTTCGCAGTGCCGGTCTGATGTCCTTGGATGATGTTCATTTTAAGAAGGGGTGAACCTGCAGTAACCAACCATGTCGACTATAAAAATGACTGAGCTGCTGGGTTCTGGCTACATCCAAAAAGTAGTGGTAATAGTCTTAGATCCAAATAGGAGAAAAGGAGCTCCAGCATCTGTATTGTGTGTCAGTTAAAAACTTCCCAAATCTTAATTCATTTAAAGGGAATCTGACAGGAGATTCATTATAACCAAACCACGGGCAGCATGAATCAGAGATTGGCTCTACAATTGCCACCCTGTATGTTTTAGAACAGAGACAGATGTGTATGAATAATCCTTTGACTTTCAAGGATAAATTCTAAGGAAAAATAAACTCCAAGCAAATCTGGCGCTAAGCACCTACGGATTTTTCGAATGCATCCACTTCCAGTGAAAAAAATGTTAATAAAAATTCATTTATTTTCTCAAAATAAAAAATAAAATATATTTGTAAAATATTTGTAAAATATTTTACAAATATATATATATTTTTATTTTGAGAAAATAAATGAATTTTTATTAACATTTTTTCACTGGGAGTGGATGCATTCGAAAAATCCGTAGGTGCTTAGCGCCACATTTGCTTGGAGTTTATTTTTCCTTTGAAGTCGCCACCTACCGTTTGTGGATCCGAAGCAGGATCAACACATAGATAAGACCGGAGACGTGAAGCAGAACTACCATTATGTGAGTGATAAACAGTTATGTCCATAAATATTGGAACAGTTCATAGATAAAGAGTGTGAATGTTTTATTGTCCTCTGATTGGGGTCTAGTTCTGTGTTATGATGCCCCCACATGATCTGAAGAGCAAATTCCTTAATTGATGTAAAAATACATAAATCCATATGTCACATTCATTCCTACACTGAGTGTGTCAAAGGTCATCATCAGCTTATATTCCCAGACTCTTCTGTCTCTCTGAGATTTGAAGCTACCTTTTAATACAAGTAATTTCATGACCAATTATTTCATGTGTGGGCACCCTTACTGAGCAGGTATCTGGATGGGTAGAGGGTATTCTTAAACCACTGGTAAAGGATACACCCAGCTTCATTCAGGACACAACTGATCTATTGAATAAACTATCAGCAATAGGTCCTCTACCAGAAGGAACCATCCTGGCCACCATGGATGTGGAATCTTTGTACTCTAATATCCCACACTAGGATAGATTAAATGCCTACAAATTCTTCCCAGAAAACACATGGACTGATGCCGATTCTGTGGTGAAACTAATAAAATTCATCCTCACCCGCAATTACTTTGAATTTGACAACAAGATATATCTACAGGAGACTGGCACAGCAATGGGAAGTAAAATGGCCCTACAGTACACAAATCTTTGCATGGCCAAGCTTGAAAGTGACTTTTTGTCCTCAAGTCCCATCAGGCCTCTGGCCTACTACCGCTACATTGATGATATTTTAATCATCTGGACTGAGTCTGAGCCACAGCTAAAGACGTTCCGTGAACAGTTTAATCAATTTCATCCCACCATCAACTTAACACTCAACTACTGCTTCACAGAAATTTACTTTTTGGACACCATCATTAAGCTGCAGAACAATGAAATAGAAACATCCCTGTATCAGAAGCCAATCGACCGTCCAACATACCTTAAATGGGACAGTTTCCATCCAAAACACATAAAAAACTCTATTGTCTATAGCCAAGCCATCAGATACAATCGTATATGATCCAACCCTATGGGTAGGGATGAACCCCTTGGTCACCTCAGAAAGACCTTTTTGAATCAGGGCTAGCATCCAAGAACAATTCAAAACCAAATTACAAGAGCAACTAGAATATCAAGGAATCATCGGCTACATTACAATGCTAAAGAAGAAAATAAATCGGGTGCCTCTAGCAGTCACCTACAATCCAAATCTGAAGGTGCTTAGGGGAGCTGCACGCAAATTACAACCTTTACTGCAAAAAGATGCCCGCTTACAGTCCATTTTTCCAGACCCCCCACTACTGTGTTTGAGGATGCCCCCAAATCTAAGAAGCATCATTGTCAGAAGATCCCCTGTCCTCTCAAACAGCTGCAGGAACCCTTCCTTGCAAACAGAAAAAATGTAAAACCTGTCCATTTATAATGACCACGGAGAAGATAAAGATCCCCAATTCACATCAGGACTACAAGATCCCAGGTACTTTCAGCTGCGTCACTTCTAATGTGGTGTACCTAATTATTTGTACTAAATGTCCAACTGGGAATCTGTATGTAGGGGAGACAGGGCAAAAACTGAGAACAAGGATGAACTCTCATCGCCACACAATAAGAGAAAAAAGAATACATTTTTATCTCCCTGATCACAGCATTATGGACATGAAATTACTTGTAATAAAAGGTAACTTCAAATCTCAGAGAGACAGAAGAGTCTGGGAATATAAGCTGATGATGACCTTTGACACACTCAGTGCAGGAAAGAATGTGTTGCATGGATTTATGTCTTTTTACATCAATTAAGGAATTTACTCATTCAGACCATGTGGGGGCATCATAACATAGAACGAGACCCCAGTCAGAGGACAATAAAACATTCACACTCCTTATCTATGAACTGTTCCAATATTATTATTACAATTATTATTTATTTATATAGCACCATTAATTCCATGGTGTTGTGCATGAGAAGCGGGTTACATACAGGGTTATAGGTATCGTTTACAGTAAACAAATTTACAATGACAGACTGGTACAGAGGGGAGAGTACCCCGTCCTTGCAGACTTACAATATTTATGGACATAACTGTTTATCACTCACATAATGGTAGTTCTGCTTCACGTCACATGTCTTATCTATGGCATTATTTCTGTGCGGTGTTGTGCATAAATATGTAATTCTTCAGGATTTCTATTAGTCTGTGCCTGATGAAGGGACCTGAGTAGTCTCGAAAGCTTGCAATTTGTTACAATCTTTTCAGTTAGCCATTAAAAGGTATCAACCACTGAGGACTCTCAATTCTAAATATTATTCTATCCACTGGCTAACACGGTACCAAGATATATATCTTTCCTATGTCTGATTTATACGCTCATCAGTAACAAGTCCTGAGAGCCTGAGGGTTCATGCAGACGAGCATGTAAATCTTGTTCCCTTGGCAAAGTTTTAATTGACATGGAAGATGAGTAGTTGAGCTTCTTCTCTACTTTTGTTTGGATATAAAATGGCAACAGCTGGCTGGGGATTTCTTCTTTTGCACCAACCAATAAAATGCCGTCTAACGAGCCACTGCGATTTCTACTAAAAGTATCCAGTCTTCCATTAAGAGATCTATGGAGGGAATGTCAGTATCTTACAGTATGGAGATCTTTTTATGTTGTACTTTACCTGCAGATTGAACACCTTCACAAAGGAAGGTAAAACTTCCCTTAAAAAGTGTTGCACAGAAGATTCTTAAATATGATTAAAATAAAAGAAACCTCACCACTCATCCTGCAAAACATTGGGAGAGGTCAATGACTACATATATGACTCACTAAAATGAGTGAAAGCCCTGTACACAAAGATCTTCTAAAGACCGGATCACAAAGGAAAGTGATATATTTTATGGGTGAAAGGTCTTGCCTACAGCTGCTGTTGAGTTTGGCGTTTGGTTTTAATCTTACCTGAATGTTACTTTAGGGACTGGCTTTTTATGACTGTTCTTGTTAAACCAGATGAGAACTGCTTTCCGCCTGAAATAACATGTAGTAAGCCACTTACCCCTGATCATAACTGCACCACAGGTCACGGCAGATATTGTCTGTTTTCCTCACTATTCTATTCACGTTCTTGTAACAATGTGGGAAAGTGAATGGGCTTCTTGAAGAATTTATCAATAGCTAATAGTGCATGACTCCTACGAGACTTCAGTCACAACTTTTATTATTTTACAGATTTTTCACAGCTGCATAACGTCTAAATACAATTTCATTAGTTTTTATGTGGGGTCAGCTTTAGAAAGAGAAAATGAAGGTAAATATACAGCAAAAAATGCATGGGTTTTTGCATTGAATGAGAGACTTTAGAGCGGATAATGAAATCATGGCAAAATGTTACCCTCTGTGAACTACAATATTAAAAAATTATCAAATGGAGAAACTTGTTGTGGATGTCTTTTTGCATTCAACAACTGAAATAGTAGTTGATGGTTAATTGATCACAGGTCGTCACACTGAAGGAACCTGCAACGATCAGCTATGATTCTGTGGAGGAACTCAGGAAGATCATTTAACCCCTTTCTGACATTAGACATACTATCCCGTCGAGGTGGGGTGGGCCCGTATGCCCACCGACGGGATAGTACGTCATAGCGATTGGCCGCGCTCCCCCCCGTGACTATCGCAGCTGACATCTGGCACTATGTGCCAGGAGCGGTCACAGACCGCCCCCGACACATTAACCCCCGGCACACTGCGATCAAACATGATTGCAGCGTTCCAGGTGCATAGGGAAGCATCACACAGGGAGGGGGCTCCCTGCGGGCTTCCCTGAGACCCTCGGTATAAGGCGATGTGCTCACCTTGTACCGAGCGTCTCCTCCCTGCAGGCCCCGGATCCAAAATGGCCGGGGGGCTGCATCCGGGTCCTGCAGGGAGGTGGCTTACCAGCGCCTGCTCAGAGCAAGCACTGGTAAGCCTGCAGCCCTTCATGTCAGATCGCATACCGAAGAACAAAAAGTGGAATAGCACACAATCAAAAAGGCAGATATAAATAACCATGGTACCACTGAAAACGTCATCTTGTCCCGCAAAAAACGAGCCGCCATACAGCATCATCAGTGAAAAAATAAAAAAGTTATAGTCCTCGGAATACAGCGATGCAAAAATTATAATTTTTTTTATAAAATTGTTTTTATCGTATAAAAGCTCCAAAACATAAAAATGATATAAATGAGGTATCGCTGTAATCATACTGACCCAAAGAATAAAACCGCTTTATCCATTTTACCAAAAGCGGAACGGTATAAACGCCTCCCCCCCCCCCCAAAAGAAATTCATGAATAGCTGGTTTTTGGTCATACTGCCTCACAAAAATCAGAATAGAAAGCTATCAAAATATGCAACATGCTCGAAAATGTTACCAATAAAAACGTCAACTCGTCCCGCAAAAAACAAGACCTCACATGACTCTGTGGACCAAAATATGGAAAAATTATAGCTCTCAAAATGTGGTAATGCAAAAAATTTTTTTTTGCAATAAAAAGCATCTTTTAGTGTGCGACAGCTGCCAATCATAAAAATCAGCTAAAAAAACCCGCTATAAAAGTTAATCAAACCCCCCTTCATCACCCCCTTAGTTAGGAAAAAGTTATAAAATTTAAAAAATGTATTTATTTCCATTTTCCCATTAGGGTTAGGGCTAAGGTTAGGGTTGGGGCTAGGGTTAGGTTTGGGGCTAGGGTTAGGATTACATTTACGGTTGGGATTAGGGTTAGGGGTGTGTCAGGGTTAGGGGTGTGGTTAGAGTTATGGTCGGGATTAGGGTTAGGGGTGTGTTGCAGTTAGGGGTGTGGTTGGAATTAGGGGTGTGGTTGGGTTAGGGTTTAAGTTAGAATTGGGGGTTTCCACTGTTTAGGCACATCAGGGCTCTCCAAACGCGACATGGCGTCCGATCTCAATTCCAGCCAATTCTGCGTTGAAAAAGTAAAACAGTGCTCCTTCCCTTCTGAGCTCTCTCGTGCGCTTAACCCTGCTGTTTTGTTCGCATTTACTATACACTTGTAGTGTTCCGGGTCACTATGACCCGGCTTATTAAACCTTGATTTTAGACACTCTAACTCCATTTTTTTTATACTTTTTGCTTACTAGACTGTTTGTGAACATGTTTGGTAGTAAAAAAAAAAAAAGAAAAATGAACTAGAAATCTTTTTTTTGTTTTTATTCTGAAAAAACAGATCAATGAGCAAAACGAAAATAGAAAACTACACATATTTTGAAATAAAAAAAAAAAAACCTTTGTAAGTAAACAATAATAATAAAGTCTGAGAAAAAAACAGCTTCAAAAACAATAAGAGCTTCTATACTACATTAAAGCATACCAGTGCTCAATATCCAGCAATCTATCATGCTAAGTGTAGAGCAGTGTATCACACAGTAATAACACTAATTACATGTAATAAAATAAAATAAAAAATCTACAGGGCCGCAAAACGTCTGTTCAGGTCACTATGACCCGAACAGAACATAAGGGTTAAACAGGGGTTTACCCCAACATATGGGGTATCAGCGTACTCAGGACAAATTGGACAACAACTTCTGGGGTCCAATTTCTCTTGTTACCCTTGGGAAAACAAAAATTTGGAGGGCTAAAAAAACATTTTTTGTGGGACAAAAATGATTTTTTATTTTCTTGGCTCTGCCTTATAAAAAGTAGTGAAATACTTGGGGGTTCAAAGTTCTCAAAACACATCTAGATAAGTTCCTTGGGGGTCTAGGCTCCAATATGGGGTCACTTGTGGGGGGTTTCTACTGTTTAGGTACATCAGGGGCTCTGCAAATGCAACGTGATGCCTGCAGACCAATCCATCTAAGTCTGCATTCCAAATGGCGCTCCTTCCCTTCCAAGCTCTACCATGCGCCTAATCGGTGGTTCCCCCCCACATATGGGGTATCAGCGTACTCAGGACAATTTGCACAACAATTTATGATGTCCAATTTCTCCAGTTACCCTTGGGAAAATACAAAACTGGGGCTAAAAAATAATTTTTGTGGAAAAAAAAAAGAATTTTTATTTTCACGGTTCTGCGTTATAAACTGTAGTGAAACACTTGGGGGTTCAAATCTCTCACAACATATCTAGACAAGATCCTTAAGGGATCTACTTTCCAAAATGGTGTCACTTGTGGGGGGTTTCAAAGTTTAGGCACACCAGGGGCTCTCCAAATGCAATATGACGTCCCATCTCAATTCTAGCCAATTTTGCATTGAAAAATCAAACGGCGCTTCTTCCCTTCCGAGCTCTGCCATGCACCCAAACAGTGGTTTACCCCCACATATGGGGTATCCGGGTACTCAGAACAAATTGTACAACAACGTTTGGGGTACAATTTCTTCTGGTAACCTTGGGAAAATAAAAAATTGGGGGCCAAAAGTTCATTTTTGTGAAAAAATATTTTGTATTTTTACGGCTCTATATTATACACTTCTGTGAAGCACTTGGGTGGGTCAAAGTGCTCACCACACATCTAGTTAAGTTCCTTAGAGGGTCTACTTTCGAAAATGGTGTCACTTGTGGGGGGTTTCAATGTTTAGGCATATTAGTGGCTCTCCAAACGCAACATGGCGTCCTATCTCAATTCCAGCCAATTTTGCATTGAAAAGTCAAATAGCGCACCCCTTCCGAGCTCTGCCATGCACCCAAACAGTGGTTTACCCCAACATATGGGGTATCCGGGTACTCAGGAAAAATTGTACAACAACTTTTGGGATCCATTTTCTCCTGTTACCCTTGGTAAAATAAAACAAATTGGAGCTGAAGTAAATTTTTTGTGAAAAAAATTAAATGTTCATTTTTTAAACATTCCAGAAATTCCTGTGAAATACCTGAAGGGTTAATAAACTTCTTGAATGTGGTTTTGAGCACCTTGAGGGGTGCAGTTTTAAGAATGGTGTCACACTTGGGTATTTTCTATCATATAGATCAAAAAATGAAGAAAGACGCGGCAACACGGTGGACCCGTAGAAGCGCCGGTGCAGGCGCGAAACGGCTGTTGTCCTCTCCCCCGCTCACCTCCTTCATTTTGTTTCCCCCGTGCCGTGAAGATGGTCTCACACTTACTTGAATAAAGAGGTAAAGCCCGCTTTACAGGATCGGTGAGTGTTGCCGCGTCTTTCTTCATTTTTTGATCTACATGTTTGCTGTGCCTTGGACGCGTGCACCTCACTGTGCATGCTGAGCTCAGTGGTTCCCGCAGTGACTCCATCTGGCCACTCTATATCGGGCTGTGCTGCTTTCTATTTTTTCATTTTCTATCATATAGACCCCTCAAAATGACTTAAAATATGACGTGGTCCCTGAAAAAAAAAATGTTGTAAAATGAGAAATTGCTGGTCAACTTTTAACCCTTATAACTCCCTAACAAAAAAATTTTGTTTCCAAAATTGTGCTGATGTAAAGTAGACATGAGGGAAATGTTACTTATTAAGTATTTTGTGTGACATATCTCTGTGATTTAAGGGCATAAAAATTTGAATTTGGAAAATTGCGAAATTTTCAAAATTTTCACCAAATTTCCGTTTTTTTTCACAAATAAACGCAGGTAATATCAAAGAAATTTAACCACCATCATGAAGTACAATATGTCACGAGAAAACAGTGTAAGAATCACCGGGATCCGTTGAAGCATTCCAGAGTTATAACCTCATAAAGGGACAGTGGTCAGCATTGTAAAAATTGGCCCAGTCATAAACGTGCAAACCACCCTGGTGGTAAAGGGATTAAGTAAATTGCTCATCAGATTTATGCAACCTGAACCATAGGCAGAATGAATCACACACTGGATTGTAGCCTAGTATGTTTTATTCTGAAATGCTTTTGGAAAGGTGGCCAAGGACCATAGAGAGACACCGAACTATGAAGTCCCATGCAGGCTGCTCCCAGCCCTGCTCCAGTTGATTGATAGGTCTCTCCCATATGTGTACATAGATGGAGACTCATCAATCAAATGAAAGGGAGACTCAGGTCTCTCCTTACGGTCCCCAACTGGCTTTTCATTACTCTGGACTATACAGAGAATGAAGAAATCAAAATTCAGGACCACACTGAAAATTCTGGAGGCTAACAAACTGTGAGCAACTATATTTTTTCATTCATTTCATTTTCTAGGTCAAGTATTCTTTAAAGGTATGAAGATCCCCAAAAGTGAAACCTATCTATGGTTTATTTAAAAATGGTTCTTCAAGTACAGTTAACTACTTGGGGGCCAAAGAGATGACAATGGAACAGACCAGAGGCAGATAAACCACATCAAACTATCACGTACATGTGTAAGCCTTTGCTAATAATATCCTGCCTATATTGTCTCTGATAGCTCATTAAAACTCGCCATGTCGTTAGGCCAGCTTCTTATCATGTTGGGCCTAAACATGGGGCTTTCATAAAAATATATTTAAAAAAAAAGTCAGTGGTACTGCATGTTTAAGACAGTCACAATTCTTTTCTGTGCACAGCAAAAGTTACATCTGAATAATTCAGATAAAGAGGTCTGCAATGGTGTTGGTAACAGGAGAACAGGATAGAAAATAAATTAAATCAACAGTGCACCATCTCTTCTGGTTCGAGGACCACAATGGCATTCTGAACCACTGCCAATAAAGACATAAAGGGATATTTTTTAATCTAAAAAATGTATGGCATATTGAAGCTTTCTGTTGAGATTGTCTGATGGCAGCAGGTTCCAAAGCTTTGATGGGTTGTGTCCTGGAATCTATCGAAAAGGAAGAGGGAACACCCACTACCTTTCTACAATCAGCTCGCCATAGAGGCGGAGGCCACAATCGGGGTTGTGATAAGATGGCTACTCAGTGCACCATTATTAATCACACTTCCCTGTTCTGAAGTATGTGCCACTTTTCTTCTTAACATGGAAACTACATGATAGCAGCCACACATGGCATCATGGGCCGCAGGTTGTGCACCTTTCTAATATATAATTGCCTAGAATACTACTTCCTGCAATTTGTGCCAACTTCCTGTCCGGAGCTAATGTCCGGAGCTAATGTCCGGAGATAAGTGACGTCAACAGTGTCTGATTGGTTGCCGCCTGCTGCGAGCGACCAATCAGAAACGTGCCGTACTGTGACACACTCCGCCCGCCATTTTGGTGTGATTTTTGAATTTTTACCTCACAGCAAGTTTCTACTGCGTGGAGGCGGGCCCAGTGACGTTGCTCTTCAAGCTCCTGCCGAATTTCAAGTATATATGGATTCTAGACTCCCGATTCTTTAGAATCGGGCTGCCATCTAGTAAACAATAATCTATGAAGGCTAAATGCTGAGAATAAGAATTGAATACAGATAAATATACAAGTGTTAATACCGGTAGTTTATTCTTTAACAATTGACAAAAAGCAAAGGGAATGAAAAAACTGAAATCTAAATCAAATCCATATTTGGTGGGACCATCCTTTTCGTTCACAGCCTCAACTCTTCTAGGTACATTTGTACAAAGTCAGGGGATTTTTTTTTAGCATTAAACTCAGGTACACGAATAGCCAATTCTATCAAATGGGTAAAGATTTGTGTATCTTTCTCTAAGATATTTGGATCAACCTCCCTACCGAATTCTTTCAAAACCTGTATACATGTGTACCTAGAATAAATGATGCTGTTTTGAAGACAAAGATATTTGTAGATATTAAATTGTATTTATTCATTCACTTTGCATTTTGTTAATAGTTTTAATTATCATTTCTATTTCTGAAAGCATTCTTAAATAGTAGAATTTTATCCACACCTGCCTAAAACTTTTGGACAGTAAAAAAAAAAAGAAGCTGTATCAACAGTTCCCAGATGTTGCCAAAGGAAACTAAAGCTAGGACCTAATTATACTTATTCGTGCTCAACAAATTTTTGAGGCTACACACAGATGAATTGGGGTCAGCAGAGCCTTCAGGCCTTCATCTCTTCTAGATATGCCAAACATACTTTTTTCTATCCAACTCTTAACAAAACAGCATTTCTTTCCAAATTTATAAATACACAACCAAGAAACATTTGTAAAAAATAGCATCATGGCCTTGATTAACCTGTTTATTTACCCAACAGGCCCATAACAGGAATACCATTAGAAATGTTCCAGGTGACAGTCCAGACATGGTTCATTAGGTAGAAGTTGGGTGGCAATAGTAATAGACATGTATACTTCATTGGCTTGTTTAATACATTTTACCTGTTATGTATTACATGTTGCTCTTCATACTTGCAATAACTATGAGCCATGTTTATGGGAGCCTGTTAGATTCCTTGATTGTTCCCCACTGCTACTGTAGTGGTATGTAGGTATAAAATTCCCCTATTTCAATACAGTGTTCTATGTGATAATTAATGCTGCTATCTTTGAGTAATTACCTTAATGACCGACAGCATTAAACATGCTAATAAGGTATGATTTGTCCGGTGAGGCATCTCATCTCTTGGATTTCCTATTTTAGCGTGATGGAGTCCTGCTCACCAGTGCTGCAATAATGAATATTTAACGCAAGCTGTCAACCACGTCCAGGGTGGCATGATTGCAAGGTGCGAGTCAGGACTAGTCCGGGGTAAAGGTACCGTCACACTAAGAGACGCTGCAGCGATACCGACAACGATGTCGATCGCTGCAGCGTCGCTGTTTGGTCGCTGGAGAGCTGTCACACAGACAGCTCTCCAGCGACCAACGATCCCGAAGTCCCCGGGTAACCAGGGTAAACAGCGGGTTACTAAGCGCAGGGCCGCGCTTAGTAACCCGATGCGGCTGGAGAAGAATGGGAGACCGCAGCGGACATGGTTCGAGATTCCCCCTGTGCAGCGGCAGGAACTCGACACCTAACATTGATTCATCATTCCATGGCACCTGCTGCCATTTTTCTGCACCCCAGTTCCTATGTATTTGCACATAGTTGCTTGGCCATGTCAAATATATGGCTTTTAGGCCCCATTTCTAACGAAGATCACTTATGGTCAAACTTTTCTGAATAGCAGATAGATGTAGCTGGCTTTCACTGGTTGCTGCCAGTTTTTCTTAGTTGATGCCACTGTTGGACATCTTTGAAGAGCCGTAAGCATGATGTGCCTTTCAAATACCGAACTATGTTTCTTCGGCTTACCACTGTGCTCACTTGTGGTCCTAAACATTGCCAATTTCTTAGTGTTTCTTCATAAGGGTATGTGCACGCAATCAAAAAACGCTGCAGGTCCAACCTGCAGCGACCAGATGTTACAGCATAGTGGATGGGATTTCAAGAAATCCCACGTCCACTATGCATGCACAGATGCCTGCGGATCACCTGTAGAGATGGACATGAGGCACGTTTTTCCAGACCCCAGCATGCCAATTTATCTTGCGGAGACGTGAGACCCCGCAAGATAAATTTCACCCGTACAATGTATTGGTCGCAGTGAATCCGCACAGTTCAGTGAACATGTGCGGATTCACCTGTGTTCAATAGCCGGCAGCACTTTGGACGCAGCGAACATGCGCTTCGTCCAAAGCTCTGAGAATTCCTTAACATGCGCACATACCGTTAGAGGTTAAATAGCACATCCTTAAACTTCAGTCTGCTTTAAAATCTTTGCCTGTGGGAGACCTTGCTATAACTATCTTCTGTTTTGTTGCTGTGCACTGTCTTACCATTGTGTATGATCTGTGATATGAAACCATCTCCCAAAACTTCAACTGTCTGGCAGTTTGGGTATTCATCACTCAGTTTTCAGCCTCTTACATGGCTGTTTCTGTTTTTATTAATCACTGTGTTTGGTATAACTGGTTACTCATATACCTGACAATAATCCTACAAAACAGCTGACTTTGTGCAAGTGCACCTATAGAAACTGAAGCGAGTTTGAAGGCAAAGGGGAAGTCACACTAAATATTGATTTTATTTAATTTCTCTCTTGTTCATTTACATTGCATTTTATTAATTGATAAAATTCCATTTGAAATCAGATGTCCAGCATTTCCATCAGCTCAGTACTGTCAGCAAGCAAAAGGAACTCAGATACACCATACTGATTGGAGAAGTTTGGCCAGAAATGGTCTCCATTTAGGGATCGTAGAAAAACCAGTACGTTCCATATGGAAACAAGGCCAAGCAACTCAATTATGCATATTAATATAGGAAACAGGATGATAAAAAAGGATAGTTGGCACACTGGACTGATAAGTAAAAAGGTGATATAACTTGCTGGAACAGAAGACAGTTTGTTTGCGAATGGCTGGAGAGCTGTACAATAAGGCCGGAGTCAGACAACATATGAAAAATCGGTCCGATTCTCTCACCTGAGAATCGCACAAGTATCCGTATGATATCCATATGGCTTTACATTTCTCACTGCTTTTCCTCATTGAATTTAATGGCTCAATGGGCTGAAATGAGGAAAATGTGTGCGTTTTTCTCGCAAGTCACAACGATGGTCCGTGTGGTGTCAGATTTTTTTTCGCACCCATAGACTTTCATTGGCGAGTCTCGGCCGATATACGTGTAAAATCGCAGCATACGCTCGAGAAAAAAAATGGTGATGTGAGCTTCCCCATAGATTAACACTGGCCTGAGTCCTATGCGATGTTTTCTTGCATAGCACTCATACGTATTATACGCTAGTGTGACTCCGGCCTTAGGAGTATCGGCAGGTAACAGTGGAGCATGGTGGAGGTTCCTTGCAAGTCTGGCGCTAAATTTCATCAAATGGTGCCCTCTGAATGTTAAGAAATACAGACAGTTATTCAACTATCATACAATAAGGGAGGAGTCCAATGGCTGCAAATGTATCCTGCAGCAAGACAAAGACCCCAAACATACAGCCAATGTCATTAAAAACTATCTTCAGCGTAAAAAATAACAAGAAGTTGAGTAAGTAGTGAGCCTACATCCACCTAGCATTTTTGGGAAGTTCTCCAAAATGTTAGGACCAATCTCCCTGCAGAGTTCCATCAAAACTGCGTGCAAGTCAACCTAGAAGAACTGATTCGATGATGCGGGTTTTGAAGGTAAAGTGTGATCGTACCAAATATTGATTTAATTTGAATTTCTGTTTTGTTAATTCACTTTGCATTTTGTTAATTTATTAAAATAAATTATGCACATTATTTTTTTAAATTATTCTTACTTTGCAGCATTTTTACGACACCTGCCTAAAACTTTTGCACAAGATTGTATATAAGCACACACACACACACACCCTCTTTCCAGTTATGCACAATATGTACAAAAACACAGACCTTCATGAACCTTGGTGTTACATATGTGAATAGACATTTTAACAGCTCCCATATTGTTTCTTAAGGGTATGAAAACATGAACTTCTGAAGATTCAGTGAGTGGATATTCTTCAGTAAGCCATATACAAATTGCTGGTGTTTAAACTCTGGCCAAAACAAGAAAAATCTCCCTGTTTAAACTACTTTACCCCAACACCCTACATGTTTCCTACATGTTTTCTTAATCCGTCCCAATAATTTTTCAAATGTTCTGTTTGGCATCAAGCTGAAGAAACCTAAAACTTGTGATTTTTAATTTAACTTGAATGCCTAGAAACACACAAAAGTGTTATTTATTACCTGCTTAATTCAGCCAGCCTATTGTACTGTTCGGCACAAAATCTATTTGTTTAGTGGTGGTTCTGTATCCTGATTGAGTATTTTGCGAGTAGGCTGTATGCAATGGGAAATCTACACTGCTGTTACAGCTGCGCAAAATTATTTTTTTTTTTACAGACATGTGTAAGATCTTAGCAAAAACGAGACAAAGTTCTAATCTGTATACAGATCTATAGAGTGTCAAACTGCATATCCGCAACAGAAATCGGAGTATAACTTATGATACACAGGTCTCAAATTTAGTTTTTTTAGTGGAATTCTTTTTTGTTCAATGAGTAGTTAAACTTGTAAGACACACCTATCTAGCCTCCATTTGTGTAAACCTATCAAACCTCTACCTGTGTAGTGTAACCTGGGATTTATTATCTAAAGGGACTGTGCGATATTAAAAAAAAATTATTCACTTTTCCCCAGTAGCTTGACTTTTGCTGAGCTGTAATGCTTCACATAGCCATCACAGTGGTGTCGTTTATACTAAAAAACTGCTATAGTTCCCCTATGTATTGCAAATTTCAATTTTCAATCACTTCCATCTCAAATCCTCAGTGGCGTTCTATTTAGGATGCAGATGTTCTCTGTGTGAATGAGCAAAAGCAGAGCAGAAAATCCACTGAAGGAACATACCCAAACGCCATAACGATGCTAGTCTTTATAGATGACACTTTCTGCATAACTTCGTACCTGTGCAGATACTGACACTGATCAGAACTGGTGATGAGTGAACATGCTCGGGCAAGGTGTTATGCTCGGGAGCTCACAAAGTGTCTTCGGTGTGCTTGAAAAATGTGTTTGAGCCCCGCGGCAACACATGCAGGGATTGGCTGTTTGCTAGGCAATTCATGCATGTGTTGCGGCTGTCGAACAGCTACAAGACTTGCGGGAACTCAAACATATATTTCGACCACGTCGAAGACACTCAGAACAAGAACAAGTTCGGATAACACCTCATCCGAGCACTTTCGCTCATCACTAATCAGAATGTTGGAAGTTCCAATAGCCGATTATACAGTCTCACTCACAGTCATTTAGTCCTGATCATACCTCCCTTATGTTACTTTGGAGGGACAATCCTTACCACCAAGCTCCACTGTCTCCAAGCTTCGAGAGCCAGCCATAATGGAGTTCTTTCCTTTACAAACACTAGATTTAACCTAATGTGCACTGAAGTACAATGCAAATGTTATTAAGAGCCTCTTAATAAAATTTGGTTGTCCGTGTGCAAAAAAAAAAAAAAAAAAGAAAATCTACACTACCTGTGAGCAGGTGTAAATGTGCACCATAATTTTTTCCACTTTAAACAGTACGTTATGGTAAATCTACAGATGGCCCGGTCTCCTCCCATTTAAACCCGTCACTTCTCTTACTTTTGAAAACTCGTAAAGAATCCAAAAAAAAGAAAACTGAAAATGTGCACATTTCTGGCCAAGTGTGTCTTGAGCCAAAATGTGAAACTTTTTTTTACAATAAAAAACAGGTGTACATCTAATTTCCCAGGTGTCTAACCTTCTAATGAGCATAAACCCACCTACTGTTATACCTATACTTCTCAAAGAGGAAAAAACTCACAAGGAAATGGACACACATTTACAATTACTTACTGTTTGTCTTTAATTTCCCGGGTTCGCTGTTTCGGCTGCCGGCTTGGTTTATAGCCTTCACAATAAAAATATACTTGGTGCCACTTTGTAGGCCGTGCACTGTATAGTGGTTCTGCTTGATATTGGGCACAATCATCCAGCTGTCGGCAGAGTTACACAAACCTGCAAGAGCAAACGAATGGACTGGTTATTACATAGTCTACAGTAGATGGCAAATGAGGCTGCAAAATGCACAAGTGAGGGAGTAACACGACCGAATGGAATATATAGAGCCCTTACTATAGGGCATTAATGTGCCATCAGTGAGGGTCTGACCCAGAGTACCATAACAAATACCAGAAGCCACATCACGTGGCTTTGTCTATCACTGAAATAAAGGGTCAGCGGCAAGCGTCCCTTTGAGATTTTAAGGACAAGCTAGCAATATGTCCTGGTAAAACCTTTTTTTAACTTTTAGAACACAAACTGACCTACTGGCAAATTGAATGGTGCTTATAATTTATTTTTCATAATGCTCCACTGTTACTGAGCAAAAAGAAGAGACTAGAAAACTTCTTCAGTCAGATCAAACGCTTCATTTTATTCAACAGCAGACGGATAAACATTTTCTGCAAAAGATGAGGGCAACGTGGATAAATGAGTTCTCCAGGAGTTTAATACATATGAAAAGTGATACACCATAGCGGAACAAAGCCACAGATGTAGCAGTGTGATTGACAGCTCTGGAGACATTACTGCACACAACCATTAGCACAGTAAAACAACACATTTCATGCTCACAGACACATTATCCATTCACATACAGACCTTCTCATTACAACAGGGTAAACATGATGCATAGACATCACTATCCACAGGATAGGCGATAACTTATTGATTGTTGGGAGTCTGACCAGTGGGACCAGCACAGATCGGCAGAATGGGGAACTTTTATCCCTGTTAGAATGGTGTGGTAGTGTGCAGGCTTGATGGCGGTTCAATTAAGTCCCTATGGAGCTGTTGAATGCTGCCCTCAGCTTTTTTCCCCATATAGAACGAATAGCGAAAGAGAGAAGAGTTTTCCATTTTTATTAAGTATTCAAATAAAACGTCAACGGTGCACACGTGTTGGGCATAGTCGCAGCATGCGCTGACTGAGGCGCCATTTCATTCATCTGTCAAATAAATTGCACTGTTGAATGAAATTTATTCTCCCCGCCAGCATTCGATGTCAGTCACAGGGGTGGCGCCAGTTCAGTCACTGCTCTGAGTATACAGAGCGGCCGCTGTATCCGCGCCCGTGACCCTGACTGACACCGGCTCTGCATTGCATCTGGCTGTCAATCATGGCCGGAGACGCAGTTACAGCGGCCGTTCTGTATACTCAGAGTGGCAACTGAACAGATGAGGACCCCGCTTCTATGGCTGGATACCGAATGCTGGCAGGAGGCGCCGCGCAGAATAATAATGGAGTTAACTTGCAGATTAACCGCATATCTGCAGGTCAACAGCGTTATTTCTGATGACAGGTTCCCTTATAGCACAAATGGTACCAATTAAAAAGCTTTCCACTGGGTGTAGATCAGGTTCAATAGCTAGTTGTATATAAAGCCTTAAACATGACACATTGTCTGCAGATATCACAATTTCTGATGGGATCGGCATTACTATCTAATGTTGGGACAAGAATGAATTCTAACCCATCTGATATTATTGAGCAATACTGACTCAAGCTCTATCAGCTGCCATCAGATCCAACATGGGATCTTCTACCATCATATACGGTATGCATTTTTTGATAGACTTCCTCAGGTCTTATTTAGCAGTGCTGAAGTTACTGTGGGTCTGTGTTTTTGTAGCCAGTGACCCCCCTGAGGCGGCTACTAGTCTCAAGTGACTACATGTCTGGACTCATCCACAGTCGCATTAGTGTGGCTAGTGCTTTCAGAGAATAGGACCTACAGCCGCTGTCAGTGTGGAGAGAGGGATCTCTGATCTTTCTGACAGATAACTTCTTGAGGGAGTATAAGCTGAAAGATAACCTCTAGGAAAACTGTCAGGATGGACATATCTGTACACAGTTTCTTTACATACACAACAAGACTTTCTTTTTATATGTTTTAGCTAAAAAAACAAATCCATACCGACCTTTAATTGATCTCTTATATAATACCTTATTCTTGTTTATTTCATCAAGACCATCAAAATGACTACCATGTAGCCCTATTTCAGGGCAAGAGGGATTTCTTTACTATACCATATTATTTTAGGGCACATGCCCACAATCAAGAATAGCAGCATTCTGGACTTGGGTTTACAAGCCTCAGCATGTCAATTTCTGTTGTGCAGACTCTAGTCTTCGTGACAGAAATTTCCACAATAGATACATTATGTATTGGATGCAGTAAATCCGCACTGTTCAGTGAACATGTGTGGATTTACCTGCGCGATTAGAACACAGCAAAAATAAGCTGCCCCCAAAGCGCTGCTACTTCCTGATCGTCGGAACATAGCCGTATAGCTTTTCACCTCAAAATCCTTAGCAGAATAATACATAAGCTATTCTTATATATACGGTAAGTGTACTAGATGGTGGCTCGATTCTAACGCATCGGGTATTCTAGAATATGTATGTCCACGTAGTATATTGCCCAGCCACGTAGTATATTGCCCAGCCACGTAGTATATTGCCCAGTCACGTAGTATATTGCCCAGTCACGCAGTATATTGCACAGCCCACGTAGTATATTGCACAGCCACATAGTATATTGCACAGCCATGTAGTATATTGCACAGCCACGTAGTATATTGCCCAATGACGTACTATATTGCCCAGCCATGTAGTATATTGCACAGCCACGTAGTATATTGCCCAGTCACATATAGTAGATAAGGAGTCTAAGGGGTTAATGGTGGGGCGGTGACATCAGAGGACGGGGCTGTGTGGCAGTCTGTCTAGGATCATTGATAATTAGCCGCGGTCACGTGGTTACCTGGGGAGGAGGTGAAGTTCCGGCCGGCGCCACTCACAGCCTGGATGTGGAAGTGTCAGGGTGATGTCCGCCTGCAGCCCGGCCCCCACACCAGGCCCCGCTCCGGGCTCACAGCCTCCGGACACCCGGCAGCGCGAAGGCTCCCTGCACAGAACAGCAGCAGCAGCGGCGCCATCCTCCTCCTGGTTGCATTGCGGTCTCGTGAGATGATGATGTAACGGTCTCGCGAGACCGTACGTCATCATCTCACGAGACCGCAATGCATGCAGCGGGCGTCGCGCGGAGCTAGAAAAGCTGGTTCCTGATCGGGGGGCCACCGGAGGGTGAGTATGTAACTATTTTTTATTTTTTTTAATTATTTTTAACATTAGATATTTTTACTATTCATGCTGCATAGGCAGGATGAATAGTAAAAAGGTGGTCACACAGGGTTAATAGCGGCGGAGCCGAGTGCGTTACACTGCGGTCAACGCTGCCATTAACCCTGTGTTAGCGCTGACCGGAGGGCAGTATGCGGGCGCCGGGCACTGACTGCGAATGAGCGGCCATTTTCTTCCGTACTGTGCCCGTCGCTGATTGGTCGCGGCAGCCATGACAGGCAGCTGCAGAGACCAATCAGCGAATGAATAACCGTGACAGAAGGACAGACAGACGGAAGTGACCCTTAGACAATTATATAGTGGATAAGCTACATTGCACTTTATATTTTATGAAGTAGGATAAAATAAAAAACAACAACACACAATTCTATCTATGTTTTTATGACATTCACTGTGCAATAAAAATCACCAGGTCTCAAGAATTACAGTTAGGGGGAGTCACACAGATCCCACCGCTGCCACCACTTGACAGGCATAACAGCCAGGGGGGTCACGCAGATCCCATCGTTGCCACCTGTTGTCAGCGAGAACAGCTGGGGGTGGGGTCATGCAGATCCCACCGCTGTTACCAGTTTGCCAGGGGAACGCAACTCCTCTGCCTCCAATAGTCAGGACAAATACGCAATTGACTGAAGGGTGATGGACAAGGCTTCGGCTGCTTCTACTACTAGGCCGGTTATTGGGGAACTCTTAGTGAGCGTTTGGTATATACACCTACTATTCCAATGCATGGAATATATGTATATACCCCGGTAAGGTCACTGCCAGTTCTACAATAACAAAAAAAGGAACCACAACTAGCTGTCAATTACACAGGCGAATTGGACACCAATTACAGGTACCGCATGACATCAGGGGTGCGGTGTACAGAGGAAGAGGAACAGAGCTATTAAGGTTATATATTTAAACCAGAAAGGTAGGCATTGTTTATAAATAATATACAAATATAATACAAAATGGGAACAAAACAATACAATATGTACAATTACATGGAATAAAAAGGAACATCGAAAAAGAATTACTAAACCTGATGTTGCAGGAATGACTTATCTTTATGGAGGAAACACTAATTGGGAAAATGGAACAGTCTTAAAATGAACTATGTCTTCAAGAATGACAAAGACGGACACCTAAATTCTGCTTGTTATTAGATCACGGGTATGCCCACATAATTCCCAATGATGAGCTCATGTGGGGGCCCTTTAGAATTTTACGAGATCCTTGACTTACAGGATTGTCTTCTCCCCTGGAGGTCCCAGGTGGTAGATATCGTCATGTTTCTTATTGTAATTTTACTTGCCTATAGGAACGAAACACGAAATGGATAGCACCATTTATTGGACTGATATTAAAGAGGGTATCTGGGACTTTACACAAAACAAAAAATGTACCTAAGCACTAACAGGCAGGTAATTGAAATTTACCTTCCTGTTGTGCACAGCGCCGGCAGATCGGTCACAGACCACTCCTGACGCAGCAGGGCAGGTCATTCTGACAGTCGGCTCCCCCAGTAAGGCAGTGGGGATCCGGCTGTCCATCAGAATGACCCCGGAAGTCCCGCCCAGTCTACTGGGTGGACCGGAAAAGAAGCCTCCGCTCTGAAGACGTGATGTCAGTAGAGGCTTCTGAATTCCCAGCGGGAGCGGTTTGTGACTGCTCTGTGCTGGGGAAGAACAGTGCCGTGCACAACAGGCAGGCAAGTAGCAACTACCTGGCTGTTACTGCTTTTTGTAAAATCCCAGATATCCCCTTTAAGATTCTGCCAGCTTTACGTTGATGTGAGTGAATGAGCTATATCTGTCCCTTTGCTACGACACCGAAAATATATCTCCCATAAATACTGGATCGATGCAAAAGCCCAGTATACATCACTGACCACTGGCTCCAAAAGATCTACGATCCTGGCTTTGATCAGAGCAAGCTTATGCCGGAGAAGCATACTTCCCTGCCTCAGATATTTTTTAAAACATTAGTGTGCCAAAGGGCCTTCATTTGCACATGAAATAAAAGTTGTGTTTCCAGCCAATAAAACAATAACTTGTATCTTGTTGGTATGATTCTATAGGGGTTAAGTCCCTTGTAGGTATGATTCTATAGGGGTTAAGTCCCTTGTATAACTTTTCTAACAGTTTAATATGTGTTTTGGAGGTGACAGACTCCATTTTAATTAACTGAAGAAAATGAATTTCCTAACGTATGTCTTTCCATGAAAGATAATTCTGCACTGTAACATAACTCTTATTTTCCGCCTACACTTTCATACTCTAAGATACATCAGCTTTACATTTCCAATCTTTGGACAAGTCATGCATCGTTAGTCCATGGAGCCAATCAGTATTTCATTCTCCACATTCTATTTGGATGATTAAGCAGAACGCAGCACCTTAGCCGCCTACATTGGTATGAAACAATGTTCAGTGTGTATACCAGATGGTGGAATGGGTTATTCTGTAAGAATGTCCGCTAATTATTTAAATTGTGTACAATTCATCATATATAACCTGGCAAAAATATTGTCATAAGACAGTGCATGGAATCACCCAATATGCGAGTCATCAATATAACCTAATTCACATTTATTTGTTCCTTATGGAATGGAAAATTACGGGTTACTGTTGGACCAGCTGCAAAAATCAAATCTAAAAATAAAAGACCCCAAAACATATATCCGGAATATATGTTTATAGAAAATAAGCTTTACGGCCATTTCCTCCTATTGAGCCTGAAATGTGAGTACTTTCATATGCTGGTAAACATGGAGCGCTTGACTGACGGTGCCTAGTTTCAGCCATAAAATACTCAGATGCAAATGGACGGTATTAGGAGGTATTTGCTTTCAGAGCTTTGCTGTTTATGAGCAGCAGAGAGCTTTAACTAAACCCTCATCCAAACAACTTAAAACAGACTCCAAGAGCAAAAAAACAACAGATTTGAGGTTAGATTCCTAGCTAATCTCTATCAAATGAGCTAGAAAATGACTCTGGCATTCTCTCCTTTGTCAATCTAGACTAGCTGGGCAGGGAGAAGCCCGAGGGGACTCGACCCGATGCCTAGAAACCTATTTCCAACAACTATGTAAATTGCGTTTTCTCTGAATTGCATTTAAAAGTAAGACACAGATGTCAGCAATTAGGAAGCCTATCCCCGAATCATGCCGCCCGTGGCTCAGGCCGCAGGAACCACCGGACAGGTTCGTATAACTGTTCTATGCAGGGAGAGCCGCAGCATGTAGGACAAACCTTGGTGTTCGACGCAGAGGTTCCGGAAATCAGACTCCCATCAATCATGTTACATGAGGATATCCTTGTGATATGCCATCATTTTAATATTAATTTAAGATGTCTATTTAGTGCAAAACATTTGTTGCAAAACTGTGCAGAACTTGTCATCACTTTCTGTCCCTGTGGGAGAAATACCAAGAGATTACCCAAACATAAAAATATTATTATTATTCATTTTATAGCGCCATTTATTCCATATTCAGTGAAGACAGTTTCCAATTAATGAGATAGATAAAAGGGTGTTTATAAAGTTTTATGGAGCGGCTGCTTCAGAACGTCTTGTTCCCACCTCCAGCTCCTCCTCCTCCTCTCTCCGTAGAATTTTAAAAGCACCAACTATCATCTCCCATCACTGAACACAGATTTTATTCATGAATTGTGAGTAAAAGGAGTTCAGGAGGAGAAAGAAGCATACCTCCTACCATACTTTTGCCACTCCCACACGTGATATTGGATAATTTTCCTCATGTAACAATGAGTAATGATATGTGCACACGTTAAGTACTGTATATATTCGAGTATAAGCCGACCCCTCTAATTTTGCCACAAAAAACTGGGAAAACGTATTGACTCAAGTATAAGCCTAGGGTGGGAAATGCAGCAGCTACCGGTAAATGTCAAAAATAAAAATAGATACCAATAAAAGTAAAATTAATTGAGACATCACTAGGTTAAGTGTTTTTGAATATCCATATTGAATCAGGAGCCCCATATAATGCTCCATAAAGTTTATGATGGCCCCTTAAGATTCTCCATATTAAAATATTCCCCATATAATCCTGCATAAAGGTTAATAAAGGCCCCATAAGATGCTTCATAGACAAATTTCCCCAATATAATGCTGCACAAATGTTGATTATGGCCCCATAAGATGCTCCATAAAGATATTTGCCCCATATAGTGCTGCACAAACATTATGGCCCCATAAGATGCTCCATACAGACACTTGCCCCATATAGTGCTGCACGAATGTTGATTATGGCCCCATACAGACACTTGCCACATATAGTGCTGCACAAACGTTAGGGCCCCATAAGATGCTCCATAAAGACACTTGCCCCATTTGCTGTTGCTGCGATTTAAAAAAAAAAAAAAAAAATCACATACTCTCCTATCGTCGCTCAGGCCCCGGGCACTTGCTATATTCACCTGCTCCTCGTTCCGGAGCTGCTCCATCTTCAGCGTCTTCTGCACTGACGTTCAGGCAGAGGGCGCGCACTAACCACATCACTGTGCTCTCTGACCTGACCGTCACTGCAGAAGATGCTGAAGACGGAGTGGTGCCGGAACGAGGAGCAGGTAAATATCCCGCATCCCTATGGGAGGTGGAGTTGCACATTCATTACTGTAATGAGCGGTACCATGTGACCGCTCAGTGCAGGAAGAAGCTGGGGCGCTGGGAAGCCAGGGACCTGCAGGGACCGCGCCAGGAGTAGGTGAGTATAATTAGACAGCACCCGCTCCCCCTCCCCTGCCGACCCCTGGGTATGACTCGAGTATAAGCCGAGGGGGACTTTCAGCCCAAAAAAATGGGCTGAAAATCTCGACTTATACGGTATTCGTTTCAGAAATTTCTACATCTCTTGGGAGGAATAACACAGCAAAACCAAAGAAATGAGCGGGTCGTAGTGTGAACGTGCTCTTACATTTTGCACGTATACCAGCTTATAGTCTGGCTCATTTCTTTGGTTTTGCTGTATTTTTTTGCACTTTGTACAAATACATTTCTAGGCTAATTATTTAATTTGTACAGCTTCTCAATAACTCTGCCCTGCTCTACCCTTATTTACATTTAAGTTGTTGACACAAGGTACGGTTTTAATACTAGAGGCAGGTTAGGACCAACCCGACGAGTACATCTTGTCATGGTGGGATGGCTTTTTTGTCATTATGATGAAAATAGTGTTAACCAAGTACATTATGTTATTTACATGTACTACTAACCATTTACTTATCTTCCTGTACAGGATATACTCTTTTTTTATACTGGGTTTTGCCTAGGATAAATACTGCGTAAAATAGGTGCGTATTTAATGATTTTTTTATATGTGTTTTTTGATGCAGAGTTTTCCTCACTTCTGCAGCAAAAAACGCTAAAAGAATTTACATGCTGAAGATTTAAAACTGCACCATATCTCCAAGTCACAAATAAGCATTGAGTGCATAAGACTTCAGGATTCTCGTTCAGTTTGCTGGCATCAGGAAACCTTCAGGATTTTGTAACAAATCAACACAAAAAAGCCTGCACCAATTCTCAATGTGTGCACACACCCTAAGAGAATGTTTCCATGGTCCATATCGGCAGCACTTTGGACGCAGCTCCGCCCAAAGCGCTGCCAGCTTTTGTACGGGCAGTGATTCCGCATGTGTTCATTGAACCATGGGGGATCACCGCACCCTACACATAGGACGGTGATATTTATCTTGCGGAGAAGGAGCGTCTCCGCAAGATAAATAGACATGCTGCAGTCTAAAAAGACGCGGCGCATGTGTGTATACACAGGGAATCCGGAGGCGTCCGTGCACGCATAGTGGAGATAGGATTTCATAAAATCCCATCCACTATGCTGTAACATCTGGCTGCTGCAGCTGTACGCAGCGCCCAATCCGCAGTGTTTACTGACTGTGGAAACATACCCTAAGTCTAATTTGTTTTCTTTTTTGTTTTGTTGTTTTTTCAACTTTTCAGACTTCAGAAAATTGGATGTAATAGGTCAAATTTATGCAGCAATATGAAAAATTCTCAAGGGTTCACAAACTTTCAAGTAGCACTGTAAATCCTTGATTGCGCTGAGGATTTCGGGGTATGTGGGAGCCATGAAAGATGGCTTCTCAGGTATACGGGCACTTTAAAACACAGAAGGATAACGCATTCCAAAAAAACATTAGAAAGATGACAAATACTTTAACAAGCAATCACAAAAACTGGTAAGGCTGTGGTGCCAATGGCGTTCTTACATTCTACATTATACTTGAATGAATAAAGAAGACTAACACTGCGCAGTATTTCCCTTCATCTGGATGTTATCTATCTGCAATTCTGACTTTTAGGTTGTGCGCCCACGATCAGAAGAAGCAGCGTTTTGGACAAAGTGCTGCGTTCTAATCACACAGTTAAATCTGTGTGTGTTCACTGAACCATGTGGATTTACCGCATCTAGTGAATGGCTATGGGGGAAACTACACAGTGTCTCCACTGCACATTATTGACATGCTGCAGCTCGTAGATCCGCACCGCGGGTGAGTTTACACTGTGTGAAATAGAAGCTCAGTGGGCATGGGCACCAAAAATACACCATATTTGCAAGGTGAGCACCACCATGGGCACCTGTGTGCATACGGAAACAGTAGTCTGGCAGAAGTGACGCCGATTAACCCATTTAAAGGGAACCTGTCACCCCCCCAGGGGTTTAAACTAAAAGAGCCACCTTGTGCAGCAGTAATGCTGCATTCTGACAAGGTGGCTCTTTTAGTTATTGGTGCTGTAAATACAGAAATAATCCGTTTTTTAATTTGTCCGAAATACCTGTCTTCAGTCCTGGAAGCAGGTCTTTCCCCCCCTGCTGCAGATGCCTCACAGCCATCACTCAAGTCTTCTTGGCGCCGGGCGCCGCCTCCTCAGCGCTGTATGTTTGGAAATCTGCCGGCGCCTGCGCTCTTTTGTCTTGCCTGAGCAGGCGCAGTGAGCGCTGCCCGTCTGTCCTCATATGCAGTCTCTCTGACTGCGCCTGTGCGGCCGCCCTGCTTGTGAATCCCAGCCCCTCAGTGTCTTATGATTTATTCACACTGGGGGGCTGGGATTTCTGGGCATGCGCACTGCGACCTGAGTGAGTGGCTTAGACACACAGTGCGCAAGCCCAGGAATCCCAGCCCCGCAGTGTGAATAAATCATAAGACATCTACCATAGACTGCTCCTATTATGCTCCATTACAGCTTCAATGTGAAAATGAGTGAAGAACAAAGAGGTTCCCAGTGGAGAAAATGTTCACAAACTGGAGATAACATTGTAGAACGCTATTTCCTCAGTGCTGGTTACTGACAAATTCACAAACCGGATGGGACAAATCCTAAATTCATCAATGACACATAAAGGAAAATATCTGCACCATCTGATCCCATTTTACTGAATCATATCAGAATCCTGTAGCCAAGAGCAGTCGCTGTGGTCCCCAGGAGATCTGGATCTAGTTCTGGATCCTGTGTCTGAGCCACAGGAAACCTAGGGGAAACCAGTTGGAGTGACGTGAAGGAAATCCGTGGCTACAAAGGACGACTGAGGATACAAGTGATGTGAAAAACACAGGACAATTTAACAAAGAGTCTGTGTGACGCGAGTGTGCTGTGATACGGCAGGTGCACTACAGTGTCAGGCTTTAGTAACACATTACATTTTGATGCAGTTTTTGTATGAAATATTTTTCTATGAGGAATGCACAAAAGAGAAAGTCTATGTTCCCACGATAAGCTTTTAGTGCAATCTCCGGCCTACTGTGCTGTTATTTCACTCAGCGTGAACTTACCTGCGGTGCAAGTTTCACATCCACAATATGTCAATTTCTCTTGCGGATACGCTGAGTTTTATGTGCAGACTTTCACCGCAGATGTATATTAGATGCAAAAAACACATGCGTTTTTAGTGCTTTTCCGCGGTGGAAAATGCATCAAAAACGCATTTAATCTGCACCTAACTATATCAATAAAGTTTTATCAAAGCCAAATACCAGGAGCTATCAAAACAAAGCAGCTTTTTATTTAAAGCATGACACACTAGCAAGAGAAAAAACAGTCAAAACCACATAAAAAAAGCACCCAAAAATGCAACGAAAAACTGCATGTAACCTAATTTAAGGTACAAAAACGGTGCAGAAATTCTGCAGTCAAAAACTCACTAAAAACTCATTGTGGGAACAGATTCTAAATGCTCTAAACCTGAAGATCCGATTATTCTGTCCTATTTAATGGCAGCATAATATACAGGTCTGCTCTGCATAGTATGGTTACAGGTCTGCTCTGCATAGTATAGTTACAGGTCTGCTCTGCATAGTATAGTTACAGGTCTGCTCTGCATAGTATAGTTACAGGTCTACTCTGCATAGTATAGTTACAGGTCTGCTCTGCATAGTATAGTTACACGCCTGCTCTGCATAGTATAGTTACAGGTCTGCTCTGCATAGTATAGTTACAGGTCTGCTCTGCATAGTATAGTTACAGGTCTGCTCTGCATAGAATAGTTACAGGTCTGCTCTGCATAGTATAGTTACAGGTCTGCTCTGCATAGTATGGTTACAGGTCTGCTCTGCATAGTATGGTTACAGGTCTGCTCTGCATAGTATAGTTACAGGTCTGCTCTGCATAGTATAGTTACAGGTCTGCTCTGCATAGTATAGTATAGTTACAGGTCTGCTCTGCATAGTATAGTTACAGGTCTGCTCTGCATAGTATAGTTACAGGTCTGCTCTGCACAGTATGGTTACAGGTCTGCTCTGCATAGTATGGTTACAGGTCTGCTCTGCATAGTATCGTTACAGGTCTGCTCTGCATAGTATAGTTACAGGCAGGGTGGATAAAAATCAATGTTTTTAAAAAAAAAAAAAAAAAAAAAAAAAATCGGATTTTTTTTATTTAAATCGGATTTTTTTTATTTAAATCGGATTTTTTTTATTTAAATCGGATTTTTTTTATTTAAATCGGATTTTTTTCAATAAACTGCTTTTTGAGGAAAATATTTTACCATCCAAAGGTTCTTCCATCATGAGATAAAGCTGAGTTGTTTAACTCAGTAGAATAAAGGCTGTATATGTGTAACATTCACAATGCCATGCACTTCCAGAGGTTTCTGTAGGATTAGTGGGCAGTTTCTCTCCTATATTATCACAGACGCTCGCTTTACTTACGCAGTTCTCAAAACTGAATTTGACTCCGCAGAGGTCCCAGCCTCTTCTTCACGGCAAAAATGTTACAACATGAACAGAGTTGAGAAAAATACCTTAATCCTATTGTTCTACAAACCTATGAATACAGAATCAACCCCTTCAGTGCCAAGTCCAAGAAGTTAGACAATATGTTTCTGATTGTTTGGAGTGGAATAGATCTGCACAACACAAGAAGAATGTGAATCTAAGTGTGAGGAGGAGGAAGGGCAAGCAGACAAGAAAATGAAAGTGAAACTTTGAGCACAATACTGCAGCATAGCCACAGACAGACAAGTCTGGATCTGTTTGTGTGTACGATCTGAGGTTTATTACAGTCTTTCCTTATAATGGCAGCAGGCCGTAAAAGAGACCCAGTTTGGGAATATTTTAATGAAGCTCCTTCGCCTATCGGTAAGGCAGGCATGCGTGCAAAATGCAAACGATGCAACAAAGAGATGCAAGGCCTGGTGGCGCGAATGAGGCAACATCATGAGAAGTGCGGTGATGAAGATGACCAAAGAAACACTTCTGAACAGGCAGGATCTTCAGGTTGGTAAACATTTTTATTGAATCCTATTTCTAAAGACTGAACTGTCATGTGTGAGAAAAATTATATTTCTTATTATTACTGCATGTTACTGTCATTTGGTACAGTTATGAAGAAAAACAAATATTCCTTTTGGGGCAGGGGCAGCGAGGTGTTGTGTACAATAAGCAGAAATTGTATAAACAATAAAATAACAGCATTGACTTTTTTTTGTTTAGGGGAATACATGGATTCTGGAAACTATCCACCTCCAAGATCACCATCATCCTGTTCTACAGTTTCAGAGTTATCCATCCAGGATAGTGCTTCATTAGCAGCAGCAGCATCATCAGACACCCACAGCCACATATCACAATCACCCAAAAGGAAGAAAAAACCTTTACCTCCTGGAACCACCATAGATAGGTTTGTGATAAGAACTGGCAGATTAGAAAAAGAGTTGATTGATGAAAAAATTGCCCAGTTTATTTATGCAACGAACTCTTCTTTCCGTCTGACTGAGAACCCACATTTCATTAATATGGTTCAGTCACTGAGACCAGGATACAGTCCACCCAGCAGAGCTGATGTTGCAGGGAAACTGCTGGATCAAGTGTATGACAGAGAAATGGAGCATTGTGCAACAGCTCTGGAGGGTAAAATTGTTAACCTAAGTATTGATGGGTGGAGTAATGTCCACAATGATCCTATTGTATGTGCTTGTATAACAACAGAAGAAGGTAAAGTCTTCCTTGCACAAACAACTGATACGTCAGGAAATGCACACACAGCAGAATACTTACAAGAAGTGGCAGTAAAAGCTATAACGACATGTGAACAAAAATTCAAATGTCTAGTACGCAGTTTGGTCACTGACAATGCTGCAAACGTATCCAAGATGAGAAGAGATTTAGAAGAGCAGGGAGGGAATACAAAGCTGCTAATAACATATGGTTGCAGTGCTCATTTGCTGCACCTCTTAGCCAAAGACTTAAGTGTTCCAGAAATTAAGGCTAATGTTGTTGAAATTGCTAAATACTTCCGTAATAATCATTTTGCTGCAGCAGCTCTGAAAAGGATGGGTGGAACCAAGCTAACGCTCCCACAAGATGTTAGATGGAACTCTGTGGTGGACTGTTTTGAGCAGTATATCAAAAACTGGCCTATTCTGATGACACTTTGTGAAGAAAATCGAGATAAAATAGATGGCACTGTCACGGCCAAAATCCTCAACATTGGGCTTAAGAGAAAACTCATCTCTCAAGCTTTAAACAAAATACAGAAAAATAGCTGTTTTATTGCGGATGCTGTTGAAATTTGGAAGGAACTGAGTGAACACTTAAAAACAGAACTACACATGGACAGAATTAAATTACAAGCAGTAAACAAATGAATGGGACAAGCACTGACTCCAGCTCATTTTTTGGCAAATATTGTCAATATCCAATATCAGGGTCAAAACCTAAGTGCTGAGGAAGAGGAGTTAGCTATGACATGGGTATCCAGCAATCATCCATCTTTAATGCCAACTATAATAAACTTCAGAGCTAAGGGGGAACCATTCAAGAAATATATGTTTGCTGAAGATATTTTAAGGAAGGTCACACCAGTAAACTGGTGGAAGTCACTTAAGCGCTTGGATTTAGAGACTGTTCAAGTAATGATTTCACTTTTAACAGCAGTAGCTTCTTCTGCAGGCGTTGAAAGAATATTCTCTTCCTTTGGACTCATTCATTCTAAATTGAGAAATCGGTTGGGACCCAATAAAGCAGGAAAGCTTGTTTTTCTTTTCCAGATTATGAATAGGAACAAAGAAGAAGATGATGATGAAGATGACGACAAGTGAGCTACAGAGGACAGCAGGGACAGTAGTATTTAAGTTTTTCATGTGTTTTGTTTAGCCAAATTAGTTAACAAACATGGATGTTTGTTTAAGCAAATAACTTATTCTGTAATGTTGTTATTGTTTCAGTTGAATAAATCTATTTAAATTGTTATTAAGGTCAGGATTATTTTTCTCCTTCCTAAGTACAACAGAACAGTGGTGTCCAAATATGAATGATTAACCCATTAAACTGGGGAGAAAAAAGTAATATAAAAAGTGATTCTAAAAATCTTCATCTACTTGCATGTTAAAGTAGCAAGAACTAGTTTAGGTAGAAACTTTGATTTAAATCACCGATTTAAATCAAGCCTTACTGACTAGTGATTTAAATCGTGATTTAAATCGTGAATTAAATCAGTTAGATTTAAATTAAATCCACCCTGGTTACAGGTCTGCTCTGCAATTAGCCAGACCACCACAAATAATAGGGTGGACAATGTGATCTCCAGTCCGACAACCAGTCCAGTCCATATTTTATTGCGAGGACAGGAAAGGCTTTTCAAGTACATGATGACATCAACAACTATCAAATCACTTCTGGCTGCTATCAGAACTATTCCCTCACTATTGACCTCTACCTGCATGGGGGCTGGATAGAGGAACGGGGAAGGCAAAGGTAATGGGATGATTATAAAACTAGCTAAAGTTGAGCATTGCAATCAGTCAAAATGCAGCATTAATTTTGTATAATGCTATTAAAAAATATGAAAAATGTATTGAGATTGGTTACATCTAATAGTCTTTCTTGGACAGTTTCATAAATTTATACCATTATTTCTGCATTATATAAGAAAGCAGTGATATTGTATGTGAGCTATGAGGAGACTGAGACCCTGCTATGTATATATATATATATATATATCTATATATATATATATATATATATATATATATATATATATATAGATATATATATATATATATATATATATCACAGGAGACACAGACTCTGTAGCATAAATCACACAGGGTATATGGAGACTGAGATATACATCACATAAGATATACTGAGACTGCTGAGTACATCATATAGGACACACTCAGACTCTGTTGTGTGCATCACATAGGATACACTGAAACTTGATGTATATACCACATAGGAAACACTGAGACACTGCTGTGTACATCACATAGGGCACACAAACTCTGCTGTATATATTACACTAGATGGTGGTCCGATTCTAACGCATCGGGTATTCTAGAATATGTATGTAGTTTATTTATGAAGAACTCCATGTAGTATATTGCACAGCCACATAGTATATAGCACAGCCCATGTAGTATATTGCACAGCCACGTAGTATATTGCACAGCCACGTAGTATATTGCACAGCCACACAGTATATTGCACAGCCACGCAGTATATTGCACAGCCACGCAGTATATTGCACAGCCACGCAGTATATAGCACAGTCCACGCAGTATATAACACAGCCCACGTAGTATATAGCACAGCCCACGCAGTATATAAGACAGCCCATGCAGTATATAACACAGCCCACGTAGTATATAGCACAGCCCATGCAGTATACACTGTGTGCAGAATTATTAGGCAAGTTGTTTTTTTAGAGGATTTTTTTTATTATTGATCAACAACTATGTTCTCAATCAACCCAAAAGACTCAAATATCATCGGGTATTCTAGAATATGTATGTAGTTTATTTATGAAGATTTCCACGTAGTATATTGCACAGCCACATAGTATATAGCACAGCCCATGTAGTATATTGCACAGCCACGTAGTATATTGCACAGCCACGCAGTATATTGCACAGCCACACAGTATATTGCACAGCCACAAAGTATATTGCACAGCCACGCAGTATATTGCACAGCCACGCAGTATATAGCACAGTCCACGCAGTATATAACACAGCCCACGTAATATATAGCACAGCCCACGCAGTATATAAGACAGCCCACGCAGTATATAACAGCCCACGTAGTATATAGCACAGCCCACGTAGTATATAACACAGCCCATGCAGTATACACTGTGTGCAGAATTATTAGGCAAGTTGTATTTTAGAGGATTTTTTTTATTATTGATCAACAACTATGTTCTCAATCAACCCAAAAGACTCAAATATCACAGCTTAATATTTTTGGAAGTTGGAGTGGGCTTTTTTTTAGATTTGGCTATCTGAGGAGGATATCTGTTTGTGCCGGTAACTATTACAGTGCAGAATTATTAGGCAACTTAAAAAAAAAAAAATATATTCCCATCTCACTTGTTTATTTTCACCAGGTAAACCAATATAACTGCACAATATTTAGAAATAAACATTTCTGACATGCAAAAACAAAAACCCCCAAAATTAGTGACCAATATAGCCACCTTTCTTTATGATGACACTCAACAGCCTTCCATCCATAGATTCTGTCAGCTGCCTGATCTGTTTACGATCAACATTGCGTGCAGCAGCCACCACAGCCTCCCAGACACTGTTCCGAGAGGTATACTGTTTTCCCTCCCTGTAGATCTCACATTTTATGAGGGACCACAGGTTCTCTATGGGGTTCAGATCAGGTGAACAAGGGGGCCTTTTCATTATTTTTTTCTTCTTTGAGACCTTCTTTGAGACCTTCTTCTTTGAGACCTCCACGCTGTGGAGTAGTTGAAGGCATGTGATGGAGCATTGTCCTGTATGAAAATCATGTTTTTCTTGAACGATACCGACTTCTTCCTGTACCACTGCTTGAAGAAGTTGTCTTCCAGAAACTGGCAGTAGGTCTGGGAGTGGAGCTTCACTCCATCCTCAACCCAAAAAAGGTCCCACAAGATCATCTTTGATGATACCAGCCCATACCAGTACCCCACCTCCACCTTGCTGGCATCTGAGTGGAGCTCTCTGCCCTTTACTGATCCAGCCTCTGGCCAATCAAGAGTCACTCTTAGTTCATCAGGCCATAAAACCTTTGAAAAGTCAGTCTTAAGATATTTCTTGGCCCAGTCTTAATGTTTTATCTTATGTTTCTTGTTCAAAGGTGGTCGTTTTTCAGCCTTCCTTACCTTGGCCATGTCCCTGAGTATTGCACACCTTGTGCTTTTTGTTACCCCAGTAATGTTGCAGCTCTGAAATATGGCAAAACTGGTGGCAAATGGCATCTTGGCAGTTTCACGCTTGATTTTCCTCAATTCATGGGTGCCTTTTTAGCCCAACACACTTCTTGTGACCCTGTTGGCTATTTGCCAAGAAACGCTTGATTGTTCGGTGATCACGCTTCAAAAGTTTGGCAATTTCAAGACTGCTGCATCTCTCTGCAAGACATCTCACAATTTTGGACTTTTCAGAGCCCGTCAAATCTCTCTTCTGGCCCATTTTGCCAAAGGAAAGGAAGTTGCCTAATAATTAAGCACACCTTATATAGGGTTTTGATCTCATTAGACAACACCCCTCCTCATTACAGAGATGCACATCACCTTACTTAATTGGTAGTTGGCTCTCAAGCTTGGAGTAGGACAACATGTAAAAAAAAGTATCATGTGATCAAAATACAACTTGCCTAATAATTCTGCACACCGTGTATAACACAGCTCACGTAGTATATAACACAACCCACGTAGTATATTGGACAGCAGCATAGTATATAGCACAGCCCACGTAGTATATAACATAGCCCACGTAGTATATAACATAGCCCACGCAGTATATAACACAGCCCATGTAGTATATAGCAATGTGGGCACCATATCCTTGTTAAAAAAATAATTAAAATAAAAAATTGTTATATACTCACCTTCCGGCGGATCCAGGCCAGGCGTTTACCGATGCTCCTCGCGACGCTTCAGTCCCAGTGATGGTTTGCGGCAATAACACATGATGATGTAGCGGTCTCACGAGACCGCTACGTCATCTCCGGTCATTGCCGCAATGCATTCTTGGGACCGTCGCAAGGAGCGGGACAGGCTGCCGCGGACGCCGGAAGGTGAGAATATAAAGATTTTTTTATTATTATTTTTAACATTATATGTTTTTACTATTGATGCTGCATAGGCAGCATCAATAGTAAAAAGTTGGTCACACAGGGTTAATGGCAGCGTTAACAGACTGCGTTACACCGTGTTGTGCCGCGGTGTAACGCAGTCCGTGTAACGGACTGCTAAAACCCTAAGTGGCCGCTGACTGGAGGGGGCAGTGATTGGAGGGGAGTAGGGAGGGGCCAATTCGTGCCTGGACTGTGCCTGTAGCTGATTGATAGCGGCCAGACTGCTGAGTACATCATATAGGACACACCGAGGCTCTGTTGTATGCACCACATAGGATATACTAAAACTCTGATGTATATACCACATAGGATACACTGTGACACTGCTGTATGCATCACATGGTGCACACAAACTCTGTTGTATACAGTGGGGCAAAAAAGTATTTAGTCAGTCAGCAATAGTGCAAGTTCCACCACTTAAAAAGTTGAGAGGCGTCTGTAATTTACATCATAGGTAGACCTCAACTATGGGAGACAAACTGAGAAAAAAAAATCCAGAAAATCACATTGTCTGTTTTTTTAACAATTTATTTGCATATTATGGTGGAAAATAAGTATTTGGTCAGAAACAAACAATCAAGATTTCTGGCTCTCACAGACCTGTAACTTCTTCTTTAAGAGTCTCCTCTTTCCTCCACTCATTACCTGGAGTAATGGCACCTGTTTAAACTTGTTATCAGTATAAAAAGACACCTGTGCACACCCTCAAACAGTCTGACTCCAAACTCCACTATGGTGAAGACCAAAGAGCTGTCAAAGGACACCAGAAACAAAATTGTAGCCCTGCACCAGGCTGGGAAGACTGCATCTGCAATAGCCAACCAGCTTGGAGTGAAGAAATCAACAGTGGGAGCAATAATTAGAAAATGGAAGACATACAAGACCACTGATAATCTCCCTCGATCTGGGGCTCCACGCAAAATCCCACCCCATGGGGTCAGAATGATCACAAGAACGGTGAGCAAAAATCCCAGAATCACGCGGGGGGACCTAGTGAATGAACTGCAGAGAGCTGGGACCAATGTAACAAGGCCTACCATAAGTAACACACTACACCACCATGGACTCAGATCCTGCAGTGCCAGACGTGTCCCACTGCTTAAGCCAGTACATGTCCGGGCCCGTCTGAAGTTTGCTAGAGAGCATTTGGATGATCCAGAGGAGTTTTGGGAGAATGTCCTATGGTCTGATGAAACCAAACTGGAACTGTTTGGTAGAAACACAACTTGTCGTGTTTGGAGGAAAAAGAATACTGAGTTGCATCCATCAAACATCATACCTACTGTAAAGCATGGTGGTGGAAACATCATGCTTTGGGGCTGTTTCTCTGCAAAGGGGCCAGGACGACTGATCCGGGTACATGAAAGAATGAATGGGGCCATGTATCGTGAGATTTTGAGTGCAAACCTCCTTCCATCAGCAAGGGCATTGAAGATGAAACATGGCTGGGTCTTTCAACATGACAATGATCCAAAGCACACCGCCAGGGCAACGAAGGAGTGGCTTCGTAAGAAGCATTTCAAGGTCCTGGGGTGGCCTAGCCAGTCTCCAGATCTCAACCCTATAGAAAACCTTTGGAGGGAGTTGAAAGTCCGTGTTGCCAAGCGAAAAGCCAAAAACATCACTGCTCTAGAGGAGATCTGCATGGAGGAATGGGCCAACATTCCAACAACAGTGTGTGACAACCTTGTGAAGACTTACAGAAAACGTTTGACCTCTGTCATTGCCAACAAAGGATATATTACAAAGTATTGAGATGAAATTTTGTTTCTGACCAAATACTTATTTTCCACCATAATATGCAAATAAATTGTTAAAAAAACAGACAATGTGATTTTCTGGATTTTTTTTTCTCAGTTTGTCTCCCATAGTTGAGGTCTACCTATGATGTAAATTACAGACGCCTCTCATCTTTTTAAGTGGTGGAACTTGCACTATTGCTGACTGACTAAATACTTTTTTGCCCCACTGTACATCACATAGGATTAACTAAACTCTGCTGTAAACATCACACAGTATACGCTGAGACTGCTGTATACATTACACAGGACACAAACTCTGCTGTATACATCAATTAGGATACTTTAATACTCTGCTGCATACATTGCATAGTATTTACTCAGAATGCTGAATACATCATATAGGACACACTGAGGCTCTGTTGTATGTATCACATAGGATATACTGAAACTGTGATAAATATATAACTTAGGATACACTGAGTCTCTGCTGAATAAATAACAGGGCACACAAATTATGTTGTATACGTCTCGTTGGACACACTGAGATTCTGCTGCATACATCATATAGGATACACTGAGACTGCTTTGTACATCAGATAGGACACACAAACTCTGCTGTATACATCATAAAGGATACACTAAGACTGCTGTATACATCACACAGAAATCAACGACACTGCTGAATACATCACATAGCATATACAGGCTCTGTTGCATATGTCACATAGGGTAAGAGAAAAAGCAATTAAAAACACACAGACACCAATGCAATGACAATAGGCAGGAAGGACAAAATAGTCCCAGATCAAAGGTAATATATAAAATAAAAATAATTATAATATAAATTCATGAAGCAATAATAAGGTTACCACATATACTAAACTTACTGCAGTATACTGTAGAGCAAATACATGAACCAGGAATTAATATTTTGAAAATTGGTGTAGATGTATAAACAAACAGATAGCAAAAAAATCTCTCTCAATAATACATTGCAGGAACTAAGTCCTATAACAAGCATAAGCAAAATCTAGGCCAAAATATAATGATGGAATAATACAACTGGATCCAGTGCAGCTGAAACGCAGCACACATGGAAAGATATTCTGATATACGGTATCCACTATTAGCATTGTTCATACATAAAATAATTGCATAGTATACTATACCCATCGTGGAACCAATTGACCCCACCAATTCCCAACGTGTGTCGCTATCAAATGTGGCTTCGTCAGGAAAAGTCCAGTAAGTTGCACCCAAATTAGCTATTTTTGTGGTTCCCACTATCCTTGTTCTTTCACACATTATATAGGGCACACAGATTCTTCTGAATACATAGAAATACTCAGACTACTGTATACATTACATGGAATACACAGACTGCTGTATAGCTCACATAGATAAAATGAGACTCAGTGTGGAAAAAATATTCAAGAGGCAAAAAACACAGAAATGGAATATTGATAAGACTACGCTTTACATTATTTTTTAATAACAGGCCATTCTGCATTAAAAATGTTATTTTTACTAGAGCGCTGATTTAAAATTAGAAATCATACATCTAGACAGCAAGCTCAATGGAAATATGTGTAACAACTATAAAACTAAAAGGTTTAAGTGTGCACAGTAGTCAGTACAAGGAATACATTTGCCAGCAAGTGGATTTCAATCTCGCGACTCAACCTTCTTTTTGAGAAAACCATTATTACTTTTTTTTTTTTTTTTTTTTTTTATTGTGATGCTTCTCACTGTCTGCTCTTATGTATATCAGGAGTTTATATACTTGTTAATAAGCTTTATAACCAGTAGTTTTATGTTGGAAATAACCTCAAGTATAGAATATACTTTGCAAATGTAGTGTTTAATATGCAAAGTCTTGTGCCTCTTATGAGACTATAATGTCATACAAAATAACAGAACTTTTAAACCAACCTATAAGATTGACATCCTTACACTGTGTGCACATTATTAGTCATTTTTATTCTACATTTGATGATTAATTTTTATTATTGAACAACTACAGAGCTGACAGTCAGTCCAAATGGTTAATAAATCTGAATATTCAAGAAAGTGAAAATGAGCTTTTGTCTTTCTTAGGAGAATATTTATATGTGCAGAATTACTGGGCAACTATTAATGTACAGAATAATTATGGAACGAAATGAAAAACATACTTTTTTGTCTCTATTCTTTATTTTCATCTGTTAAAGTGAAAATAATAACCAAACAATTCAAAATGTACAAAAATACATTTTGGAAACTTTATGAACAAATGACAAATACAGTTACTGACTAATACAGGAGGAAAGAGGACCCTGCCCACGAGGGCTCACGGTCTACAAGGGATGAGTGAAGATACATTACGAGGGGGGTACCAATATAGCCCACCCCTTCTTTTCAATAACAATTATAAATCTTCCATCTATGGAGACTGTAAATTTCTTAATCTGTTGCCAACCAACTTTTTGGGCAGAACCAACCATAGCCTCCACGGGAATGATTAGAGAGGTGTTCAGCTTTCCTTCGCCACAAATCTCCCATTTCAGAAGGGCCCACAAGTAATCAATAAAAGTGGAGGTCTATGCCGATTACTGATGGAGCCACTGTCTCAGCCATCTGGTCCGTTAAGAATTACTTTCATCTCATCAGCCCTAAAACCTTAGAAAAATCTATCTTCAGATATTTTTTTGGTCCCGTCTTGACATTTTAACTTATGTGTCTTGGTCAGTGGTCATGTCTCTGAGTACTGAAAGCCATGTACTTCTGGATTCCATGGAGGTTCTGGAGAACCTGCCACACCAGCCTCGGATAGGATTTCCCGGAGGCCACCACATCACAGCAACAGATGTGCTGGGGCTCCGGGCTTTCAGAAAATGTCGGCGGAGCCCTTGCACCACGAGCACTGCTGAACGAGTCCGGGATGGGAGTGATATCATTACTGGACCACCGAACGCCTCCTGTGACCATGCTCCACCAGCGCTGCCGATATCCCCCAGGTAAGCTGAATTCGGACTGTAAGACGGACCCCCATTTGTCACATTAATATTTTTTCCCTATTTTCCTTCTGAAAACTTGGGGTGCGTCTTATGGTCCGGTGTGTCTTACAGTCCGAAAAATACGGTACATTCTTTTTTGGCCCATTTTACCTGAGAAAAACAAGCTGCCTAATAATTTTGCACACCTGTATAAAGCGTGTTGATGTCCTTAGATGATATCCTCCCTCATTACACAAATACACATCACCTGATCTGCTTCATCCAATAAGCATACAAGTTTATACAGCTTGGACTTAGAAAATCGGCATAAAAATGATGATGTGGTCAAAATACCCACTTGCCTAATAACTGTGCACACAGTGTACATCATTACGATAGGCTGCAAAGTGAGATGTACAAAAATACACTAGTTACATCTATAGTGTTGTTTTACTTATTTTTTTACTATTTAATATTTGTTAAAAAATATATATTTTCTGAAAGCTTAATTATGGTTGGCCATATAAATAAAATCAGTGCAAGTGAAAATTTTTTTCAGAAACTGAAATCCCTATTAATATTGTCTCTTCTACTGTTATGAACTTGTAACCTGAAGAGCTGCGGCATCCTCTTTGAACAAATCTCTTCTCATGTTTTGTGTTGGCAAGTGTCACACGTTCACTTACTTTGACTTTGTGCATCGGATCCTTCTGAGGTTTTTTTTCTCAAAGTGCTACAGGCAATTTCGTTACAGACAACTTTTCTTTAACCACAAGTGGGATAAGTGCCAGCGCAGGTATATAGCACCGTGCACAATAATAAATATATTATATCCGGCCAGGCATGAATATTTGGATAAACAAACTAGACTAAGTTAACTTAAGGAACACATAAGACCAGGATATCGATTTGGCATGTGTTCATAACTGATAGTCTGGACAAAAGAACAAGTGCTAGACCAATATTTGGGAATAAAGTGCTAATGTAGTCACCAATAAGTACCAACAGCAAGCCAGGGTTAACCACAGACTGCTGCAGGTGTTACCTTGCGGGGCCGGGGAATGTGTGGTTACAATCTTGTGGCTTTCTTTTTAACACCCAGATCTAATACATCAACATGTAATCTCACATATGGTTTTAGAATGAAAGCTCAAAGAGACTGAGAACAAGGATCACTGTAAAGGAATACTATAGAAAAGACCATGTACAAAATACAGAAAAGTTACAAAGAATCTTTTTGTATTCTGTAAAGTATGGAAAAAAAGAATAAGTTTTGAAGCACACCAAGTTAAAAGGTTGGTCTCAATATCTGTCTTCAGGAGATCAAAACTCTACTGGCTTATGGATCCTTGCTTGCTGGATGGAGGTGTGCTCCTGATGATTGACAGTTCGGACTAGCGGCATGAACGCATATGGATAGTGATTGTGGCTGGATCCAGCAATCTGGCTAGCTTCAGAGCAGCACTTGCCCAGAAGAAGAGCTGTCGGTGATCAGATGCAGAGGTGGCCAGTAACCAGCATCAGACTGGAGCACCTTGGGCCTACCAGAGAAAATCATTCTTGGGGCCCACTATGTAGCTACATAGAAATAAATTTAAGACCACCAATTGTGTAGTAAAACACGCTAATATCAGGGTATAATATAAGGTAGTACACATCTTAATTAGGTAGCAGGGGTTGGGGTAGCCTCCCTCATGGAATATAATGCAGCCCCCTCATAGGGTATAATAAAGCACCACACAAAATATAATGCAATCCCCTCATAAGGTATAATGCAGCCCCCCTATAGAATATAATGTAGCACCCTCATAGGGCATAATGCAGATCCCCTCATATACAGTAGTATGATGTAGCCCCCTGAGAGAATAATGCAGCCCCCCACATAATATAATGTAGCCCCTCCACAGAATATAATGTAGCCCCTCAGAGTATAATGCCACCCCCCATAGAATATACTGTAGCCCCTCATAGGGCATAATGCAGCTCCTCTCATAGTATGATGTAACCCCCTCAGAGAATAATGCAGCCCCCCACAGAATTATAATGTAGCCCCCTCATAGGTATAATGCAGTCCCACTGAAAGGGTATAATGCAGCCCCCCTCCACCATCATCATTGTTTTCCCCCTTCAATATTGTACTCATTACCACCTCCATCATTGCCTTCTCACCCACCACCTCCATCATTGCCTCCTCCCCACCACCATTGTCCTTTACACCACAATCATAATTGCTTTCTTCCCCACCACCATCATCGCCTCCCCCCACCATCATCATTGCCTCCCTCACCACATCATCATTGCTTCCCCCACCACCATCATCACCTTCCCCACCACCATCATCATCGCCTTCCCCACCACCATCATTGTCTCCCCCACCATCATCATTGCCTTCCCTATCACCATCATCATTGTCTCCCCCGCCATCGTCTCCCCACCACCATCTTCCTCATTGCCTCCCCCACCACCATCATCGTCTCCCCCACCATCATCGCCTCCCCATCACCACCATCTTTGCCTCCCCATCATCATCATTGCCTCCACCAGCATCATCATTGTTCTCCCCCTCCACCATTGTACTCATTACCACCTCCATCATTGCCTTCTCACCCAATACACCATCATTGCCTACCCAACCACAATCATTTCCTCTCCGACCACCATTGCCTCCCCCACCATCATCATTGCCTCCATCACCATCATCATTGCTTCCCCCACCACCATCGCCTCCCCCAGCATCATCGCCTCCCCACCACCATCATTGCCTCCCTCGTCACCATCATCATCATTGCCTCCCCATCATCATTGCCTTCCCCACCATCATCATCATTGCCTCCCCCACCACTATCATCCTCATTGCCTACCCCACCACCATCATTGCCTCCCCCATCACCACCTTCATCATTGCCTCCTCCACCACCATCATTGCCTCCCCCACCACCTTCATCCCCATTGCCTCCCCCACCACCATCATCTCCTCCACCACCACCATCATTGCCTCCTCCACCACCATCATTGCATACCCCATCACCATCATTGCCTCCCCATCACCACCCTCATCATTGCCTTCCCCACCACCATCATCATTGCCTCCTCTACCACCATCATTATTGCCTCCCCTATCACCATCATCATTGCCTATCACCACCACCATCATTGCCTCCGCCATCACCACCATCATCATTGCCTTCCCCACCACCATCATCATTGCCTCCTCTATCACCACCATCATCATTGCCTACCCCACGACCATCATTGCCTCCCCCACCATCATCATTGCCTCCACCACCACCATCATTGCTTCCCCCACTACCATCATCATTGCCTCTCCCACCACCATCATCATCATTGCTTCCCTCACCACCATCATCACTGCCTCCCCCCACACACAGTCGCACACACGCAGGCAGGGACACACAGCGCACACACACACAGCTGCACACACGCAGGCAGGCACAAACAGCACACACACACACGCAGGCAGAGATGCACATACACACAGCACACACAGACGCACACACGCAGGCAGAGACACACACACAGCAACCACTCACCACTCCTAACGTTTCCAGCAGCCGCAGCACATCACGGCAGCTTCCTCTCTGAAACAGCTGCGCTGAATGATGACGTCATCCAGCCGCGCCGAGTCAGACAGGAAGTGCTGGACAGGAAGGAGGACGGCGTGGATCCCTGCAGCTCCCCTCCGGTCCCAAGCTGCAGGGATCGCAATCAAGGATCGCCACCCTTTAGGGGCCTACCTCCGGGGTCCCCATTCAGCAGCATCGGCGGGCAGTGTTAGCCTCAGCCTGCTGCTAACGCTGCCCACCATTAAAGTGAAATGGTATTCACTTCCTCTCCACGCCCATGGGGGCATGGGGAAGCGTAAATATTCATTTCTCTTTAGCAGTGGGGACAGGCTCCTGTCCAGCTGCTGCTCTCTGGCACCAGGAAGGCCCCCTTGACTCAGGGGCCCCATAGCAGCTGTGTGTGTCGCTATTAGCGGCACACCACTGGCTGGGGGGCCCCTGGAGCAGTGAGGGCCCTAGGCAGCTGGTGGCCAATTTGCCAGCAGGTGTCAGTGCCGAGGCCCACCAGAGAATCCTCCGGTTCTCCGGTGGGCCAGTATGACCCTGCCAGTATCCTAGGCAATGAACAGAAAGCCACAGAACTGAAAAATCTTTCATTTTTGAAAATGGAAAGGATTTGTAATAACATGTAAATTGTAAGGTTGCTTATTTTTATAAGCACTTGGCTGATTAAACTATCTCCTTTGTTCTCAGGGAAGGACTATCTGGAAAAATAATTTCAGAATTTTGTGGATGTAAATGCACATTCATTTATTTGTGAGCAGTGTGGAGGATTTGAAGACTGATTCAATCAAAAAACAAAGATATGTAATGGAGTGAAATGCCGTTGTGTTGTTCTACCCTAATTGTGCATCATCTTACACATTTGACTGGTGTGCATTTCAATTTAATGAGGAATGTGGCATACCTTGCTGCCAGTCACTTGTGGCAGCACTCAACTCATTGGAAAGCAAAGTTCTGGAGAGCAAAGTACTGGAGATGGACGCCTTTCTTTCCTCATACAGCACACGTCCGAAGACAGATGCGTAGCTCCACTAAATAGGAAGGAATGGCTACAAATAATTAATGCATGTGGCCAATTTTAGGTGAAATAATGAATTTCAAGTAAGTCTTCTTATCATCAAAGAAGGGATTATAGTGTGCGGAAACCCCTCTATACATAGCTAATAACACAGGATCCACTAATCGTAATAGGAGATGCTACATTTGATCCGATTCTCATCCCTGACTTCGCAATCATCTTATGCACAAGCTCATTAGATGCTTCAACACAAAAGGAAGGGAGGGTTCTGTTCATTGTGGCTAATGTACACGTGAATTTTCTGAAACAGGAAGTATGAATTTAAAATGCTCCAGTGGCCAGTGTGAAAACGGCAAAATTTCAATTTTTTTAAATAGTTTATACAAATTGTGAATTGGGGAAAGAATATTGTCAAAGAGTTGTAAACAAAAAACCCATTTAAATAAAAAATTTAAAGAAGTGAATATTTTCTGATGATGGCTTCCTTTTAATGAAATTAAAGCATCTTTCGGGCAACCAGAGCATCAGTTCAGACATCTGCTCCAACAATGAGCTGACACATTTCTGCTATTTTATGCCACTTTCTGGTGTAAATTATAGTCAATCTCTTGGGCAGTGCCCATCCCCTCTCACTAAGAAGTCTCACTTTGCTGAACACTTGCACAACTTCTCATTGTGCAAAAATCTGTAACATTTATATGTAAGTAATCTGGTGTAAGGCCAGCTTCACACTACCGTAGAATACGAGCGAGTGCTATGTGAGACCAGTGTTAATCTATGGGGCAGATCACATCACCGTTTATTTTCTTGGGCGTATTCAGCGTGTATAAAATTGCAGCATGCTGCGATTGTCACCAAGTCTCAGCTGAGACTCGTCAATACAAGCCTATGGATGCGGAAAGAAAAAAAAAAAAAAAAAAAAAAAAAAATCGCACAGCACTCAGACCATGTGTGCTGTCCGATTTTTACGCATCAGTGTGTTAGGGGTCGAGTTCCTGCCTCTGCACAGAGGGGATTCTCGAACCATCTCCGCTGCGGCCTCCCATTCTTCTCCAGCCGCAGTGGAGCCTGCTCAACAGAGACGTCGGTCCCAGCATCTGGCTCAGCCTGATGCGGTGCGGATGATTACTGCTGCCTTTCCAGGCTCAGCCATTGTAGCCAGTAATGGTCAGCGGCGAGCAGACGTCTCTGGGACTAAGTCCTGCTTTTTCCCTTCTGAGCATGCCCAGGGTAAGTCTTCTCATTGGAGGTCAGGGGTCACATGTTCAGGTACTACAGCAGCTCCCATTGGTCCTCCAGGAAGGTCCTGTATTTGCTGCAGCTATAAAAGGTTTGCATGGCCGCACGCTAGTATCAACTAAGTTGTGTGTTCTGCGACAGTGTGGTCATATGTATGTGGTTTCAGGGTCCGGCTGAAATAAGCCCCTAGAATACCGGCACCTCCGGTGAGGAGTTTTGCGTGTGCTATTCTGACTGCATGACCACTGTTCGCTCTATTTGGTAGCTGTGTTCCTCTGTGAAGTTAACAGGGCACAGCGTTCTCTTGTCTTAAGTGACTCTGTGAAGTAACAGAGTTCACTTATTAATTATAAAGTACTGTCAGCTACTAGCAGCGGGTTTTACTCCTGCACGGTGGACCCCGGGTTGCGAACGCACCTATTACTCTATAAATATATATTTAGTGCTTTCCGCCAAACCCTAACACGGTGTCATTTGAAAACATGGTCCTCAGTGTCGACTGGATGACAGGCTGTATGGACGCATCATGCATCCATGCAGTCTGCCATCTAAATGTAGTACAGCTAGACTCGTGGGACAAATGGATTAAAAGCATCTCTGCGGAAAGGTGAGGAATACTGTTGTTTGTTTTTTTTATGTCTTTTGCAGATTACATCAGTATGGTTTAATTAAGAATATTAAAGGAGTCTGTCATTCTTTCAATTAAGGAACTGGGTGCCTGTGTTTTCTTACAATGTGACCATGGGGTTAGTAATGGGGGTGTCTTATTGACGCCTCTCCATTACTAACCTCTGGGCTTCATGTCAACTGACAATACAAAGGTGACATCAACCCCCCAACCATCATCCCACTTGCCACCGCCATCAAGGCAAATGAGAAGAAGAGCAAGGCTAATTGCCAGAATTGGAGTATCTAAGGCCGGCGTCACACTCAGCATATAAAAATACGGTCCGTAATTTACGGCCGTAATACGCTGAAAAGTCCCCAAAATAGTGGTCCATATCTCCTCCATAGGAAGGGTGTGTCAGCGTATTTTGCGCATGGCATCCTCTGTATGTAATCCGTATGGCATCCGTACTGCGAGATTTTCTCGCAGGCTTGCAAAACCGACATACGGATATACAAGGGATCCATGTGCTCAAAAAATAATAAAAACATATATACTGTATGTGCAAAATTTGGCCGTTCTAGCTATTAAAATAAAGGGTTAAATGGCGGAAAAAAATTGGCGTGGGCTCCCGCGCAATTTTCTCCGCCAGAGTAGTAAAGCCAGTGACTGAGGGCAGATATTAATAGCCTGGAGAGGGTCCACGGTTATTGGCCCCCCCTGGCTAAAAACATCTGCCCCCAGCCACCCCAGAAAAGGCACATCTGGAAGATGCGCTTATTCTGGCACTTGGCCACTCTCTTCCCATTCCCATGTAGCGGTGGGATATGGGGTAATGAAGGGTTAATGTCACCTTGCTATTGTAAGGTGACATTAAGCCAGATTAATAATGGAGAGGCGTCAATTATGACACATATCCATTATTAATCCAATTGTATGAAAGAGTTAAAAAAAACACACACACATTATTAAAAAGTATTTTAATGAAATAAACACACCGTTTGTTGTAATATTTTATTGTACGCTCAATCCACTGGCTGAAGACCCATTGCTCTGTGACAAAGAAAAAATAATAAACCAACAATATACATACCTTCCGAGGATCTGTAACGTCCCACGTTGTAAATCCATCTGAAGGGGTTAATTTTTTTTTACAGCCAGGAGCTCTGCTAATGCAGCGCTGCTTGTGGCTGTAAAACCCCAGCAAATTAATGGAAACTAGGTCAATGACCTGTAGTTACCTTCATTCGCAGTGAGGCGCCCTCTGCTGGATGTCCTTCGAGCGTGGGAAAAAAAAAAATCAGAAAAGTTCCCAGGCTCGAGTTCATATGAGGACAACCAGCAGAGGGCGCCTCACTGCGAATGAAGGTAACTACAGGTCATTGACCTAGTTCCCATTCATTCGCTGGGGTTTTACAGCCACGAGCAGAGCTGCATTAGCAGAGCTCCTGGATGTAAAAAAAAATAACCCCTTCAGATGGATTTACAACGTGGGACGTTACAGATCCTCGGAAGGTATGTATATTGTTGGTTTATTATTTTTTCTTGGTCACAGAGCGAGGGTCTTCAGCCAGTGGATTGAGCGTACAATAAAATATTACAACAAACGGTGTGTTTATTTCATTAAAATACTTTTTAATAATGTGTTTTTTTTAACTCTTTCATACAATTGGATTAATAATGGATAGGTGTCATAATTGACGCCTCTCCATTATTAATCTGGCTTAATGTCACCTTACAATAGCAAGGTGACATTAACCCTTCATTACCCCATATCCCACCGCTACACGGGAATGGGAAGAGAGTGGCCAAGTGCCAGAACAGGCGCATCTTCCAGATGTGCCTTTTCTGGGGTGGCTGGGGGCAGATGTTTTTAGCTGGGGGGGGGGGGGGGGCAATAACCGTGGACCCTCTCCAGGCTATTAATATCTGCCCTCAGTCACTGGCTTTACTACTCTGGCGGAGAAAATTGCACGGGAGCCCACGCCAATTTTTTCCGCCTTTTAACCCTTTAATTTAATAGCTAAAATGGCCAAATTTTGCACATACACACTACTAACATTAGTAGTGTGGAATATGCAAAAAAAGGGGGATATGACATGGTTTACTGTATGTAAACCATGTCTCAAATCATGTCGGGTTTAGGAAGGAGATAGCAAAAGCCGGCAATTGAATTACCGGCTTTTAAGCTATCTAGCGCTAGATGAAATATTAATATATATACATATATGTGTCTCAATGACATATATATATATATATATATACCTATTCTATGTGTACACATTTATTCCACCTATTCCATTGTAAGCTGTCAGTGTGATTTTACTGTACACCGCACTGAATTGCCGGCTTTTCTCGCTAACACCACTGTGTATTTCTCGCAAGTCACACTGCTGGTCCGTGTGTAATCCGTATTTTTCGGGCCCCCATTGACTTGCATTGGCAATTTTTTTGCGCAATACGGTGACAAACGCAGCATGCTGCGATTTTCTACGGCCGTAGAAAGCCGTATAATACGGATCAGTAAAATACGGCAGATAGGAGCTGGGGCATAGAGAATAATTGGGCCGTGTGGAATGCGTGTTTTACGGACGTATTTAATGCGCTCATACGTCCGTAAAACTCGCTAGTGTGAGGCCGGCCTTAGAGATGCGCCTTTTCTGGAATCGCTAAGAGCTGATGTTTTTAGCCTGAGGACGGGGGGCAGCTTCCATGGCCCCTTCCTAGGTTATTAATATCAGTCTGCAGCTGTATGCATAGCCTTTGCTGGTTATTTTTGCCAGAGCTATATATATATATATGTGTGTGTGTTTTGATGAATATTTCCTTTGAAAACGATGTGTGTTATGAAAGGCAATTCAGAATCACAATGGACATGGAGGTCAGAGCACATACAGTGATCTGACAATAACCCAAAATAATAGAACGAGCTCTGAGACGTGGGAACTCTGCAGACCGCAATCCCTAAACCTATCAAACCACACTAAAGGTAGCCGTGGAGCGCTCCTGACCAGAACCTAGGCGCCTCGTCACAGCCTGAGAAACTAGCTAGTCCTGAAGATAGAAAAATAAGCCTACCTTGCCTCAGAGAAATTCCCCAAAGGAAAAGGCAGCCCCCCACATATAATGACTGTGAGTAAGATGAAAACACAAACATAGAGATAAAACAGATTTAGCAAAGTGAGGCCCGACTAGCTGAACAGAACGAGGATAGGGAAGATAACTTTGCGGTCAGCACAAAAACCTATAAATAACCACGCAGAGGGGACAAAAAGACCCTCCGCACCGACTAACGGTACGGAGGTGGTCCCTCTGCGTCTCAGAGCTTCCAGCAGGCGAGAAAAACCAATAAAGCAAGCTGGACTGAAAAATAGCAACAAAATAACATAAGCAAAACTTAGCTTTGCAGAGCAGCAGGCCACAGGAATGATCCGGGGAAAAAACAAGTCCTACACTGGAACATTGACAGGAAGCATGGATCAAAGCATCAGGTGGAGTTAAGTAGAGAAGAAGCTAACGAGCTCACCAGATCACCTGAGGGATGAAACTCAGAAGCCGCAGTACCACTTTCCTCCACAAACGGAAGATCCCAGAGAGAATCAGCCGAAGTACCACTTGTGACCACAGGAGTGAACTCTGCCACAGAATTCACAACAGATGTGTATACGACAGAGAATTGCTGTATGTAAAAGCTCATGTTAGAATCACATTGCAATCGGATACTAATCGAACTGCATTTGGATGTAAATCGGATTCTAGTTGTGAAAAGTCGGATTGTACTAGCATGACACTCCTGCGACTCTTGGCAGGGAGACTCGGACCGATTGTTTATATGTTTAGTGTGACTCTGGCCTAAACTGTATAATACATTACCCCATACCCATTTCCGTGCTGTTCATACTATTATTGTAAAAAGCATAGGCCAGCTGTTAAACTGGAACACAGCTCATTAAATGTGCCTTGTTCTACTTCTGCATCTACTATATAATTGTCTAAGGGTCACTTCCGTCTTTCTGTCTGTCCTTCTGTCAAGGATATTCATTGGTCGCGGCCTCTGTCTGTCATGGAATCCAAGTTGCTGATTGGTCGTAGCAAAACGCCCACGACCATTGCCACGACCAATCAGCGATGGCCCCAGTCCAGCGGCAATATGGCCGCTCTTTCCTCCCCGCAGTCAGTGCCCGCTCCATACTCCCCTCCAGTCATCCAGTCAGCTCTCACACAGGGTTAATGCCAGCGTTACCGAAGCGCGGTGTAATGCACTCCGGTTACGCAGCTATTAACCCTGTGTGACCAACTTTTTACTATTGATGCTGCGTATGCAGCATCAATAGTAAAAAGATCTAATGTTACAAATAAGAATAATAAAAAAAAAAAGGTTATTCTCACCCTCCGACGTCGCGTCCTGTCCTTGGCAGTGCAAGTGGCAGGTTCCGGAGCTAAGGATGCTATGCGAGAAGGACCTGCCATGACGTCACGGTCATGTGACCGCGATGTCATCACAGATCCTGCGCTCATACCAACCCTGGGACCGGAAGCTGCCGCGTGCACCGCACACAGGTGACAGGACTACAAGGGGCCTTCGGAGGGTGAGTATATGTTTGTGGCTGGGCAATATACTACGAAGCTGGGCAATATACTACGTGACTGGCCAATATACTACGTGACTGGGCAGTATACTACGTGTCTGTGCTGTATACTACGTGGCTCTGTGCTGTATACTACGTCGCTGTGCAATATACTACGTGGCTGGGCAATATACTACGTCACTGGGCAATATACTACGTAGCTTGTCAATATACTATGTGGCTGGGCAATATAATACGTGGTTGGGCAATACACTACGTGGCTGGCCAATATACTACGTGGACATGCACATTCTAGAATACCCGATGCGTTACGATCGGGCCACCATCTAGTTGGATATAAAGTAATTAAGATGAAAAAAGAAATACAAAACTGACTTTGTATCTCATGGCTTAAGGATGAGCACAGCTTACTACGATTCTTATGACCATGGTACGACATAATTGATCAAGCAACATAAATGTATATTATTAATTCCTGGCAGGCTGTGGATGCCAATGAGATTACTACATTCAGAAAACCCACCAAGGCCCCTGTTAACTAACAGAAAAAAATTATTTATCTATCTATCTATCGATAGATAGATATATTTACACTATACATATACACACACATGTACACTGCTCAAATAAATAAAGGGAACCCGTGCTTGAACATCACAATGTCACAATGTAACTCCAAGTCAATCGACTTCTGTGAAATCAACCTGCCCAGTAATGAAGCAAAACTGATTGTAAATCAATTTCTCCTGCTGTTGTGCAAATGGAACAGAAAACATGTCTCTTTGAAACTCATCAAAGAGAATGAAGACTTTCTAGACAGAACAGAAGCATCTCTACTGGTCACAGAAGGTGAAAAAAGTGTCAGAGAACCTCCAAAAGCAGATGAGTGGAAGCATGTGACCAAAAGAAGCAAGAAGACCATGGAGAAATCACCAACCACACAACTGAAGAACCGATATCAAATCTTTGTAGAGGATGAAGATGGCACACCTAAGAATGAAGCAATACCAGCAAGCAAAAAAGAAAAGGGCACACAGCAACAAGTGACAGCAAAAAGTACAGCCAAGAAGCAACGAAGAGTGGTGGTGGTGGGAGACTCACTACTGAGAGGCACAGAAGCAGCCATCTGCAGACCGGACATAACTGCAAGAGAAGTATGCTGCCTTCCAGGTGCGATGATCAAGGATGTGACCGATAGGATACCAAAGCTCTTCAGCTCCAAGGACGTCCACCCATTTCTTCTGATACATGTTGGCACCAATGACACGGCAAGGAAGGACCTACCGACAATCTGCAAGGACTTTGAAGAGTTGGGGAAGAAAGTAAAGGAACTGGATGCACAGGTAGTTTTTTCTTCTATCCTTCCAGTAGACGGGCATGGCACCAGGAGATGGAACAGGATCCTTGATGCAAACAACTGGCTAAGACGATGGTGCAGACAACAAGGATTTGGATTCCTGGACCACGGTGTGAATTACTGGTATGATGGACTCCTCGCCAGAGACGGACTACACCTCAACAAACCTGGGAAACACACATTCGCCAGAAGACTCGCTACACTCATCAGGCGGGCGTTAAACTAGAAGAAGAGGGGACGGGAAGAAAAACATTAGACTCGAACAAAGACGACCCAGGAAAACATACTCAGAAGGGAGGTAAGAACATTTCTAAAACAATCCACAGTGAGGAGATTGGAACAAAACAAAATCCTCTAAACTGCATGCTCGCAAACGCCAGAAGCCTGACAAACAAGATGGAAGAACTAGAAGCAGAAATATCTACAGGTAACTTTGACATAGTGGGAATAACCGAGACATGGTTAGATGAAAGCTATGACTGGGCAGTTAACTTACAGGGTTACAGTCTGTTTAGAAACGATCGTAAAAATCGGAGAGGAGGAGGGGTTTGTCTCTATGTAAAGTCTTGTCTAAAGTCCACTTTAAGGGAGGATATTAGCGAAGGGAATGAGGATGTCGAGTCCATATGGGTTGAAATTCATGGAGGGAAAAATGGTAACAAAATTCTCATTGGGGTCTGTTACAAACCCCCAAATATAACAGAAACCATGGAAAGTCTACTTCTAAAGCAGATAGATGAAGCTGCAACCCATAATGAGGTCCTGGTTATGGGGGACTTTAACTACCCGGATATTAACTGGGAAACAGAAACCTGTGAAACCCATAAAGGCAACAGGTTTCTGCTAATAACCAAGAAAAATTATCTTTCACAATTGGTGCAGAATCCAACCAGAGGAGCAGCACTTTTAGACCTAATACTATCTAATAGACCTGACAGAATAACAAATCTGCAGGTGGTCGGGCATCTAGGAAATAGCGACCACAATATTGTACAGTTTCACCTGTCTTTAACTAGGGGGACTTGTCAGGGAGTCACAAAAACATTGAACTTTAGGAAGGCAAAGTTTGACCAGCTTAGAGATGCCCTTAATCTGGTAGACTGGGACAATATCCTCAGAAATAAGAATACAGATAATAAATGGGAAATGTTTAAGAACATCCTAAATAGGCAGTGTAAGCGGTTTATACCTTGTGGGAATAAAAGGACTAGAAATAGGAAAAACCCAATGTGGCTAAACAAAGAAGTAAGACAGGCAATTAACAGTAAAAAGAAAGCATTTGCACTACTAAAGCAGGATGGCACCATTGAAGCTCTAAAAAACTATAGGGAGAAAAATACTTTATCTAAAAAACTAATTAAAGCTGCCAAAAAGGAAACAGAGAAGCACATTGCTAAGGAGAGTAAAACTAATCCCAAACTGTTCTTCAACTATATCAATAGTAAAAGAATAAAAACTGAAAATGTAGGCCCCTTAAAAAATAGTGAGGAAAGAATGGTTGTAGATGACGAGGAAAAAGCTAACATATTAAACTCCTTCTTCTCCACGGTATTCACGGTGGAAAATGAAATGCTAGGTGAAATCCCAAGAAACAATGAAAACCCTATATTAAGGGTCACCAATCTAACCCAAGAAGAGGTGCGAAACCGGCTAAATAAGATTAAAATAGATAAATCTCCGGGTCCGGATGGCATACACCCACGAGTACTAAGAGAGCTAAGTAATGTAATAGATAAACCATTATTTCTTATTTTTAGGGACTCTATAGCGACAGGGTCTGTTCCGCAGGACTGGCGCATAGCAAATGTGGTGCCAATATTCAAAAAGGGCTCTAAAAGTGAACCTGGAAATTATAGGCCAGTAAGTCTAACCTCTATTGTTGGTAAAATATTTGAAGGGTTTCTGAGGGATGTTATTCTGGATTATCTCAATGAGAATAACTGTTTAACTCCATATCAGCATGGGTTTATGAGAAATCGCTCCTGTCAAACCAATCTAATCAGTTTTTATGAAGAGGTAAGCTATAGGCTGGACCACGGTGAGTCATTGGACGTGGTATATCTCGATTTTTCCAAAGCGTTTGATACCGTGCCGCACAAGAGGTTGGTACACAAAATGAGAATGCTTGGTCTGGGGGAAATTGTGTGTAAATGGGTTAGTAACTGGCTTAGTGATAGAAAGCAGAGGGTGGTTATAAATGGTATAGTCTCTAACTGGGTCGCTGTGACCAGTGGGGTACCGCAGGGGTCGGTATTGGGACCTGTTCTCTTCAACATATTCATTAATGATCTGGTAGAAGGTTTACACAGTAAAATATCGATATTTGCAGATGATACAAAACTATGTAAAGCAGTTAATACAAGAGAAGATAGTATTCTGCTACAGATGGATCTGGATAAGTTGGAAACTTGGGCTGAAAGGTGGCAGATGAGGTTTAACAATGATAAATGTAAGGTTATACACATGGGAAGAGGGAATCAATATCACCATTACACACTGAACGGGAAACCACTGGGTAAATCTGACAGGGAGAAGGACTTGGGGATCCTAGTTAATGATAAACTTACCTGGAGCAGCCAGTGCCAGGCAGCAGCTGCCAAGGCAAACAGGATCATGGGGTGCATTAAAAGAGGTCTGGATACACATGATGAGAGCATTATACTGCCTCTGTACAAATCCCTAGTTAGACCGCACATGGAGTACTGTGTCCAGTTTTGGGCACCGGTGCTCAGGAAGGATATAATGGAACTAGAGAGAGTACAAAGGAGGGCAACAAAATTAATAAAGGGGATGGGAGAACTACAATACCCAGATAGATTAGCGAAATTAGGATTATTTAGTCTAGAAAAAAGACGACTGAGGGGCGAACTAATAACCATGCATAAGTATATAAGAGGACAATACAATTATCTCGCTGAGGATCTGTTTATACCAAGGAAGGTGACGGGCACAAGGGGGCATTCTTTGCGTCTGGAGGAGAGAAGGTTTTTCCACCAACATAGAAGAGGATTCTTTACTGTTAGGGCAGTGAGAATCTGGAATTGCTTGCCTGAGGAGGTGGTGATGGCGAACTCAGTCGAGGGGTTCAAGAGAGGCCTGGATGTCTTCCTGGAGCAGAACAATATTGTATCATACAATTATTAGGTTCTGTAGAAGGACGTAGATCTGGGTATTTATTATGATGGAATATAGGCTGAACTGGATGGACAAATGTCTTTTTTCGGCCTTACTAACTATGTTACTATGTAAATCGCAGGCGATTAGCAAGACAACCCCTATAAAGGAGTGGTTCTGCAGGGGGTGACTACAGACCATTTATTTGTTCTCACGCTATTTGGCTGTTTTGGTCACTTTTGCATTTTGTCATTGCTCTCACCCCTAGAGGTACAGTACAGTAGCATGAGGCAGTGTCTACAACCCATAGAGGTTGATCAGGCAGTGCAGTTCATCCAGGATAGCGTTAAGAACAATAAAACATAAAAATGATCAGTGTAAATCAAAATTAAAATCCCATGGAGGTATGGAGTTGGAAAGATACTCAAAATCAAAGTGGAAAATCAAATTACAGGCTGATCTAACTTGAGTGGAAATGCCTCAAGACAATGAAATGATGCTCAGTAGTGTGTGTGGCCTCCTGTATGGCCTCCCAACAACGCCTGGGCATTGTCCTAATGAGGCGGCGGATGTTCTCCTGAGGGATCTCCTATCACACCTGGATTAAAGCATCAGTCAACTCTAGGACAATCTATGCTGTAACGTGGTGTTGGTGAATGGAACGAGACATGATGTCCCAGAAGTGCTCGATTGGATTCAGGTCCGAGGAACTGTCAGGTCAGTCCATAGCATCAATACCTTAATCATGTAGGAACTGCTGACACACTTCAACTGCATGAGGCTTAGCACTATCATGCAACAGAAGGAACCCAGGGCCCACTGCACCTATGGTCTCACAATGGGTCTGAGGTTCTCATCCCGGTACCTAATGGCAGTCAGGGTACCTCTGTTTAGCACATGGAGAGCTGAGCGGCCCTCCAAATAAATGCCTCCCCACACCATTACTGACCTACTGCCAAACCAGTCATGCTGGAGGATGTTGTAGGCAGCAAAACCTTCTCCATGGTGTCTCCAGACTCTGTCACATGCTCAGAGTGTTTATAGAGTAATGGCGTGCACACTGAAAAAAATGGACCAGGTGCAGGCTGAACCTGGAATAGATCCAGTTAAATCATAGATTCAAGAAAAACAGCCGTACTCAAGATATGGGTTTTCAAATCCATATCATAGGCAAACATTTATTGGAGTCACCACAGTAACATAGGGATGTCGAGACAACGTTTCGACCCCGTAATGGGTCTTCTTCAAACCTCGCTTAAGGTAGAGTATGGTTAGGAAAAGAGAAAACCGCAGTACGAAATTATCTACCTGTTGTCTGTCCCATTTGAATAACAGCAGGAGAAATAGATTCATAATCAGTGTTGCTTCAGAACTAGACAGGTTGATTTCACAGAAGTGTGATTTGACTTGGGAATGTAATTGTTCCCCTTATTTTTTGGAGCAGTGTATATATAGATATATATTCTTGTTTTTTTAATCTCAAATATTCTTATTATTAACAGTGATTATTGGTTGTCTTGAAAATGAGGAGCAATGACTCATCCACTACTCAGTTTCAGGGTTTATTATTTTAGTGGGTTTGTATGTGTTTGGCTGTGAGAACTGTAAAGTGAAGCATGCCAGTTTACAAAAGACTTCTATATATAATCCTAACATAAATATGACTTAAAAGCTCCTCCACCAACAATAGAACAAGCAAAGGAAGTGTTGAGTTTATTGCAAAGAAGGTTCCCAAAGACGTAACATACAGGACATACATCAGCAGACTTCCTGGGAATAAGCTGGCATAGTCATGGTGTTATGTTTAGAGATACTTCAGATTCCAGTGTGAATCTTTAAAGAGTACCTATCAGTCTGGGGCTGCCCTTTTTATTTAATAATAAAAAACAAACCCTGCGCAGAACAAACCCCAGTACCCACCTTAAAGGGCCTGGACAACCCATGGTGGCCTGTCGTGCAATGAAAGAGTGACATCTCGTGCATTATTATTATTATTATTTATTTATATAGCACCATTGATTCCATGGTGCTGTACATGAGAAGGGGTTACATACAAGTTACAAATATCACATACAGTAAACAAACTAACAATGACGGACTGATACAGAGGGGCGAGGACCCTGCCCTTGCGGGCTTACATTCTACAGGATTATGGGGAAGGAGACAGTAGGTTGAGGGTTGCAGGAGCTCCGGTGTTGGTGAGGCGGTAGCTCCGGTGTTGGTGAGGCGGTAGCTCCGGTGTTGGTGAGGCGGTAGCTCCGGTGTTGGTGAGGCAGCAGCGGTGTCAGTGCAGGCTGTAGGCTTTCCTAAAGAGATGGGTTTTCAGGTTCCGTCTGAAGGATCCGACTGTGGTTGATAGTCGGACGTGTTGGGGCAGAGAGTTCCAGAGGATGGGGGATATTCGGGAGAAGTCTTGGAGGCGATTGGATGAGGACCGAATAAGTGTGGAGGAGAGAAGGAGGTCTTGGGAGGACCGGAGATCACGTGAGGGAAGATATCGAGAGATTAGTTCAGAGATATATGGAGGAGACAGGTTGTGGATGGCTTTGTAGGTCAGTATTAGCAATTTGAACTGGATACGCTGAGGGAATGGGAGCCAGTGAAGAGATTTGCAGAGGGGGGAAGCGGAGGAGTAGCGAGGAGAGAGATGGATTAGTCGGGCAGCAGAGTTAAGGATGGACTGGAGAGGTGCAAGGGTGTTAGCAGGGAGGCCACAGAAAAGGATGTTGCAGTAGTCAAGGCGGGAAATGATGAGGGCGTGCACAAGCATTTTAGTAGATTGGGGGTTGAGCAAAGGACGGATCCTGGAGATATTTTTGAGCTGGAGGCGACAGGAGGTGGAAAGAGCTTGGATGTGTGGTTTGAAGGACAGGGCAGAGTCGAAGGTTACTCCGAGGCAGCGGACTTCGGGTACAGGGGAAAGCATGATGTCATTGACTGCGATAGACAGGTCAAGTAAGGAAGATTTGTGGGATGGAGGAAAGATGATGAGTTCAGATTTGTTCACATTGAGTTTGAGGAAGCGAGAGGAGAAGAAGGAGGATATGGCTGATAGGCACTCTGGGATTCTGGACAGCAGAGCGGTGACGTCTGGGCCAGAGAGGTAGATCTGAGTGTCGTCAGCATAGAGGTGGTACTGGAATCCATGGGACTTTAGGAGTTGTCCCAAGCCAAGTGTATAGATTGAGAAGAGTAGGGGTCCTAGAACAGAGCCATGGGGGACTCCAACAGAGAGAGGGTGGGATGAAGAGGTAGTATGGGAGTGGGAGACGCTGAATGTGCGGTTGGAAAGGTACGAGGCGATCCAGGATAGGGCGAGGTCTTTGATGCCAAAGGAGGAGAGCATCTGCAGTAGGAGGCAGTGGTCAACTGTGTCGAAAGCAGAGGACAGGTCTAGAAGGAGGAGTACAGAGTATTGTCCAGTAGCTTTGGCGGTAAGTAGGTCGTTAGTGATTTTGGTCAGGGCAGTCTCAGTTGAGTGATGGGGCGGAAACCAGATTGTAGATTGTCGTACAACAAGTTAGATGAGAGGTGGGAGGAGAGTTCAGCATGGACGTGCTGCTCCAGGAGTTTGGAAGCAAATGGGAGCAGCGATATTGGGCGATAGCTGGACATAGCAGTTGGATCGAGGGTTGGCTTTTTAAGGATAGGCGTGATTGTGGCATGTTTGAACGCAGAGGGGAAGGTGCCAGAAGTTAGTGATAGGTTGAAGAGGTGGGTTAGGGATGGGATAAGTGTGGTGGTGAGGTTGGGGAGGAGGTGGGATGGGGTCGAGCGCACAGATGGTGAGGTGGGATTTGGAGAGGAGACAATTAAGTCCCCCTTCAGTGATGTTGGATAGGGAGGTTATGGGGTTTGGGCATTGGTCTGGTATACAAAGGGGTTGTGGTGGTTGAACAATAAAGTCTTGCCTTGTCTGGTCGATCTTATTTTTAAAGTGTGTGGCAAAGTCCTCAGCAGAGATGAGGGAGGTTGGAGGGGGCAGTGGGGGGCGGAGGAGGGAGTTAAATGTTTTGAATAACTGTTTGGGGTTGTGGGATAGGGAAGATACGAGGGTTGTGAAGTAGGCCTGTTTAGCAGAGGTGAGTGCAGATTTAAAAGCGAGTGTTGCTTGTTTGAATACAGTGAAGTCGTCTTGCGAGTGTGTTCTCTTCCAACGCCGCTCCGCAACCCTGGACACTTGCCTTAGCTTTTTGGTGGTGTTATTATGCCAAGGTTGTCTATTGATACGTCGCGCTCTGCCATGGACGAGAGGGGCAACCGTGTCAATAGCTGATGCGAGAGTGGCATTGTAGAAAGCAGCGGCACTGTCTGTGTCGTGGAGTGAGGATATGGATGCCAGTGGTAGGATGGAGTCAGAGAGTGTGTGGGTGTCTAGGTGTGCAAGGTTTCTGCGTGGGTGCGCATGTTGCTGGATATGGATGATTGGTGAGGAGGACAGGGATGAGAAGGTGAGCAGATGGTGGTCGGATAGAGGGAGAGGGGAGGTGGTGAAGTTAGATAGAGAGCAGAGACGGGTGAATACCAGGTCTAGTGTATGCCCATCCGTGTGGGTGGCTGCGGAGGACTACTGAGTAAGTCCAAAGGATGAGGTAAGGGACAGAAGTTTGGAGGCTGTTGACTGAAGGGTATCAATGGGGATGGTGAAGTCACCCATGATGATGGTGGGAGTGTCAGCAGAGAGAAAGTGAAGAAGCCAGGTGGAGAATTGGTCAATAAAGGCAGTGGCCAGGACCGGAGGTCGGTATATGACGGCCACTTGGAGGTTGGAGGGAGAGTAGATGCGGACAGAATGGACTTCAAAAGAGGGGAGGATAAGGGAGGGAAGAGGTGGGATTGGGTTAAAGGTGCAGTTTGATGGAAGGAGAAGACCCACTCCTCCACCATGTTTGTTGCCGGGTCGAGGGGTGTGGGTGAAGTGGAGGCCTCCGTAACACAGCGCAGCAGGGGAGGCGGTGTCAGAGGGTGTTAGCCATGTTTCTGTGAGGCCAAGGAAGGCAAGATTGCGGGAGAGAAAAAGGTCGTGAATCACATGAAGCTTATTGCAGATTGAGCGGGCATTCCAGAGTGCTCCAGAGAGAGGGAGCAGGGGGGTGGGCGTCAGGGGCACGGGTTTTATGTTGGAAAGATTGCGGAAGTTCATGTAGGATAGGGAGTGATAGGAGGGAGTAGTAATGGGAGGTATGAGATGTGGGGGTCCAGGGATGGGAGATATGTCTCCAGCAGTGAGGAGAAGGAGAGAGAGAGAGAGCAGGTGGGAGAAAGAGTGGCCGACTTGTTTTATGTGTTTGTTGGACAGATTTGAGGTTGAGGAGCAGGTCAGCAGGGGAGGACAGGTGGGGAGGTAAGAGGGAAGGGGAGATGATTATTAGGTTAGGGAGTGCTGGGATTTGTGATAGTGAAGGAGAGAGAGGACTAGTGGAGCAAACACTGTAGGGGCATAGGTAAACATGGCGAAGTAGTAAGATGGGTTAATAGAAAAGCTAGATCCAAGTAATAAGAAGTGCTTACTCGGAAGACACACCCAGAAGAAACAGAACATAGAGTGGGGTCCTGACTCCTGCCGTGACTAACTGCCGTTGAAATAACTGCGGCGTCTGTATGCTTAGCTGCCGAGATGCTTTGCTGCAAGGGATGCGCGTGCCTGACCCCACACGCGTGCACCCCTTAAGATGCTACTAAATTTATAGGACTGACTAAAGGATCAGGTGAGAGGGATTGTGGGTCCTTATTTGGGATAAATTAGCAATTGGCCAACACCTTGCATTATCGCAAGGTTCTAGCTTTTTGGACTAACCCAGTGTTTCCGCATATCTTAATAAAATGTTTTGGAGTACATGAAAAGACAGAAAGACTTTTGAAAGCAAAGCCTACATCCACATGATTTGTGGTTGGTTTGCCAAGATTTTTGGAACAATGTCCCTGCAGAGTTCCACTAAAAACTGTGTGCAAGTGTACCTAGAAGAATTGGTACTTAGAGGCCATTTTGAAGGCAAAGGGTGGTTGTACCAAATTTAAATTTAATTTGGATTTTTCTTTTGTTCATTCACTTTGCATGATGTTAATTGATTAAAATAAACTGACAACTTTATTGTTCAAAGCATTCTTACTTTGCCGCATTTTTGTATACCTGTCTAAAACCTTTGCACAGAACTGAACACATTTTCATTTTGCACCAACCAATTTGAGTAAAACCAAATATTTTGTAAGGAAAGTTATATTATTAACCTTACTTTCATGTTATGGGTTAAAAAAAAGTCCTATAAAACCCGTATCATCAAAATTTTAGAAATTGTCCTTGTATTCAGTGAAATAGAGATTAAAATCTTACTTTTCAAAGGGGGTGTACTTATTTACAGTTGTGGCCAGAAGTATTGACACCCCTGCAATTCTGTCAGATAATACTCAGTTTCTACCTGAAAATGATTGCAAACACAAATTCTTTGTTATTATTATCTTCATTTAATTTGTCTTAAATGAAAAAACACAAAAAGAATTTTCCTAAAGCCAAATTGGATAGAATTCCACACCAAACATAAAAAAGGGGGTGGACAAAAGTATTGGCACTGTTCGAAAAATCATTTGATGCTTCACTAATTTGTGTAATTAACAGCACCTGTAACTTACCTGTGGCACCTAACAGGTGTTGGCAATAACTAAATCACACTTGCAGCCAGTTGACATGGATTAAAGTTGACTCATCCTTTGTCCTTGTGTGTACCACATTGAGCATGGAGAAAAGAAAGAAGACCAAAGAACTGTCTGAGGACTTGAGAAACCAAATTGTGAGGAAGCATGAGCAATCTTAAGGCTACAAGTCCATCTCCAAAGACCTGAATGTTCCTGTGTCTACTGTGCGCAGTGTCATCAAGAAGTTTTAAGTCCATGGCACTGTGGCTAACCTCCCTAGATGTGGACGGAAAAGAAAAATTGACAAGAGATTTCAACGCAAGATTGTGCGGATGTTGGATAAAGAACCTCGACTAACATCCAAACAAGTACAAGCTGCCCTGCAGTCCGAGGGTACAACAGTGTCAACCCGTACTATCCGTCGGCGTCTCAATGAAAAGGGACTGTATGGTAGAGACCCAGAAAGACCCCACTTCTTACCCCGAGACATAAAAAAGCCAGGCTGGAGTTTGCCAAAACTTACCTGAAAAAGCATAAAACGTTATGGAAGAATGTTCTCTGGTCAGATGAGACAAAAGTAGAGCTTTTTGCGCAAAGGCATCAACATAGAGTTTACAGGAAAAAAAAAGGCATTCAAAGAAAAAAAACACGGTCCCTACAGTCAAACATGGCGGAGGTTCCTTGATGTTTTGGGGTTGCTTTGCTGCCTCTGGCACTGGACTGCTTGACCGTGTGCATGGCATTATGAAGTCTGAAGACTACCAACAAATTTTGCAGCATAATGTAGGGCCCAGTGTGAGAAAGCTGGGTCTCCCTCAGAGGTCATGGATCTTCCAGCAGGACAATGACCCAAAACACTTCAAAAAGTACTAGAAAATGGTTTGAGAGAAAGCACTGGAGCCTTCTAAGGTGGCCAGCAATGAGTCCAAACCTAATCCCATAGAACACTTGTGGAGAGATCTAAAAATGGCAGTTTGGAGAAGGCACCCTTCAAATATCAGGGACCTGGAGCAGTTTGCCAAAGAAGAATGGTCTAAAATTCCAGCAGAACATTGTAAGAAACTCATTGATGGTTACCGGAAGCGGTTGGTCGCAGTTATTTTGGCTAAAGGTTGTGCAACCAAGTATTAGGCTGAGGGTGCCAATACATTTGTCTGGCCCATTTTTGGAGTTGTGTGTGAAATGATCAATGTTTTGCTTTTTGCTTTATTCTCTTTTGTGTTTTTTTCATTTAAGACAAATTAAATGAAGATAATAATACCAAACAATTTGTGATTGCAATCATTTTCAGGAAGAAACTGAGTATTATCTGACAGAATTGCAGGGGTGTCAATACTTTCGGCCACAACTGTATGCTGAACACTGTATATATTGGAGATTTGATCTCCTAGCAAAGACCTGGTCTTCACGGTTGATATGAATAAGAAAGGAAATTCATTTAAAATAAGAGATATATTTATTTATACTTTTTTAACTGTAAGAGATGTAAAATGCTTACACGGAGACCTCATGAATTGAGTGACAGATCTTACATGCCAAAAAAAGATGCAGTATTTAAGGAACAATTTTGCTACAAGACCAACTAATCCTTGCGTACAATGAAACTAGTATAATTTTGCACAATACAAAGAGTCCAGTTTGTATAAGCAATTTCCAGTTTTGAAAGATAATTTTATATCCAAACGATCAACAACAGACTGTTCTCATATTGATAATAATGTCATCATTTGTCCTTCAGTTATAGACAACATGTCTGTGTCTTCAGTCATTTTTATAAAAATATTCACACAGTTGAACAGAGAAATGTGCGACAACAGACACATATACCTATAAGAATATTATTAATTAAGTTTAGCAATATTGATAACTTGTATATTAAAATAGATATTTTGGTTATTTTCTTAACAAACAAACTAAACCCTTTATTCTCCAATACAATTAGGCTAGGTTCCCATTGCATTAATGGGAACGCGCTAACGGACAGCGTTGCACGGCGAAATTAACGCCGTGCAACGCGTCCGTTAGCGCGCCCATTCACGGCAATGGGAACGCTAGCGAAGCGCCGGTGTTTTGTGGCGCGCCGCGGACGCTGCTTGCAGCGTCCGAGGCGCGCCCGCGGTCCGTTCCCCGCTCTCGCAGATCGGGGATCTGCGAGAGCGGGGACGTTACCGCGACCCCGGAACGCGGCCCCGGTAAAAACATTGCGTTAGCGCAATCTGCTAGCGCTAAACGGATTGCACTAACGCAATGTGACCCTAGCCTTACTATACATATTTGACATAATCCAGAATGGCCTGTACTATAAAACATATTTGTAATTTATCCCTGAATTGCTGATTTTTCTTCAACTAACCTTACCAAAAACGGAATAAAAATTACCCCAACACACATACGGTCCCAAGTGTACATGTATATGGGCGAGTCAGCAGAGAAGGCCGGGTTCAGAATACGGTATTAAAACAGTCAATTGTGGATGTGACTGGCTCCGGTGCACCTTTGTGTGCTTGTCTGCATAGCAGATGGGTGCAGGAGCTGCCTATTTACAAGCATAGGACCAGACTAGCGCATGCTGTAATTTCAATACAAAAACTTGCTGGAGTGCACTTGCACTTGTCCTATTATTGGGTCAGTGTGCTGTCCACTGTGGACATAAACAGCACACTGACTGGAAATACAGCCGTCTGAATAAGGCCATATATACGTCTCAGCACAAGTGTTTGAATGGCTAGCTAAAAGTGTGTGGGTACTTAAACTGGTCTACCAAAAAGAGAGATGGCCAATTAAAGTGCCAAAGGGAGCATGAGCTTCAAGCACTATGTGTGACCATTAAAGGCTTCACCAACTCATACCTTAAAATTCCTTTTTATGGTTTTTAACCACATTGATTCAGTGGATTTATTGAAATATAACTAAAAAAAATATTGCAACCTAAAAATAATGAATTATATGTTAAATCTGAATGTACCCTTGGTTATCACTACCAATAATGCATGCATTGGAACAAGTAAGTCAGGACTTAATGCTTAATTTATGGGGTCCATGCCTTCCGAAGCACAAGCTGGGCAGAGAGTACTGGGCACTACAACGTACTGGGCACTACAACGTGCGGCCACCTGACCAAAGTTGGAAGCTTTCAATTCATTAGCGCCAACTTTTCATTAGGTTTTCTAATCACGGCTGATGAACTCGACATTGACAAGTAGTGAGCAATCCATGGATTCCTGTAACATATTAGACACTAAAAATTGGAAACTCTGAACCTTTTAACTCCTTCAAACCATGTTCTGTAATTAATCCATCCTGTACTTTATTTCATTGTGTTGGAAAAAAAAACTACTAAAAATTAATTACTTCTTCAAATTAACTATAGAGAAATATTAAAATCCTCTCACAAAGGCAGATTTTCCATCTATTTGTTTAAACCTCTGTATCGGGAAAAAGTCAACTTCCATATAACTAGCCTTCCATCTTGTTAATTATCTTACACACACAGCAGTAATTAAAGTGGAGGGTGGTGGGTGACGGCTTCCTACTGTGCCATCTTCAAAGCCTAGCAATTAGCACATCTCCACAAGAAAATCCTATTAACACATATACTGACTATACAGATTTCTTGTCTACACCAATTACACTTATCGCTCAATAATTAAGCAATTAGACACTGGCTTGGGTTTAAAATGGAAAAATTAAGAAAACATAAATATAAAACTACTATCACAAGTAGAGTCCAGAGCACGATTCAACATATATGATTTTACTAAAGTCTTGACACAATCCTGCTAATTTTCTTTGTAAACCAAAGAGAAGTCAACTTGTCATTAAGCAAACCCCAATAAAGTAGCTGCTGGATTTGTCTTGCATAATAATCTCAGTCCAATTGTACCGATACAGTGAATATACTTACTGACTAAGTTGGATTGTCCAGTGAAGATCGTATACTGAAGCTCATAGGAAACAACACTGAACTCGTCATCAGAGGTCCAGTGAACAGTAATTGTGTCATAAGATGCCGTACAGAGTTCTTCTCTAATCACTGGAGGATTAGGAGCTGTCAGAAGAAATAATACATTAACTTATGAAAAAAATCAGGGGAATTTCAGCGACACTTCTAGTTTTTATTTTTATTTTAATTAGCAATTCCTGTACCTAGGTATTATCAGGGTTCTTCAGACTACCATAGCTTTAGCCCAGTTGGAGTAGCATGCTAAACAGTCTCTAACCCCTTTTCTGTATAGCCATTTTACGGTTTTCTTTTTTTTACCCTACCTTTCAAGAGCTATAAGAGCTTTTTAACAAAGGCAATTTTCATCCATCGCTTTTCAGGCTTTTGTTTATGGTTTTTACTATGCAGACAGGGTGATCCCAATTGTGTGTACTATTGTATCCCTTAAATGGTGTTGTTCACTTCCAGAACCGTGGGCCCCACTGAATAAAATGTGTAAGATAAACTCAGCAGAAACTCACCCTCCCTGGGTCCAGCACCGGTGAGCACAGCGACTGATGCAAACAGTTGACGTGACATGACTACGGTCCTCTACAGACCTGGACAAGAGCAGCAGTGGGTGCTGGCGCTGCACCCAGGTAGGATGAGTACCTGCTGAATTTGATATTATATGTATTTTACACATTTTGAGGCCACTTTCAAGAAAGTGGACAACTTTTTTTTGTTGTTGTATTTTTACTGCTTTTTGTAATAATGATGACAGGCTGCCATACAAAAGTATCATAATAAGCATAAAAGTATCACAATGGTAGATTTGGAGGCCTTCATCAGTTCCCCGATTGCCATGTCAAACCATAGTAGAGGACCAAGTACCTCCCTTTGTCTAACCATTTTAACCCACAGCTAACATGACAACCGATTGTTGGTCTCCGATCACATAACAAGCGCTGATATGAAGACAAAGGAATCCCCCTCCCTTTGTCCATCAGTTTATATAGTCACGGCCGAAAGTGCTGACATCCTTGAAGTTGTTCCAGAAAATGAACTACTTATCCAAAAAAATGATTGGAATTGCACGTTTTGCTATAAGGCCATGTTCACACAGTGCGTTTTTTACTGCGGAACCGCAGCGGTTTTGCCGCTGCGGTTCCGCAGCTGTTTTCCATGCAGGGTACATAACAATGTAACCCTATGGAAAACAGTCACTGCTGTGCACATGATCCGTAATTTCGTTTAAAAAGCCGCGCAGAATAGCTGCGGCAAAAAAGAAGGAGCATGTCACTTCTTTTTCCTGAACCGAAGCGGTTCTGCACCCATAGACCTCCATTGTGAGGTCAAAATCGCAGTAAAACCCGCAGATCAAAAATATATCTGCGGGTTTTACTGCGATTTGATGTGCAGGACCGCTGCAGCAGGAAGTGCGGGGGAGCGGGCGGAAGTGCGTGGGCGGAGTGTGGCTGCCCCCCCGTGCTCCGATCCCGCCCCCCCGTGCTCCGATGCCCCCCCCCCGTGCTCCGATGCCCCCCCCCAGTGCTCCGATGCCCCCCCCGTGCCCTAATCTCCCCCCCTTATACTTACCCGGCGTCCCGGTGTCCGTCCGGCCGTCTTCTCCCTGGGCGCCGCCATCTTGCAAAATGGCGGGCGCATGCGCAGTGCGCCCGCCGAATCTGCCGGCCGGCAGATTCGCTCCAAAGTGCATTTTGATCACTGAGATATAACCTATCTCAGTGATCAAAATTAAAAAATAGTAAATGACACCCCCCCACTTTGTCACCCCCATTGGTAGGGACAATAAAAAAATTAAGAATTTTTTTTTTTTTTTTTCACTAAGGTTAGAATAGGGGTAGGGGTAGGGTTAGGGGTAGGGTTAGGGTTAGGGGTAGGGTTAGGGGTAGGGTTAGGGTATTTTCAGCCATTTTAGCCCTAAAAAGCTTCCTACGAAACACACAGTCTCTGCATAGAAAACTGCATAAAAAAAGGATAAAAAAACGCATCAAAAAACGCATCAAAAAAGGACAAAAAAAGGACCAAAAAAAGGACCTGCGTTTTCTGCCAAGAGCTGCAGTTTTTTAAAAAAACTGTCCTGAAAAAAAAAGGATGGAAATCCTGAACGTGTAAACATAATAAAGGTTAATTTCATTTTTGTGTATTGCGACAAAACAAAAACAAAACAAAAAAAAAGCCAATTGGACATAATTTCACAAAAAAAAACAATATAGGCTGGACAAAATTATTGACACCGTTTCAAAATTAAGGGTAAACAACTATGTTTCAAGCATGTGATGCTCTTTCAAACTCACATGTGCCAAGTAACAGGTGTGGGAAAAATCAAAATCATAGGAAAAAAATGGAGATTCCAGCTTCTGGTGTTAATAAAACGTTTTAGCTATTTATTAAGATCCTATAGGTGGCACTAGAGTTTTAGTTCTTTTCCTATCTGAAGAGACAATAGGCATTTATTCAAAACATTTAAAAATCCAATACAATTATGCAGGGAACAGGAAACAACATGGCAACGCATTTCGGCAGGAATCCAGCGTTTTTCCTGATGGGAAAATTTTCCAGTCGATCCTATAAAACAATGTGAATGGATCCCATGGGATAAATATTACATGACATTTAAAATATATAAAAGACACAATTAACCCCTTTCACACCTCGGACGGGATAGTACGTCCGAGGTCAGAAGTCCCGCTTTGATGTGGGCTCCGGCAGTGAGCCCACATCAAAGCCGGGACATGTCAGCTGTTTTGAACAGCTGACATGTGCCCGCAATAGTGGCAAGGTGAAATCACGATTCACCCGCCACTATTAACTAGTTAAATGCCGCTGTCAAACGCAGACAGCGGCATTTAACTACCACTTTTGGCCGCGCGGCCGGAAATGCGCGCATCGCCGACCCCGTCACATGATTGGGGGTCAGCGATTCTTCTGATCCCCGGCAGCTGTGAGCGCCACCCTGTGGTCGGCGATCATAGCACACCTGCATTTCTGCTGCATAGCAGTGATCTAATGATCGCTGCTATGCAGCAGAGCCGATCCAGTTGTTCCAGCTTCTAGCCTCCCATGGAGGCTATTGAACCATGGGAAAAGTATTAAAAAAAAAGTGAAAAAAAAAAAAGTGAAAAAAAAAAATATATATATATAAAAGTTTAACCCCTTAGTGACAGAGCCAATTTGGTACTTAATGACCAGGCCAATTTTTGCAATTCTGACCACTGTCACTTTATGAGGTTATAACTCTGGAACGCTTCAACGGATCCCGCTGATTCTGAGACTGTTTTTTCGTGACATATTGTACTTCATGTTAGTGGTAACGTTTCTTCGATATTACTTGCGATTATTTATGAAAAAAACGGAAATATGGCGAAAATTTTTAAAATTTTGCAATTTTCAAACTTTGTATTTTTATGCCCTTAAATCAGAGAGATATGTCACAAAAAATAGTTAATAAATAACATTTCCCACATGTCTACTTTACATCAGCACAATTTTGGAAACAACATTTTTTTTTGTTAGGGAGTTAGAAGGGTTAAAAGTTGACCAGCAATTTCTCATTTTTACAACACCATTTTTTTTTAGGGACCACATCATATTTGAAGTCATTTTGAGGTGTCTATATGATAGAAAATAATGAAGTGTGACACCATTCTAAAAACTACACCCCTCAAGGTTCTCAAAACCACATTCAAGAAGTTTATTAACCCTTTACGTGTTTCACAGGAACTGAAACAATGTGGAAGGAAAAAATGAACATTTAACTTTTTTTTGCAAACCTCTTAATTCAGAACCATTTTTTTTATTTTCACAAGTGTAAAAACAGAAATAGAACCATAAATTTTGTTATGCAATTTCTCCTGAATACGCCAATACCCCATATGTGGGGGTAAACCACTTTTTGGGCGCACCGCAGAACTTAGAAGTGAAGGAGCGCCATTTGACTTTTTCAATGCAGAATTGGCTGGAATTGAGATCGGACGCCATGTCACGTTTAGAGAGCCCCTGATGTGCCTAAACAGTGGAAACTCACCACAAGTGACACCATTTTGGAAACTAGACCCCTTAAGGAACTTATCTAGATGTGTGGTGAGCACTTTGAACCCCCAAGTGCTTCACAGAAGTTTATAACGTAGAGCGGTGAAAATAAAAAATCGCTTTTGTTTACACAAAAATGATCTTTTCGCCCACAAATTCTTATTTTCACAAGGGTAACAGGAGAAATTAGACCACAAAAGTTGTGCGATTTCTCCTGAATACGTCGATACCCCATATGTGAGGGTAAACCACTGTTTGGGCGCACCGCAGAGCTTGAAAGTGAAGGAGCGCCGTTTTACTTTTTCAATGTAGAATTGGCTGGAATTGAGATTGGACGCCATGTCGTGTTTGGAGAGCCCCTGATGTGCCTAAACAGTGGAAACCCCCCACAAGTGACCCCATTTTGGAAACTAGACCCCTTAAGGAACATATCTAGATGTGTGGTGAGCACTTTGAACCCCCATGTGCTTCACAGAAGTTTATAATGTAGAGCCGTGAAAAAAAAAAATTGCATTTTTTCTACAAAAATGATCTTTTTGCCCACAAATTTTTATTTTCACAAGGGTAACAGGAGAAATTAGACCACTAAAGTTGTTGTGCAATTTCTCCTGAGTACGTCGATACCCAATATGTCGGGGTAAACCACTGTTTGGGCGCACCGCAGAGCTTGGAAGAGAAAGAGTGCCGTTTTACTTTTTCAATGTAGAATTGGCTGGAATTGAGATCGGACGCCATGTCGCGTTTGGAGAGCCCCTGATGTGCCTAAACAGTAGAAATCCCTTACAAGTGACCCCATTTTGGAAACTAGACCCCCCATGGAACTTATCTAGATGTGTGGTGAGAACCTTGAATGCCCAAGTGCTTCACAGAAGTTTATAATGCAACGCCGTGAAAATAAAAAATATTTTTTTTTTCCACAAAAAAGATTGTAGCCCCCAAGTTTTTATTTTCACAAGGGTAACAAGAGAAATTGGACCCCAAAAGTTGTTTTCCAATTTGTCCTGAGTATGCTGGTACCCCATATGTGGGGGGTAAACCACTGTTTGGGCGCACGGCAGAGCTCGGAAGGAAGGAGCGCCGTTTTGGAATGCAGACTTTGATAGAATGGTCTGCGGGTATTATGTTGCGTTTGCAGAGCCCCTGATGTACCTAACCAGTAGAAACCCTCCACAAGTGACCCCATTTTGGAAACTAGACTCCCCAAGGAACTTATCTAGATGTGTGGTGAGAACTTTGAATGCCCAAGTGCTTCACAGAAGTTTAGAATGCAGAGTCGTGAAAATAAAAAATATTTTTTTTTTCCACAAAAAAGATATTGTAGCCCCCAAGTTTTTATTTTCACAAGGGTAACAGGAGAAATTGGACTGCAATAGTTGTTGTCCAATTTATCCCGAGTACGCTGATGCGCCATATGTGGGGGTAAACCACTGTTTGGGCGCACGGCAGAGCTCGGAAGGGAAGGAGCGCCTTTTTGGAATGCAGACTTTGATAGAATGGTCTGTGGGCATTATGTTGCGATTGCAGAGCCCCTGATATACCTAAACTGTAGTAACCCCCCACAAGTGACCCCATTTTGGAAACTAGACCCCCCAAGGAACTTATCTAGATGTGTGGTGAGAACTTTGAATGCCCAAGTGCTTCACAGAAGTTTAGAATGCAGAGTCGTGAAAATAAAAAATATTTTTTTTTTCACAAAAAAGATATTGTAGCCCCCAAGTTTTTATTTTCACAAGGGTAACAAGAGAAATTGGACCCCAGAAGTTGTTGTCCAATTTATCCCGAGTACGCTGATGCCCCATATGTGGGGGTAACCCACTGTTTGGGCGCACGGCAGAGCTCAGAAGGAAGGGAGCACCATTTGACTTTTTGAGCGCAAAATTGGCTGTCGTGTTTGGAGACCCCCTGATGTACCTAAACAGTGGAAACCCCCCAATTCTAGCTCCAACCCTAACCCCAACACACCCCTAACCCTAAAATCCCAACCTGATCCATAATCCTAATCACTAACCCTAACCATAATCACAACCCTTACCCCAAAACAACCCTAATGTCAACCCTAACCATAACCCTAATCAAAACCCTAAATCCAACACACCCCTAATCCTAATCTCAACCCTAACCTCAAACCTAACCCTAATCACAACCCTAACCTTAACCCTAATCCCAAACCTAACCCTAATCCCAAGCGTAACCCTAATGCCAACCCTAACCCTAATACCAACCCTAATCCAAACCCTAACCCTAATCCCAGCTCTAACCCTAACTTTAGCCCCAACCCTAGCCCTAACTTTAGCCCCAACCCTAACCCTAGCCCTAAGGCTACTTTCACACTTGCGTCGTTTGGCATTCCGTCGCAATCCGTCATTTTGGACAAGAAACGGATCCTGCAAATGTGCCCGCAGGATGCGTGTTTTGCCCATAGACTTGTATTGCCGACGCATCGTGACGGATGGCCACACGTCGCGTCCGTCGTGCACTGGATCAGTTGTGTTTTGGCGGAGCGTCGGCACAAAAAAACGTTCAATGAAACGTTTTTTTGTACGTCGCATCCGCCATTTCTGACCGCGCATGCGTGGCCGTAACTCCGCCCCCTCCTCCCCAGGACATAGATTGGGCAGCGGATGCGTTGAAGAACTACAGCTGCTGCCCACGTTGTGCACAATTTTCACAACGTGCGTCGGTATGTCGGGCCGACGCATTGCGACGGCCCCGTACCGACGTAAGTGTGAAAGAAGCCTAACCCTAAATTTAGCCCCAACCCTAACCCTAAATTTAGCCCCAACCCAAACCCTATATTTAGCCCCAACCCTAGCCCTAACCCTAGCCCTAACCTAACCCTACCCCTACCCCTAACCCTACCCCTAACCCTACCCCTAACCCTACCCCTAACCCTACCCCTAACCCTAATTTTAGCCCCAACTGCTGTTCTCCTGCCGGCCGGCAGATGGAGACAGATGGCGGGCGCACTGGGCATGCGTCCGCCATGTTCTTCTGCCGGCGGCCAGGAGGAGCAGCAAGAGGATCCAGGGACACAGGTGAGTATTGTAGGGTCCCGAATCCCCCTATTTCTCTGTCCTCTGATGTGCGATCACATCAGAGGACAGAGAATTACACTTTACTTTTTTTTTTTTTTTTGCGGTCGCCGGTAAACAGTTAATTACCGGCGATCGCAAAACAGGGGTCGGTAAAACCGACCCCGATCATGCTCTTTGGGGTCTCGGCTACCCCCGGCAGCCGAGACCCCAAAGATTCTCCCGGTGCCGGCTTTGAAGATGGCGGCGCCCACCGGGAGACACGAGGAGCATCGGGGGAGCTAGGTGAGTATTGGGGGGCCACCTGGGACCCCTTTTCTCTGTCCTCCGATGTGCGATCACATCGGAGGACAGAGAAATTAAAAAGAGATCGCTTTTTTTTTTTTGCGATCGCCGGTAAACGGTTAATTACCGGCGATCGCAAATGCGGGGTGGGTTAAAAACCCCAATAATCATGTTCTCTGGGGTCTCGGCTACCCCCGGCATCCGAGACCCCGGAGAAAATCGGCCTCTGGGGGGCGCTATTGACTTTTTCCACAGCGCCGTTAATTAACAGCGCTGTGGTTTAAGTACCCTTAGCGGCCGCCGTTAAAAGGCGTATCGGCGGTCGCTAAGGGGTTAAATCACCCCCTTTCGCTCCATTCAAAATAAATCAATTTAAAAAAAAAAAAAAAATCAAACCTACACATATTTGGTATCGCCGCGTTCAGAATCGCCCGATCTATCAATAAAAAAAGCATTAACCTGATCGCTAAACGGCGTAGAGAGAGAAAAAAAATTGAAATGCCAGAATTACGTTTTTTTGGTCGCCGCGACATTGCAGTAAAATGCAATAACGGGCGATCAAAATAACATATCTGCACAAAAGTGGTATCATTAAAAACGTCAGCTCAGCATGCAAAAAATAAGCCCTCACCCGACCCCAGATCACGAAAAATGGAGACGCTACGGGTATCGGAAAATGGCACAATTTATGTTTTTAGCAAAGTTTGGAATTTTTTTTCACCACTTAGATAAAAAATAACCTAGTCATGTTTGGTGTCTATGAACTCGTAATGACCGGGAGAATCATAATATCAGGTCAGTTTTAGCATTTAGTGAACCTAGCAAAAAAGCCAAACAAAAAACAAGTGTGGGATTGCACTTTTTTTGCAATGTCACCGCACCTGGAATTTTTTTTCCCCATTTTGTAGTACACGACATGCTAAAACCAATGACGTTGTTCAAAAGTACAACTCGTCCCGCCAAAAATAAGCCCTCACATGGCCATATTGATGGAAAAATAAAGTTATGGCTCTGGGAAGAAGGGTAGCGAAAAACGAACACGGAAAAACGGAAAATCCCAAGGTCATGAAGGGGTTAAATACAAATAAAATGAGACAAAAGAATATACCATACATAAAAGAAAAAAAAAAACAGAACAGCATTTACAAAACCTAGAAAATGTCACATGATACTGCGACACACGTTTAAGCCCTCTGGAAATATATTTCCCAAATTGAATAACCAAAAGGCTTCCCTGGTTAGAAGTAACCGTCTCATGTCTCCACCCCGCGGCGGTTCCCTCACCCTTTCGATGCCAAAAAACCTGAATGGACAATAATGGTCTTTGATGACAGGTAATAAAGTGCTTTGTGGCAGAGGAAATGTTTCTGTTGGCAAGATTATTTCCATTAGAAATATAATTTAGATGTTCATTGATTCTGAATTTAATTTTACAACCAGTGGATCCTATGTAGAGCAACTGGCAAAGTGCACAGCGAATACAATAAACTAGGTTTTAAAATTACAATCAATACATTGTTTAATATGATGTGTTTGGGTGTTTATTATGGTTTGAAAAAGCAATAATAATAATAATCTTTATTTATATAGCGCCAACATATTCCGCAGCGCTTTACAGTTTAACAGTTTCAAACACAACAGACATAAGTAACAACGTTAACAATACAATAATTAAAGCAAAATAAGACGACCCTGCTCGTGAGAGCTTACAATCTACAATGAGGAGGGGGAGATACAAAGTACAGGTGTGTATTTACAATGATGGTCCTGCCATCTTCAGGGGGTGGGGGATAGATGGAGATAGTGAATGGGCTACACACACATAAAATGACTTTGATTAGGGAACGTCATATGTGATTAGGGAACATGAACTGGCATATTCACACGTTTTACAATGTGCAGCCCCACAGCTATAAAAACCCTTGTCGTTACTCCATGAAGGATTTCATGATGTTTAATAGTGATATAAATTATGAGCTATATAGAAAGGACAAAACTGGTCTGAGTGACTTATTGGCAATATTTCTGGTGGTTTTCCTACGATTATATTCAATCAAGTTGATTCTATCCTTTCCACCAGCAGTATCGCGCGCACAATTCAACGTCCATCTAGAATAACCCTTATGTAACAACCTGGATTCCGAAATCTTCGTTTTATGTTCACTAATCAGATCATCGTTGCAGTTTCGAAACCTCCAGATGTGGGGTGTTTGGGGTGCTGGCTAGTGGGGTGGAGATTAGTATTTCCAGCAGTGGATCTTCTATATATAGATCTATATATAGATGATGAGACAATGTCCAGATAAATCAGTAAAGGGCAGATCCAAAAAAGTAATGGTGGTAGACTTTAAAAAAAAAAAAAAAAAAGGGGGGGGGGATAAATTTGAGACTGTAACCATGGGTATTAATGTAATCAATAAAATGGTAAATATCTGTAACTTTACCACACCAAATGAGATCATCGATAAATCTACCAAACCGATGGATGCGTTCAAATAATGGATACTGTGGTGTGTATAGAAATTGTTCTTCTTAAACTACTTACCTGTATTGCATGAGGATAATACTCTAGCTTCTATATTTAAATCTGGCTGTTACATTGTCGCAAAAAAAGCTCCATCTTTGAGCAACGTACCTAGTTTCGTTAGATCTAATAGGCCCAGTATCACATGGCTTATCTACAAGGGCTCATATAGATGTGGGCTGCACGTTGTAAAATGTGCCAGTCCGTGTAACACTTTTTCAAATAATAATAATACCCAAACACATCAAACTAAACAACATATTAATGGCAATTTTAAAAACGTAGTTTATTGTATTCGCTGTGCAGTATGCCAGTTGTTCTATATAGGATGCACTAGTCATAAAATGAAAATCAGAATCAATGGACATCTAAATGATATTTCTAAGGGTACCGTCACACAGTGCCATTTTGCTCGCTACAACGGCACGATTCGTGACGTTCCAGCGATATCCATACGATATCGCTGTGTCTGACACGCAGCAGCGATCAGGGACCCTGCTGAGAATCGTACATCGTAGCAGATCGTTTGGAACTTTCTTTCGTCGCTGGATCTCCCGCTGTCATCGCTGGATCGGTGTGTGTGACACCGATCCAGCGATGCGTTCGCTTGTAACCAGGGTAAACATCGGGTTACTAAGCGCAGGGCCGCGCTTAGTAACCCGATGTTTATCCTGGTTACCATCATAAATGTAAAAAAAAAAAAAAAAAAAAAAAAAACAGTACATACTTACATTCCGGTGTCCGTCAGGTCCCTTGCCGTCTGCTTTCCCGCACTGACTGACTGCCGGCCGTAAAGTGAAAGCAGAGCGGTGACGTCACCGCTGTGCTGTGCTTTCACTTTACGGTCAGTCAGTGCGGGAAGCAGACTGCAAGGGACAGACACCGGAATGTAAGTATGTACTGTTTGTTTTTTTTTACGCTGGTAACCAGGGTAAACATCGGGTTACTAAGCGCGGCCCTGCGCTTAGTAACCCGATGTTTACCCTGGTTACCCGGGGACCTCGGCATCGTTGGTCGCTGGAGAGCTGTCTGTGTGACAGCTCTCCAGAGACCACACGACTTACCAACGATCACGGCCAGGTCGTATCGCTGGTTGTGATCGTTGGTAAATCGTATAGTGTAACGGTACCCTAAGGACCACGCTCTCCCTTGGGAACAAGACCAAAGAAGAATGTTTTCATTCACTGACAGCAAGTTGTGGATCTTAACTAATGCAAATAATCTTGCCAACAGAAACATTTCCTCTGCTGCTAATCACTTTATTACCTGTCATCAAAGACAATTATCCCCCATTCAGGTTTTTGGCATTGAAAGGGTGAAGGAAACACCGTGGGGTGGAGATACGAGACGGTTACTTCTAACCAGGGAAGCCTTCTGGATATTCAATTTGGGAACTACATTTCCAGAGGGTTTAAACTTGCGTTGCGATATCATGTGCCATTGTTAGGTTTTGTTCAGGCTGTCCTGTTTTTTTTTTTTTATGTACTGTATATACTCGAGTATAAGCAGAGACTCCTAATTTTGCCAAAAAAAAACTGGGAAAACTTATTGACTTGAGTATAAGCCTAGGGTGGGAAATGTAGCAGCTACTGGTAAATTTCAAAAATAAAAACAGATACCAATAAAAGTAAAATTAATTGAGACATCAGTAGGTTACATGTTTTTGAATATTCATATTGAATCAGGAGCCCCATATAATGCTCTATTCAGTTCATGATGGGCCCCATAAGATGCTCCATATTAAAATATGCCCCATATAATGCTGCATAAAAGGTTAATGATGGCCCCATAAGATGCTCCATATTAAAATATGCCCCATATAATGCTGCATAAAAGGTTAATGATGGCCCCATAAGATTCTCCATAGAATACTATGCCCCATATGCTGCTCCATAAAAGTTGATGGCCCCATAAGATGCTCCATAGAATAATATGCTCCATATAACGCTGCTGCGATAAAAAAAAAACAAAAAAAAAAATCATACTCGCCTCTTATCGCTGGGGGCCTGGTGCTGGTGTCCTGAGCAGGCTAGGGACACCAATGCACTATGGGGGTCAGGTGCCGGTGTCGCCGCTGGCTCAAACCCCTGGCACTTGCAATATTCACATGTCCCCGTTCCACGGCTGCGCGCCGCTGTGTCTTCAGGGTCTCTGCAGTGACTGTTCAGGCAGAGGGCATGCATTAAACACGCCATCACTACCTCTGAACGTCACAGCCAGAGGACGCGGAAGACGAAGCCAGGCGGTGGAACAGGGATTGGTGAATATCGTATGGCCCACCCTCTCCCGTCATACTCACCCCCTCCTGGTGCGGTCTTTGCAAGTCCCTGCTTCTCCGATGGTCTCTGGCACCGGCAGCTTGTTCCTGTGTTCAGCGGTCACATGGTACAGCTCATTAAAGTAATGAATATGCGCACCACGCCTATGGGAGTGGAGACGCGTCCATATTCATTACTTTAATGAGCGGTACCAGGTGACCGCTTAACACAGGAAGAGCTGCCAGCTCCAGAGACCATCTGAGAAGCAGGGACGTGCAGAGACCATGCCAGGAGGGGGTAAGTATGATGTGACAGCCGCCACTCCTGCCACTCCCCTGGGACAATGACTCAAGTATAAGCCGAGAGGGGCACTTTCAATCTAAAAAAATGGGCTGAAAATCTAGGCTTATACTCGAGTATATTTGGTACATTCTTTTGTCTTATTTTGTTGTTTGTATTTGTGTCTTTCTGTAATTTTGCATATTTTAAATGTCATGTGATTTTTATCCTATGGTATCCATCCATTCACATTGGGCCTTGAGGAAGAATCCTGGATTGAGTTCAAAATGCATTGCCATATGGTTTCCTGCTCTCTGTATGATTTGTCATGGATATTTAAATGCTTGAATAAATACCCAAAACGTTTTATTATTAACACCAGAATCTGGAATCTCAGTTTTTTCCTGTTGTCTCCAAGCCTGTCAAGAGCGTTATTCCATGCATGATGTACTACAAGATATGGTGAGCTGGCAACTTTTCCTAATATTAAAGGGAATCTGTCACCCCCAAAATCGCGGGTGAGGTAAGCCCACCGGCATCAAGGGCTAATCTACAGCATTCTGGAACGCTGTAGATAAGCCCCCAATGTACCCTGAAAGATGAGAAAAAGACGTTAGATTATACTCACCCAGGGGTGGTCCCGCTGCTGGTCTGGGTCCGGCGCCTCCCATCTTCATCAGATGACGTCCTCTTCTGGTCTTCATGCTGCGGCTCCTGCGCAGGCGTACTTTGTCTGTCCTGTAGAAGGCAGAGCAAAGTACTGCAGTGGGCAGGAATGGGCCACTCTGACCTTTCCCGGCACCTGCGCACTGCAGTACTTTGCTCTGCCCTCAACAGGGCAGACAAAGTACGCCTGCGCAGGAGCCGCAGCATGAAGACCAGAAGAGGACATCATCTGATGAAGATGGGAGGCGCCGGACCCGGACCAGCAGCGGGAACGCCCCTGGGTGAGTATAATCTAACGTCTTTTTCTCATCTTTTAGGATACATCGGGGGCTTATCTACAGCATTCCAGAATGCTGAAGATAAGCCCCTGATGCCGATGGGCTTACCTCACCCGCGATTTTGGGGGTGACAGAATCCCTTTAAAATCACACCTGAAACCAGATAAAAAGGGGAGAAATTGATTCAATCTTAGCATTGTGTCTGTGTGTGCCACACTAATCATGGAGAACAGAAAGCGGAGAACTGTCTGAGGACTTGAGAACCAAAATTGTTGAACAATATAAACGATCTCAAGGTTACAAGTCCAACTCCACAGATCTTGATATTCCTTTGTCCACAGTGTGCATGTACATAATCAAGAAGTTTACAACCCATGGCACTGTAGCTAATCTTCCTAGATGTGGACAGAAAACAAAAATTGATGAAAGGTTAGGTTGCAACAGGGTATTGTCCGGATAGTGGATAAGCAACCCCAACGTCCGAAGAAAAAACACAAAAATTTAGCTTGGTTTGATTTGGTATACATGCAGCACATAAACGCATGTTCTCACAGGCTATAAAACATACAAAACCTACAAGAAAAACAATGCGCAAAAGCCCTGCTGTAAACAAATAAGTAAAAAAGCATACCGTAAGTGCATTTAAGTAACACAGAGTTCTTAGTAATACTGTTTTTGATCAAAAATAGCATAAAAGCCATCCCACCATCGACAAGGCGACTCTGATCGGGAGGTCCTACACTGTCTAATATTAAAAACCTTACCATGTGTCAAAGTTTACCTCAGTGTGTGAATAAGAACAGACAAAAGGACATGCGTTTATGTGCTGCATGTATAGCAACTCAAACCAAGCTCAATTTTTGTGTTTTTTTCTTTGAATTTTTGCATTCTGTGCAAGCCGGGGTGTGGCCTCCCTTTCCTGAGCTGGAAATCACATTTAAAGGCTTCCCCAGACTGGTGTCCACTGGTTGGCACTCGGTCCTTTTGTCTGCCCTTATTCACACATTGAATTCAACTTTGACACATGGTAAGGTTTTTAATATTAGACAGTGTAGATCCTCCCAGAGTCACCTTATCGATGGTAGGATGGCTTTTATGCTATTTTTGATCAAAAACAGTATTACTAAGAACTCTGTGTTACTTAAATGCACTTTTGCTTTTTTACTTATTTAGTTACAGCAGGGTTTTTGCTCATTTTGTTTCTTGTAGGTTTTGCAAGTTCCAAATAAATTTAAGCTGTTCTGCAAGTTCAGGGTGCATCATTGTTAGCGCAAACTATCCGTCGACATTTGAATGAAATGAAATGCTATGGCAGGAGACCCTGGAAGACCCCACTGATGACACATAGACATAGAAAAAGCTAGACTGCAGTTTGCCAAAATCTTTCTGGGAAAGCGACTTGTAGACAGATGAAACCAAGACAGAGCTTTTTGGTAAAACACATCATTCCACTGTTTACCGAAAACGGCCTACAAAGAAAAGAAGACAGTACCTGCAGTAAAATATGTTTTTTCTGCCTCTGGCACGGTGTGCCTTGACTGAGTTAAAGGCATCATGAAATCTAAAGATTAGCAATAGATTTGGGGTAGCAATGTAGTGTCCAGTGTCAGAAAGCTGGGTTTGCGTCCTACGTCACGGATCTTCCAGAAGGACAATTACCCCAAACATACTTCAAGAAGTACCCAGAAATGGATGGAAACAAAACGCTGGAGAGCTCTGAAGTGACCAACAATGGGTCCGGATCTAAATCCAATTGAACACGTATGGAGAGATCTTAAAATTGCTGTTTTTAGAAGGCACTAGTGATGAGCGAGTGTACTTGTTGCTCGGGTTCCCCGGAGCACGCTCGGGTGGTCTCCGAGTATTTGTTACTATTCGGAGATTTAGTTTTCATCGTGGCAGCTGAATGATTTACAGCTACTAGCCAGGCTGAGTACATGTGGGGGTTGTCTGGTTGCTTAGGAATCCCCACATGTAATCAAGCAGGCTAGTAGCTGTAAATCATTCAGCTGCCACGACGAAAACTGAATCTCCGAGCAAATACTCGGAAGTCACCCTAGCGTGCTCGGGAAAACCAGAGCAACGAGTACACTCGCTCATCACTAGAAGGCACCCTTCAAATATGAGTGACCTGGAAAAGTTTGCAAAAGAAGAGCGGTTCAAAATTCTACATTTGAGGTTTTGTGTGAAATTATGTCCAATTTGCCTTTTTTTGGTGCCGTTCCAATAGACAAAAAGGAAATAAACATGTGTATAAGAAAACGTGCAATTAAAATAATGTTCTGGGAGAACTAATTCATTTTCTGGAACAATTTCAAGTGTGCTAACACTTTCGGCCATGACTGTACATAGAAACTTAGCTAATATCCACTTAACAATAGAAATGGCAGCTTAAAGATCTGCTTTTATTCCTCAGAATAAACACTCAAGATATTATTGCATGTGTCTAATCCTGCACCTCTGCATCTTTTAAAGGGAATCTGTCAGTAAGATCAACCCCCACAAACCAACCCCATATATATGGGCATGTCGGACTTTGAAATGTTAATCCACTGAAATCTTTTTATCTTCTATCTGTTGCTGCATTCCAGAGAAATTATCTTTTTGAATAATAAGGAGTTAAGTGCTCTGGGCATAACATAGCACTTAATCTTCTGCCTTCATAAGTTGGTTTCTCTCCCAGGACCAGCCTTTTTAGCTTGATTAATAGCTGACTATCAATCAAGTTAAAGAGGGAGGTGCTAGACAGGGAAACAACCTTGGGAGGTAGGAGATTGTTAAGTGCTCTGTCATGCCAAGAGCACCTAATACCTTATTTTATTATGAATTAAAACTCTGCTTTCTCAGGACTGCAGAAACAGATAGAAGATGTACAACTGTTAATGAATTAACATTTCAAAGCCTTGAATACGATTTTGGGGAGGGGTTGATTTTACTGACAGATTCAATTTAAGAGAATAATACTATATTGCCAGGAAAAACAAAAGGTAGAAGAGTGGCGATGTTTCAGAAAAAAAAAACAGGTATATTTTTTTAAGGTGACTTAGCACTTTAAATGTCTTTTCTATAAGTATAGTAGATTTAAAAAAATACTTTAGTTTGAGCTTTTGACTTTTAAATTACTTATAATGTGACTAACAAGAACAGGAAAGGTTCTGTGAAGTTGGGTTCTGTAATTACAAATGGCATGGATAATGCTACATGCACTACTAAATTAGAATCGGCTACAGACACTGGACTAATGTTCTGTTCCCTACATAAAACACTGCTCAGTATGACAAAAAAAGTATGTCCTGGTGTGGAGGAAAAGTCTAATAAAATGATTCATGATGAGTGTTTGTCATTGGAATGATTACATTATAGTAGCTGACCGCCGTCTTACCTGTGAGATAATCAAGGCATTCTAACAGTTTCTTCTCTCTGGAAAAATCCAATGCGAATGTGTCAAATGTGTCATTCAGATTAATCTCGGGAATCAGCACTTGAGAGGATGCAGTTGCCATGGAAACTCTAAAAACACAAAAACAAAAGTTTTAACAGAGGCGCAACACGTAGTTATCTCACAATACAGCATGAGTGGTTTTTCCACGGATACAGAAAATATTTGAGAACGTGAAAAAGGATCAGGACACGTAGGTAAAGTGGAAGCAAAGCTAAACCACAACAGAAATAAGTGCATTTACAGGCTCTCTGGGGCCAATGAACATGGTGTACACATTGGGATATGACCTAGCCAAAGAAGCGGAATTATCAGCTATCACCAAAGGATTGCACATAACACACCTTACGTGTAAAGACTATGCAGTGTTGCTGTTAACCAATCACATTTCAGCTTTTCTCCCCCCCAAAATAGGTTAAAAATTGTAAGCACACAGATTGGTTGATATTGGCTTTCTCGATACTCGCCATCTGCATCAGTTTTTATGCTAGATCTATTGTGCTAAATGGGTTGCCTGGCCTGATGACATATCCTTAGGAAAGGTTGTCCATATCCAAGTGGTGGGCCTCTGACACCCAGCACCCCCACAAATGAGCTTTTCAGCTCCAGTGCTGGCGGGATGGAAACCGCAAACTATTCAGCTAAAATCAGTTCTGTCCGCGGTGTAGTCGCTGAAGCCGAAAACTAACGCTCAGCTCCTACTCAGCTGCATTTCACTGTTCTCTGGCTGCATCCAGTTGGCTTCAGAGCTGAAAGCAGATCTGGTATTGATCACCTATCTGAAAGACAGATCATCTATATCAATAGGCCGGACAGCCCCTTTATGTTCAATAGATTGTATAAAAGAAATGCATTTAAGACCAGAAGGCCTTGGTTTTAACATGCTGTCATTGTCAAGATAATGCCCAAAAAAGGAGGATCTTCTTTTAGTACCAGAAACAGCGTAAGCTGTGTGATATTGCAATAAATGGTCCTATGATGGTATGAGCAACAACCCATAGAGAGCGGAGCTACAGCCCGTAGGCCATGGAGGGGAAGTTTGCATGCTCAGTCTCTGCTCCATTCATTGTTAATGGGCCTGACAGTGAAAGTTGAGTACAGAGCTCAACTATCTTCCGCAATTCCATAGACGATGAATGGAGCATGGGTCAATGATTGGCACCCCTGCTCCATTCTAGATGGGACAGCAGAGAGGTCCAGAGCACCAATATCAGGATCACGGGATGTCTCAGCGGTTGCACCGCCAGCGATCACCAAGTTATTCCCTATCCTATGGTTAGGGCGATAACTTGTTATTTTGTGAACAACCCCATAAAAATCCCTTTAGTCTCACTGTTGATTTTGGCTTCAACCAGGCAATATCTTTGGCAAAAAATTATGTCTCCTTTTTTCCATAAAGATGAAATAACAATGGCCAATCTTCAAGAAATCATCTAATGTCATTGTCGAACTTACTACTCTGTGACATAGAAAACCTATCCAGAGGCTTTTCAACGATCAACCAATCTGCCTATAAGCAGCGTCAAGTGGTGACCGTGCATGAGGATCGGCACTCATTACACTTCCTTTTACATGCGGCAGTCATCTGCATATGTAAACTCTATAAAGACTATTACTATGATGATTTACAATGATTAATGATCCTTAGATCCACATAAAGGCTGTGATTGTTGTGCGCTTGTCCTGTGGTCCCTGGCATGTACAGTTCAGCCGATCATGTAAAATTAGCTTTCAGGTCATCTTCATCCTTGACTAATTCCCCTAGTTTTAGCTTCAACAAACTTTCCTTAATCCATAACGTCAAGTGTATATCCTTTCTTTCCCACACAAATATGGAATAAAAAAAATTGGCAAGGATATCATTTAAGACTAGATTTTACCATAAATTTCAAGCTTCCTGTGATGAAAATTTTCTAAGTCTCCCCTGCTGAAATCTTTTTCTCTCATCTTGAAAAACAATAGGTTGAAGAGCCAAGTCTGGTGACTTTAAAAGGCCAACTTTAAAATTCCTGGGAACGTTTTCTTGATAAATTGTACACATATGCCATAAAACCTTCCAAAATATCTTGGCTTACAAACATGTTACTGCATTAAACAAAATCAGACTTAGTTTCTGTTGTAGACTAGAAAATAATGGTGGCCATGTTAAAGTAGAAGACACAAGATGCAGACTGGAAACAGTACACCATATATCATCTGCTACCAAAAGTAGCCGTCAACTATAATACAAACAGACATAATGATATGTTATGTTAAAAAAATGTTTATCTGTGTATATACTATAGTTCAGTATGCTTTCTGCCTGTCTTGGCTTATGCGCCCATGGCGATAATCTGTCATTTCGACACATGAACATGGCTGCCAAACACTGGTGAATTAGAAAAAAAAAGAATGTTGCCTCAGTTGCTTATATTGAAGCTGAAAATAGTTTTTAGATAAAGTAGAAAATGAAACAAAATCACTTTACCTTTCTGTGATGCTTTTTGCGGACTGGAGGAAGCGAGCGTGATCTGCCTCCTTTAGAGACAGCTCTGCTTGGGAAATGAGAGATGTAGAGCGTTCAATGCACTGCTTGCAATTGGCGACTTGCTGGGCCAACTTTCTCAACCGGACCACCTTTGAGGAACAGTCAATGAAAATAAATTAGAATTCTGTGAATACAAAATTGAGTAACTGGTTTGAGAACATAAGTGTTCGATTATAATTTGCAGAGTCTACCACTTTAGTCTCATCCACCCATAAATACACACACAAATTCATTTTTGGCGTAATTTCCTAGATCATCTAGATCAGGACTAAGGCCTTCCATGCCCATCTGGTATGGCAATCCTACCGAGGCAGCTGTATGACTTATACTCATCTGAGGTGCCAGCGTTGTTCGAGCGGTGTTGGCACTGGCTCTCCCGGGGATTGTTTTGTCAAAGGATCCCTGAGGCCAATCAACACTGGCTTCACTCTCCCGATCTTCATATACATCTGGAGGAAGTGAGAGCAGGAGATCTTCCATGTAGCTTGTGAATACTCACTGTGATTTATTGCCAATCCACTCAGAGTTCAGTGTCACAATCTAACCTTATACAACACAAAGCATTACGATAATCAAGATGGTTTGGGTGGAATTTTGCTCTCTCACAAAAAAAAATTACCCATCACTACCCGAGCACCATTAGAAAACCAATCTACAACTCTTTTCTAACCCTTATTACCAATCGGTGCTTTCCTCCTTTTTTCATCATTCTTCACATTTTATGCCCTCCCCAAAACGCAAAAGGAGACCTCTTCTCCTCAAGACTGGATTCGATGACCAATCCATTTTACTTGTATCCAAATCATTACTACCTCTACTTTATTCATCATGCTTGAGATGCTCTGTCTCTCTCCCAAAGCCTACTGGGTCCGAGTCCCCCACTCCTCAAAGCTACTCATTAATTGCACTGGTTGCATTTACAGTTTTGAGGTTATCGCCATAATGTCCACATCCTGTGAATATATCCCGTTTCGGGCCAACTCGGTTATGACAATAAAGCAAATCTCACCTGTTTCAAACACAGTAATTTAAAATAAAGAGGCTAAGCAATTGTATTAATGGAACATAGATGGCAAAACTGATAGCATGTGCTAACGGTCTTGTGTTATATGGTAATTCTTTATATTACATTTTTTTAATGCCTTTTTATGCACCCCCCCTCGCGCCAGACCTGGTAGGCATTAACATACAGTATAAAGAAATGTGGTTTCCTTCTATTCCAATCCCGTGCAACATCCAAAAGGTTTTTACACCATTTTCATATTCCTGTGCTGGCTTTGCCCAGGTAGCCTAGCTATTCCCATAAGGGTAAGTGTACATGACATCTTTTTCTGGCAGATTCTGCATGGAACCTGCGCGACAAACTGCTAAAAACAAAAACATAAAAAATGAACATATGCATAGCAATGTAAAAATGACTTGCTTTGCAAATGTTTAGTCTTTTGTCAATTTTATTAACCACTTCAGGCTTCGAAAGCCATTAAGAGGTTAAGAGAAGTGATCAGTCTATTCTTCTGGCTGGCAGCTTTTACTTGGATGCCGCCACTATTGTATACAGTATATAGCAAGTTAAAAAAAAACAACAACCAAAAAGCAAAAGAACGGAAAAACCACGCCACATGACGTTAGGAAAGCCAAAGTTTTCGTGAAGCATCTTCTGCTTCAACAACAATGCCAGCACACCAGCATCGAAAAGACGTCGTGCGCACATACCCTGAACTCAAAGTGACCCGCGGGCGTGTACCTAGGATATGAAAACTGAACTGTGATCCCCACTGGAGGGAGCGACAATTGTGACTTGATATACAGTCTCTACAACACCACAGTGTATGCTGGTGCTTTCGGATTCCTACACATGTGGTGGCTTTATTAGTAAAAAAAATAAAATAAAAAGGCTCCATTTTATGTAATAGGAATAGCTGGAGTAAGAGTGTGATTTACAAATTGCACATATTAGGTTTTAAAAGCCCAATGTGCATGAGGTCATTTGTTTAGATAATCCCTGGGTAACTAATCACATAAGGAGACAAGCATATACCGGCCTCACATCACGGCACCGGGCTGTGTGGGAGTCTGTATCCAAGTGACATTTTGGCAGTAATGCTGAAAACATTATTAATAATGCTGTAAAATGGATGACTTTTTCCTGTGAAATTAGAAAATGACGGTAAATAGTCTCAGAGATCCTTTTCATAAATGCATTCCTCATGTGTGCAATAATACTTAGTGCGAAGCAGAAAAGATTGTCTATATAATGCCAATCTCATCAGGACCACACGGGCCAAAACAAGCACAGCTGGCCCGCACTCTCGCCATCCGCGTCATTTCCTGATGTCTTTTAGTATGATAAGTTGATAACCACAATTTGCGATAAGTAAAAATTGCTGCAAGCATATATGATTCTAGTCATTTAGCTACATTTGTTTTTCCAAGGTTAAAAAGCCAAGGTTTTAATGTAAAATATTCTGCAGACTGTGATAATTATAGCTAAAACTTAATTTTGGGTACCAGATATGATGGTGTCTATGAAATACAGATTATTTCAACCAAATAATTCCCACATTTTCATACTGAACCACCCACCTCAATAATATTACAATCTTGTGCTCAAATTCTTACCGCCACAACAATTAAACATCACGTTTCAATATTTCTTACAAATTATATACAATCTATATATATAATTGTCTAAGGGGTACTTCCGTCTGTCTGTAATGGAAATCCCGCGTCGCTGATTGGTCGGCCGCGACCAATCAGCGGCGGGCACAGTCCGGCCGAGAATTAGTCCCTCCCTACTTCCGCCCAGTCAGTGCCTGGCGCCCGCTCCATACTCCCCTCCAGTCAGCGCTGACACAGGTTTAATGGCAGCGTTTACGGACCACGACCTGTGTGACCAACTTTTTACCATTGAGGCTGCCTATGCAACATCAATAGTAAAAAGATCTAATGTTAAAAATAATTAAAAAAAACAACAAAACTGCTATTCTCACCTTCCGTCGTCCGCCGATGCGTGCGTGGCTGCCGCGAGCTTCCGTTCCCAGAGATGCATCGCGAAATTACCCAGAAGACTTAGCGGTCTCGCGCATTGGGACAGCTTTGCTGGACACCGGTGGGTGAGTATATAACTATTTTTTATTTTAATGATTTATTTTAACAGGGATATGGTGCCCACACTGCTATATACTACGTGGGTTGTGTTATATACTGCGTGGCTGCTATATACTACATGGCCAGTGTTAGATACTGCATGGGCTGTGTTATATACTGCGTGGGCTGTGCTATATACTACGTGGCCAGTGTTGTATACTACGTGGCTGTTATATAGTACATGGCCAGTGTTATATACTGCATGGCTGCTATATACTACGTGAGCAGAGTTATATACTGTGTGGGCTGTGTTATATACTGCATGGGCTGTGCTATATATTACGTGGGCTGTGTTATATACTGCGTGTCTGCTATATACTACGTGGGCAGTGTTATATACTACGTGAGCAGTGTTATATACTGCGTGGGCTGTGTTATATACTGTGGCCACTGTTCTATACTGCGAGGCCACTGTTCTATTCTTCGAGGCCTGTATTATATACTGCATGGCCTGTGTTATATAGTGTGTGGACTGTTATATACTGCGTGGGCTGTGCTATATATTACATGGGCTGTGTTATATACTACGTGGCTGTGTTATATACTGCGTGTCTGCTATATACTACATGGCCCCTATATACTACATGGCCTGTGCTATATACTATGTGGCTGCTATATACATACATACATATTCTAGAATACGTTAGAATCGGGCCACTGAAATGTGTTAATTGGTCTGGTCACTAGTCTATAGCTTTCCACTTGTGTCCATCTTTTCCTTACATACAAGGTATCTTCACAAGGAACTCCATTCTAATGTGGTCATCCAATGAGACAAGTCCGGTAAGACTGACTGACTATACCAGCACATGTATCCTCTCTAGCTGGCGTTCATATAAGTGGACCTGTCATTGCCTCCTAAAGGATTAATATAATCACCTTGCCGCCAAACAAACTGTTTCCAAGTTTTATTCCAACCCACCTCAATGTAGAAAAAAAAACTTATGAAATTGGAGGCACCAATGTTAGGTTATGTTCACACTTGAGTTATTTTATGATTTATTTTATAAATGGATTCCTCCAAAATCCTTCTTGGAAACATCCTATTAAATAATCACTCCCATCCGAGTTTTTATCCTCTTAGTACATTTCAGTCATCATATTATTTAGCACTGTGTACTTACAATTGCTAATTTTGCCTTTCTACCCAGCTAATTCTTCTTTTTTCCATAAGGTCTATGACATCATGTGATTAAAAACTGACTAGCTGAATCCTTCTAAGGTCTATGTACAGACAGGAAATCTCTTCCATGCACGAGTCATCCACCTCTTCAACTTCTGACTTTTTAAAATTATCACCATGAAATATGTATGTGTGAATGCTCCGAACACAATAAAGGAGCATGAAAGTGGCGACTTATCATTGCGATCTGTTTGTGGAGGTCTTAATTCTCTGAATAAGTCACCAGAGACTTTGGTTAAAGAGTAGATGGAGGATTTGCTTGATGCCTAATACCTTCCATACAAGCCTGGCCTTGCCCTCTGGATGGCTTTTAACTGTTGCTGTGACACAGCCGAAAAACAAATATTATTCTAATGTGACTGACTCCGGGGAAAGTGGAAATGCTCCACCTCAGACCCTGAACTGAATTCCAGCCACTTCAACATTTCAGGTCTGCTCAAATCATAAAAGAAAAAAAAAAGTATAAAAATCAATCACCAGGACTTAAACCGATTAAATCTGTCACTTGAATATTTTTTTTTGCATTACTCATTCCCACCCTGATCCTTGTACTTGCAAACTCAGGCACTGCCAAGCCTGACACTGCTGTTCTGAGAACAAATGGTCAATGTGGAAGATCCTGCCAAATCTCACAATGCTTCAGAAGTCATCTATTTCATAGATTTACACATCCGATCCTGGGTCAACCACAACCAGTATTCCAAGCGTAGGGCCGAGGATATACTGCACATGAGCCAGAGGACAGAATGACCAGGTTATAGCAGGACAGATGGAGACTAATTGGTGGGAAGTCGGAAAGGTCTTCATATATCCGGAATATAACACTTCCCTTCCTCTGCTGAAAATAAAGATCTGACCTAAGAATGTACTGAGCGTACTGGGATCTGACACTGGCATTTTAGGCTTTAGGATGGAATGAGTTATTAAGAGTAGAATTTGATTCCCTTGTGCTGCTTTCCAATTCAGCCTCTTATTGCATCAATTTCGGTAAACCATATTACAAAAAAGCCGATACGCAGAGGCAATTTACATTTCCTGCACACAACATGTGGCACACAATGCAGCGCAGACACAGGAGAAAACAGTTTGTAACTTGCCCATTTTTTTAGGTTTGTCCAGAATAATTGCCCAAAGAACACCCAATCTACTGGAAGGATTGCGCAGAATTTGGGGTCATTGTCCCCGAACGACAATGAGGCCACCCCTTATGCTGGAGATATATTATATTGCCAGTGTTAATTTTTAAAGAGACTCTTTCACCAAGTCTTTGCTATTCCATCTAAGATTGGCATGATGCAGAGACAGTGACCCCAATTCCAGCCAAGTATCACTTATTGGGGTAAGGTTTTAATGAAATCATTGTTTTATCTGCTACAGATCCACCAGATCTCTAATGCTGAGCTCTGAATAACCCCACCCATAACACAGAAAGCTGCCAATCAGTGGTGGAGGCGGGGTTATACAGAGCTCATCAATATGGAGGACTACATGGCAGCAGGTTTACTAGTCCTCTAATTATAATCTCATGAGGCTCTCATCAAAACAACAGAAAGCTGCCTATTAATTGACACTGACAGAATTAGGGTATCTGCCCTTACATTATGCTGCTCTCAGATTAGGGAGCATAAATCTGGTAACATATTCCCTTTAACTGAGTAGCCACTTGGCATATTTATGCATCTATACATTAATTTAATACTAAAAGTTTGTGGGCCCTTTTATTTTTTTTAAACTTTTTTGTAGTACCGTATATTGCAGTGTACTTGGCCCAATCCAAGACTGAACACCCTTATCCACCCATCTTTCCCAAGAACGGCTTTAATTAGAAGTTGGTTTCCATTCAGCTTTGCAGCTCAGATGAGCCTTGGCTTGGCACAGAGAGGCGAAACACATGGTAGGGGCCATCCTACAGGTCACCTTAAAGTGGTTGGGTGGCTTGTGTTTTTTTGTAATCAAAAAATGTTAACGAAATACAATATTTGCGTTCATTAATTGAAGCGTTTGTATATTCGCTATTTGCATATTAATATTCACTACTTTGCATATTTGAGCACCTGTACATTAATTTAATACTAAACAGGTTCATTTTTTGTTTTGTATATGTCCGTTAAGACTGAGGATTGCCTGTCTACAATTTCTCGCTTACAGTAACATCAGGGCTGTCTCCCCATGGAGACATCTCACTGACAGGCCTGGACATTTATCCACAGATATAGTGTGCCCCACTACTCGGTCCGGAGAAGGCTTCTGATGAATGTGAATACCTGGATAATTTTCGGTTGAGGGTTCATAGGAACGCTTCTTCCCAATTATGGTGGTGACAGGGAATGTGCTGCCAATATAACCATATTAGCAATCATTCAGCCATCGGCTGATGTAAATGGACCAGTAAGAGAGCGACAAATGACTTGATATGTAGTCGATTGGCACTTCTTAAGGTACATTGATAGGCTAAAATGGGACCACCTATTAGAGACACCGCCGCAAGACAGACTAGACTGGTGACTGGACATTACAACAATATGCTGACCAACTACTCATCTCATGGAAATAGAAACAGCCTTTGATTGAGGCTTTCCATTTGCTCTTTATTTGGAATAGTAAGGTTTGGACGTCATCTTGGTCTGTCTGAATGGGCCAAAATAGAAAGAGGTTAAGCCCTTACTCGAACGCTCTTTCCAATCCTAACCCTGATGTGACGCCTAACCCTAACCATACACATTAGATGTCTGTTGGTTAAGACCCATCTCAGACGACTCTTCCATACATGTGAGACCTCATGTGGCCAAGCGCTTCTATGTTCTTTATCAGAAAGCAGCAGAACAACATGTTGGTTGGCAGCTTATCTCAGGAAGAACAATGCGATCAGCAGTCCAAAATCAGACATACGTGATCGATATCTCTCCCGACCATCAGTTGGCTTTTGTCCCCATGCACATTAGTCCGTTGGCCAAACCCGTTGCTATTGGCGTGTTCAGGCAACATTTGTATAGTGTGTATTGAGGCCTTAACAAGATTTTTTCTTGACATTGCCTATTTTCACATTTGTTACCATATGGAGCCCATTCCCAATCTATAACATGTCCATTTTCAGATTTCTTAGATGTAATGAATTGATTGATGTATGCAAAGCCAACTTGAGACGAATCATTACCGAGAACATCAAAACGCGCACACCACCAGTCTCTCTATCAGCAGGCCAAGAGAGATCGGAAATAATTATTAGTTACCTAAATCCTATATAATTTATATTTAGAGAAACTGACTGTTTTGTCATTAACAATCTAAAACTGTGCGGCTGAAATGGAAAATTGTAGGATATAATATATTTGAACCGTAAAGCCTATAAAGGTCTATATCGCCTCTAACCTAATACAATGTCAAGTTGTGTTATAGCAGAGTTATCCGGTGATGAAAACACTGCTGGGGGCCATTATTACGACCAGAATGGAGAGATATGGATTGTTATCAGAGTGACAAGTCCAATGTGAAAAACATGTCTGTTAAGATCATAAGAGAAGCTGCCCACCACTATAACCTAAACCCAGTACGGTCGCCCCCCACTTAATCAGATAGATTGACCACATGATCAAGTCTTGAGTAACAATCAAACACAATGAATGATTCTGCACTCATATCCCCATTGAATACTGGACTCGGTTTTCCTAAAGCTAAGGACGTCAAGTATGGCTACCGGCAGAATCAAGACCTCGTTTCCAGGTAACCTATTTTTTTTATTTGCTATTTTAACTGTTTATGCATCAGCTTTATGGCATATGATGGGTCATAGATTTTATCATCAAACATTGGCTCAAGTAATAGAGTTTATTATTTAGAGCACATCATTACTAAGGTTTTGTACAAAATGCTGGCTTGGCTTTTTTATTTAAACCCTTAATCTCACTGCTGACCAGTTTATATTAAAGCCCCCATGGTAATTGGAGACAGAAAATGACTTGTGACATTTCACCCTTCAGAGCACCGCTCTTTAAGCACTTTCACATCATGACTGGCCAACAGGTCTTTTATTTGAAGTTAATTAGAGGTGCATGACAGCTTAGTGAACCATTAAACCCGCAGTGGACTTATTCTTAGTCGGCCCTTTTCTCACAAAAGCACCATTAGACTTGACATTTAAAGTTACCTTCACAGTTACAGAATACCACATACCAGGACGGCACACTGATGCCAACAAATGACCACAAAACAACTCGCTCTGGCCTCGCGGAAGACAGAAAGCTATTGTGATGGAAGAGACTCCTCTTTGTACACAGGACAGCAATGGCATACCCTTAAAGGAAACATGTCAGCACATTTTTGCATAGAAAAGTAGGGTATGCTCGTACAGGTTCTTGTTCCCCCCCAAAAAAATTAGACCCGTGTTTTTTTTTTTTTTTTTTTTTTATTAAGAGAACTCTGATGTGCCAGTAATGACATATCTAGCATGGACGCCATATGTAAATCTGGCAGGAAGTGCACAGGGGCGTATCAATGCACTTGGATTATTTCTTCCAGGTGCAGTCACACGCACCAAGTGCACTATTCTGCATGATAGAAAATTGTACTAAAGGCTTTTGTTCTAAAATAAGGAATTGCAATCTTTTAACCTGTTAAATTCCACTGTCAATATGTAACAGCAGCATGTAATGCGCAGCGACATGAAAGTGCATCATTCTATCCACCCATCTGAGAGCAAGTGACACAGTCGAAAGAAGCTGATGGGTGGTCATGACAGCCAGGGGTCTGCTGGAAACCCCCGTGCCTGTCATGACTATATTCCTGTGAAAGTGAAACTGTAGCTTGCGTTGATAGGAGACTGGGATTTTCACTAGACTAAGTAATACTGTGGCATTGCTGTGTGTGGTACAAATGATCGGTTAATACAGGTTGACGTCCCCTGACTAAGAGGACTAACAGATACAGAAGAAGCTGAAAAAAATATTTTAAAAATATGAAAAAAAAAGTATAAAAGTTCAAATCCTTTTTCTCCATTAAAAAAATAAATAAAAAATAAAAATACATATATTTGGTATTGCTGCATTAGTAAAAGGCTGATCTATCAACATGAAATAAATTACCCAATCAGTAAACAGCGTAAAGCAAGAATAACAGACAGAATTACGTTTTTTTGGCTGTAGCAACAATGCAATAGAATGCAGCAAGAGGTGATCAAAACAAACTCTGGGCGAAAAACAAAATCACACAGCCCCATCGACCAAAAGTTGAAAACGTTACGGGTCTCAAAAAATAGAACACAATTGTTTTCTTATTTACTTTTTTGAACAAATTTCCGAAATTTTTTTTCACCCCTTAGAGCTTTCTTTTGCTATTTTGGCACATTTGGAAATTTTTGCCCCGCTTTGCAGTACATCATGACAAAATAAAATGTGTCATTCAAAAGTACAAGTTGTCCCGTAATAAACAAGCCTTCATATAGCAATGTGGATGGAACAGTGAACAAGTTGTAGCTCTTGGAGGAAAAAAACGAAAGAGCAAAAAAAGGAAAATCGCACGTTAGGAAGGGGTTAAATACAGCCCCCAATCCGACCTGTAAGAGAAGGAAAATAACTTATTATACTCACCTATGGGGCGGTCTGGTGTGAGTGGTGTCGCTGGTCTTGGTCCAGCGCCTCCCATCTTCTTGTGATGCTGTTCTCTTTCTTGGTTCGTGTGGATGATGGGTCTCTTTGTCATTCGCACAGGTTCCCCAGGATCTCGCTCCTGTGCAGACGTACTTTGCTGACCTGTTGTGTGCACAGCAAAGTACTGCAGTACGCAGGCGCCAGGAAAGGTCAGAGGCCCAGCGCCTGCGCACTGCGGTACGTTGCTCTGCCCTCAACAGGGCAAATAAGTACGCCTGCGCAGGAGCGCAATGTGGAGGAAAAGTCTGAGAATGACGCAGAGATGCATCATCCACACAAAGCAAAAAGGAGGACGGCATGGCAAGAGCGACACTCCTCGGACCGGACCGCCCCACAGGTGAGTATAATAAAAGTTATTTTTCTTGTTTATCAGGTCGTGTTGGGGTCTTATATGCAATATTATAGAATGCTGTATATCAGCCCTGAAAGGTGATGGCTGTAAGTCATATCGGCCAAATTTTCTATTTGTGTTAAATGAAAGCCAAAACAATAATTATATATTGTGACAAAAACTCCTTGTTATTTATATAAAAGCAGAGTGAATCAGGATGCTAGATGAGCAGGGACCAGACTCATGATGTAATGTGATGCCGAATGACTAGGCATTGGGCGGTATGACGCCGCGGGCATACTAACCACAAGAGGTGCCAGGATGTCAACACTCAAGAGCAGGACAAGGAAGTCTGCACTGACGTGGTCCGGCTGCCAGGAAGAACTACTGTGGACCCCGCATCTGGAAATCTTTTTGCTCCATTCTAGCAGTGATTATTACTTAATTCACCTCTCACAGTAATGAGGCGATTGATATATAGAATGGTAACATTTAGGCAATCAATCTAAAATAAGCTTAGAACACAAGGTGAGCCTATGAAGAGACTCGTATAGAAGAAGTTATATACCTTGCCTTCCTTAATTTTTGTTCCAATAATCTGTCTCCTCTGCTGTATAATTTCAATGAGTTGGTCGCTCTCTTCCATTAATTTTGCTTCTTGACGAGATGCATTTACCTGTAGGTACAAAAAAAACCCTGAATTAAAGACAGAAAAAAAAAAACATTTTCCCCTGCCATAAAGGTGCTGTGCAGCCAACTAATCAAAGGACCTAAAGAAATATCGATCTACTTCAGTGTTAAGTGCTGCTCTCTAATGTGCGGGCGAACGCTTCACAAGGTAAATACAGGGCACGGCTCAAACACTAAGCTGTGGACTTCTCTTCAAAATGCACTTTAAAAAAAAAAAAAAAAAGTAAAAGCTTTAAAATGTGAAGAAATCCTTGATACACCTACACAAGTCATAATAATAAGTTTATTATTTAATATTTATAAGTCATCTGCTAAAACAATTTTTTGAAGTGCAACATGCATGATTAAGTGCGTCCAAATATAAAATGCATTGAAAAATTATTTCCAAAAAGCATTAGAAATCTTGCAATTTTCACATGATTATTTTAGTCTGCAAATTGAGATTCTGGTTTGGCTTTTATCCCAAGTCATGTGACAAGGCTCGTTAAAGGGTCAACATTGACTGTTAGGATTGCTACTTCCAATAGGTGGCACTAGAGTTCTAGTCCTCTTCCTCTCTGAAGAGACAATTTGCATATTTTAGACTCATACTTCCTTTTCTTTCAGGAAGATTACTCAGCAGTCTCATTATCATCAGAGGCAGGATTGCAATAACAAATATCAACTCTATATCCAGCACACAACACAGGAGTCACCATTTACGGTGGCTCAGTGGTTAGCACAGCAGCCTTGCAACACTGGAGTCCAGGGTTCAAATCCCACCAAGGACAACATCTGCAAAGAGTTTGTATGTTCTCCCCGTGTTTGTGTGGGTTTCCTCCGGGTTCTCCGGTTTCCTCCCACATTCCAAAGACTGGAGAGGGAACTTAGATTGTGAACCCCATCAGGGACAGTGATGATAATGTGTGTAAAGCACTGCGGAATATGTTAGCGCTATATAAAAATAAAGATTATTATTATTATTACTTATTATACTATGCATTCCTATTTTGGTGTTTCCTGGTACTCCCTAGAAGGCAGATTACCAGTATTCCAGATCTCTAATACGGAAGCAATACTGATGACATAGAGAGGTAAGGTGGCTCAGTGGTTAGCACTGTATCCTTGCAGCACTGGGTTCTGGATTCTGGACATCATCTACAAGTTTCATCTACATTTGCCTGGGTTTCCTCCGGGTTTACCGATTCCTCCCACACTCTAACGACATACTGAGAGAGAATCTAGATTGTGAGCACCAATGGGGACTGAGATGGTAATGTTCGCAAAGAGCTGTGAAATATATGGTGTTAAATAAGCAAGAATAAAAAAAATATATGCAATGTAATCCTTTAATATTACTGTAATTATTATGTTGACATTTCATGCTCATGTGAAATAGGTCACATACTAGATTTGGCTTAAAAAAATAAATAAATAAAAGCAGAATCTGTTTTAGAACTATGCATGCAAAAAAATGTTTCGTGCACTTTGAACAAAAAAGGCTTTGGCCAACCTTTGATCTAGGCATTTCACCTATATAGCTTCCCATGAGCAGGTGTCTGAACAGTCGGGCCTCTGTCCTACTCTGCCCCACCTACATTGCGGTCAATGGACACAATGTAAGGATCTAACACCAGACAGGATAGAACCGTCCTGATTGGGTACACCTGGCCGCCGTGGGACGGCTGATAACACTATAGTACCTTATGTTATTTATATGTACTAGTACTATTTACTTACTACTAGGTATGTGGTCTACGATACAGCCACAGTGTGAACCTGCTCTTACGCATTGCACATACTCCAGCTTATGCTCTGGCTCATTTCTTTGGTTATGCATACAAAAAAAAGAACAAACCAAAAAGCCAGATATTGGGTAAAAAAAGGGCAGCAAACCTTTTAATCAGCTGTAACAACTAGACAATTAGTGACTTCTTAATATGAGGGGTTTGTGAAAAAGTGCTGGCTTATATATATACATTATTTATAAGATTACTTTATGCATCTTGTGAGAAATTATGGACACAGACATGACTTCTCAACAGGCATGAGATGATAAGCCACTGTACTTCTGCTTGACAACTGCCCAAGAAGCTACAAAAATATAAATCCCAGATTCTGTCTGAAGAAAACAGAAGTCTTCTTTAAACTTTATTTTATTTATTAGAAATTGCAATAAGAAATATGTACTAAACAGACACTTGTAGTGAAGATATGACAAACCCCTGATTATCACCAATTCTGAGCTGAACTACAACATTAGGTGTATTCAAAACTTTTTAAGGCTGGTTTCACATTTGCGTTTAAAAACGCAGCGTTTAAAACGCAAACGCAGGTGGTGAAAAAAACGCATGTAAACGCGTGCAAACGCTGCGTTTTTTAGACGCATGCGTTTTTGCATGTGGTAAACGTTTACATGCATTTTTTCCTGCGTTTGCGTTTTTGAAACGCATGATGAGAAGTGTGTGACAGCTGCCAAATCATCAAAATCAACTAAAAAACCCACTATAAACAGAAATGGCTAGGGTTAGGATCCCTAGGGTTAGGGTTAGGATCCCTAGGGTTAGGGTTAGGATCCCTAGTGTTGGGGTTAGGATCCCTAGGGTTAGAGTTAGGATCCCTAGGGTTAGGGTTAGGATCCCTAGGGTTAGGGTTAGGATCCCTAGGGTTAGGATCCCTAGGGTTAGGATCCCTAGGGTTAGGATCCCTAGGGTTAGGGTCCCTAGGGTTAGGGTCCCTAGGGTTAGGGTTAGGATCCCTAGGGTTAGGATCCCTAGGGTTAGGATCCCTAGGGTTAGGGTTTGGATCCCTTTATCACCTTTATGGTGGGGGGTGGCTTATCAGTGTGTATTCTTGTTTTTTTTCTATTGAAATGCATGCGTTTAAAAACGCAAGCAAACGCATCTGCTTAAAAACGCATGCGTTTACATAGACAGCAATACGTTTTTTTGCGGCAAAAAAAGCCTCTAGAAATTATTACATGTTGCATTTCCGCATCAAAACACAAGCATAGAAATGACGCATAAATCGTCAAACGCGGCAAAACGTATGCAAAAAAAACGCATACGTTTTTAATGTTAAGTATAGGAAAAAAACGCATGCTTTTTTTGCGCTAAAACGCAGCGGCAAAAAACGCAAATGTGAAACCACCCTAAGACTCCAAAAAAAAAAAAAAAAAAAAAAAATCAAACACCCTGGAGAAAAGTTCTAATAAATGTTCCATCCTTAATCATTTGTGCAAAGCATCAAAGGCCAAATGGCCAACGCCAACAAAACATTCGAAAAATGGCTGCTCAGGTCAACTTATCCTATGTCCATCATTATTCCACATGTTAATGGTAGGAACAAGGAGCTGGGAGTGGGTCAGCAAACATCTTACTCCGTCACATTCCTGCAGCCATGGACCCCGAGAGTGATAACTATTGTTATTTTAGACTTTTTGTCAAACATAAATCCCTTTCAAGTAGCGTCCAATTGCCTCCAATGATTTGAGGCCGGTTAAGCAATATTAGACAATTTCTGATTGCACTCTGGAAAATTTATAACTAAAATTCCGGATTCCAGCTTGTATGCACATCCTGTACTGCACCCATCCTCAAGCATTTCCCAAAGTATTTAGCAGGTAGGAGACAAGGTTACCAAAATGTTATCACAGATGGGAAATCTCGGAATAACAATGACAAATATTAAAAAATACCAAGTCATTTCAGTAAAAGGAGAAAAAAACTAAAAACTAAAATAAAAATAGGTTAATACTTCGTTTTTAGTGCTTAAGCTTCTAGTTCATGCTTACCATAATTCAGAATAGGCAATTGAGATATACTGGATGACAGCCACTTATCTGGGGTAGTCAGGCAGTACATGCCTCAAAGTCTGTTACTCAGGGCCAAATTGGCATAGACTGGAAGGCAAAAAGGTTGCAAGAAAGCTTTTTCTTTATGTCATATCCTTTTATTGATTATTTTTTTTAGATATTTCTAAATTACAACATTAATGCATCAATTTCTGCAACTAACAATATTAAAGGGGTTTCCACTACTAGGACAACCACTTCTTAAACTAAATGTTCGGTCCCAATAAAATAATAAAGCCTATGCTCACCTTCTGTGCCAGCACCGTTCCAGATGTCAATACTTGCTCTCCCTGGACTGTGATGTGTTGGAATAACACGTGATGCCTGGCGCCCAATCAGCACTGGCATCACTGTCTCCGCCATTGGCAGAAACAAACCATGAAGAGGAAGTTCGGGCTACGGCTGATCCCGGACTTCATATTTATTTCGACATGAGGCGGGTAAGGTGATGTCAGCGCTGATAGGGTGCCAGCGTCATGTGTCACAACACTGCATTATTTTATCAAAGCCAAACATTCACTGTAGTATAAGAATGGGTTGTTCTAGTAGTGGAGAACCCTTTTAAATACTAGGGTTGTGTTAAGGTACCGTCACACTGAACGATATCGCTAGCGATCCGTGACGTTGCAGCGTCCTGGATAGCGATATCGTTCAGTTTGACAGGCAGCAGCGATCTGGATCCTGCTGTGCCATTGTTGGTCGGAGCAGAAAGTCCAGCACTTTATTTCGTCGCTGGATCTCCCGCAGACATTGCTGAATCGGTGTGTGTGACGCCGATACAGCGATGTCTTCACTGGTAACCAGGGTAAACATCGGGTTACTAAGCGCAGGGCCGCGCTTAGTAACCCGATGTTTACCCTGGTTACCAGCGTAAACGTAAAATAAACAAACACTACATACTTACATTCCGGTGCCTGTCCCCCGGCGCTGTGCTTCTCTGCACTGTGAGCTCCGGCCGGCCGGAAAGCAGATTACAGCGGTGACGTCACCGCTGTGCTTTCCGGCTAGCGCTCACAGTCAGCGCAGAGAAGCACAGCGCCGGGGGACAGACACCGGAATGTAAGTATGTAGTGTTTGGTTTTTTTACGTTTACGTTGGTAACCAGGGTAAACATCGGGTTACTAAGCGCGGCCCTGCGCTTAGTAACCCGATGTTTACCCTGGTTACCAGGGACTTCGCATAGTTGGTCGCTGGAGAGCTGTCTGTGTGACAGCTCTCTTAGTGTTAAAGAGCTTGAAAGGGGGCTGAACACAGTTCTTGGTAGAACTCAGCATTATACACATCTTTAAGGAGTAATTAGAGTACTTGTGATTCATCACAAAATTGAACTTTTGAGAATAATCCGCCAAAGCATTTCAATCTCAAAACATTCAATCATCTGTAGTCTACAGTCTAAGTAGAAATGAAGGTCAAATGTCTTATGAACTCATAAGCAGCCAAGTTAGCTGAATTATCTGTGCTTTGGAGTTTATTGGCTGTCTATGCAACATTCAACCTCTGTTGTCGCATGAAGAAGTGCCGTTTTTGTGTTTTAGCCATGGCAAAAGCCATTTTCATGGAATTCTGGAGAACACAGGAGGGCTTGCCCGAGCTGAGCGCTCATATGTTTCAGACAGCTGGGAGAATTAGCTATCGGTCAAACCGTCATTCAGCCAACATCTATCTATTCTTAACGGGGTGCTTGAGACATTATTGTGCTTTTTCAGATCTTCCCACGGATAGAGGTGGTGCAGTCCGTATGAACAGGGAGCGGGGAGCATGTGGTCAGATGCAGAGGAGCATGGATTGCTACTTATGACTGGTGTCCACAGAAGGAGAAATCTCAACTTCTCACACTCGATGCAACCTGTCGAGCACAAATAGCACTGTTGTTTATTAATGTTATTTTCCTAATTGATGCAGCACCAGTATCCCTGCACTGCTGCTGTCCGACACATTACACAGGATATGTTGACAAATTAGTAGTGTCTATTGCCATTATCAAGGTCCATGACACTGTTTAGCAATTAGGCTACAATTTGCTGTGTGAATTTCTAAAACGTGTACAGTACAGACCAAAAGTTTGGACACACCTTCTCATTTAAAGATTTTTCTGTATTTTCATGACTATGAAAATTGTACATTCACACAAAGCATTAAAACTATGAATTAACACATGTGGAATTATATACTTAACATAAAAGTGTGAAACCACTGAAATTATGTCTTATATTCTAGGTTCTTCAAAGTAGCCACCTTTTGCTTTGATGACTGCTTTCCGGTTTACATTTAGTTTGACCATCATTTATTTTTCAACAGGACAATGACCCCAAACACACCTCCAGGCTGTGTAACCTGTGTGACCAAGGAGGAGAGTGATGGGGTGCTACACCAGATGACCTGGCCTCCACAGTCACCAGACCTGAACCCAATCGAAATGGATTGGGGTGACCTGGACCGCAGATTGAAGGCAAAAGGGCCAACAAGTGCTAAGCATCTCTGGGAACTCCTGCAAGATTGTTGGAAGACCATTCCCGGTGACTACCTCTTGAAGCTCATCAAGAGAATGCCAAGAGTGTGCAAAGCAGTCATCAAAGCAAAAGGTGGCTACTTTGAAGAACCTAGTAGTATATAAGAAATAATTTCAGTTGTTTCACACATTTTTGTTAAGTATATAATTCCACATGTGTCAATTCATAGGTTTGATGCCTTCAGTGTAAATGTACAATTTTCATAGTCATGAAAATACAGAAAAATCTTTAAATGAGAAGGTGTGTCTAATCTTTTGGTCTGTACTGTAGGTACAGGAATAAATGGCTGGACAGATAAGTATAAAATAAACATTCTATCTCAAGGTTCTCTTGTAGGTCTTTTTTTATCGCTCTTGTTTTAAATCTGCACGGAGAGATCCCACATGGAGGAAGCAGACAATTTTCACAGTTGCTTACTGTTACTATGCAAGTCTCTCGAATTACAATGATTTCATGGTCGGTTGTGTGTAGCGTGCACTTGATTGACTGTGTCTTTCACGAGCGTCAAGTTATACTTTTGTGCAACCAGTATGCCACCCACATGCATTACAAAAGCAAAAGGTGAAATGTCGGCACACATATGAAACCATCCAGACAGCTCTGTTTGCTGTCATGGGTTTATGATCACTTTCTTTGTTTGTAGAAACCTCAGCTGCAAAACTCTTCCTTGTAGCTGCCAGTCTGAGCACCAGTGTCCTCAAGACATGGCTGAGAAATGTGACATGTTTACATCAGCAGCCATATTCCACATTTAGTGTTGGCTTTGAAGCCCTGAGTGACCTAAAGCAGAAAGGTCCTGTAACTCAAACAGTTTTCTGACAAAAAGTCTAACAAATGCATTAACAAAAATGCAATGAAAGAATGGAACTCCCTGGGGAAAAGTGATTTAGTATTTGCCACGGTAAAGTATGAATGAGTTAAAATTAGCAAGCTTCCTGCCAAGTCCCTGTAGTTGCTCACAATATCTGCATTGCTTGTTTAGGACTAGTGATGAGTGGACTTGCTCAGATAACGTGTTATCTGAGCATGCTTGGGTGTTATCAGAGTATCTTGGGCGTGCTCGTAGATTATGTTTGTGTCTTTGCAGCTGCATGATTTGCGGCTGCTAGACAGCCTGAACACATGTGTGGATTCCCTAACAAACAGGCAATCCCTGCATGTGTTCAGGCTGTCTAACAGCCGCGAACCATGCAGCTGCGAAGACACAACCATAATCTACGAGCACGCCCAAAATACTAAGAACACCCGAGCATGCTCGGAAAACCCGAGTAACAAGCACACTCGCTCATCACTAGTACTAATGCATGCAAGTATGGGTATGAAGACATTTCTCACTCTGACCAACCACATGGATACAGATGTGATCAATAAATAAAATATACACAGTGGAGTCAGGCAATGACCTAATGTGACCCAAAGTGCAGTAAACCATGCCCTTCACAATCCAATAACTCCGTACAGAGTCCAAATAATCTGCTTAGAGACAAAGCTAAATACAAATTGCAGGTTCCTTCCCCATCTAGGACATGATGAAGCCCTAAGTAAAAATATGGACAGCAGTTTTATTTATGAGACAGCGCTCCACTTCCATGTAGTAAAGTTTATTTGGTTATTATGGAGAATACACATGGAGAGACCCCTGGTTTAGATATCAGAAAGACTCTTGATCCAAAACGGCTCTTACTCATCAAGCAGGGGCTCCACAACACCCCTGATGGTGTCAGGCACCAGGACATTAGAAATTATATATTATAGGGGACATTTTTTTGGTTTGGAAGCCCCTTGTGTGTTAAATAGCAAAATATAATGTAAGATATCAAGTGCATTTACATTGCATGATTATCAGGAACAAGCTTTCTAAGGATGGTTCATTTCCCAATAATTGTGCAATGTAAACAGGCTGCAAATCACACGACGAAGGAGCAAAACGCTTGTTTGTTGGGTGCAATGATTTTTTACCTTTGTTAAAACACTGTTCCTGGCGGCAGCACACTATCCTGTATAAATAGGACCTGCTCTGCCGAGAACAATGGCAGCCTATGCGCACATAATCTATTACAGATGATTCAGTGCACATGTTACGCGCGATCTGCCTGTCTAAACAGGCTATTAAACAGCTGCAAAGATCCTGCTGATCAGCGATCGTTTAAGACTGACAGCTGTTGTCTGAAAGCGGATTCGGCCAATTGATCGACTGACAGCCATCTCTGCCAACTCTCCCAAACACAAGACTATTTGTTAGCAGAGCTCTCCTGTGTTCTCTATGAGAACGCCGCCTGACATGTCAGCTGGTGGATCATCTCAGAAAGAGCAATGTTATCGGACATGCCTGATAGACATCTCTCTCGACCATCAGTTGGCTGGCACCCCATACACATTGGTCAGTTGTTGATATCGGCGGGTACAGCCGACATTAGTCTAATGTGTATGACTGCCTTAATGCCATAGGCCGGCGGGTATAAACCCAGCCTTTCTTCTATACCTCAATGAGTGCCCAACTGCCTCAGTCCTGAAAACTCCACTTTCGACTTTAGTTTGACACAAGAGGGTTTTTCAGTAAGTCAGCCAGTCAGCCTACGTCACACACATGCTCGCTACTTTCCCGACTAGTGTCAGACTAAAGCTGAAAGCGAAGCCCCTGGGACAAGGGAGAGTTGCCGGATGTAAGGGGGCAGGGGCACACTTATTAACTGAAGGATATGGCGTATATCATGCCTTCTTACGCACATTTAAAGGTATCTTGTTCTAACTGAACAATCCCTGTAAATCCTGTAAATTGTGAGGGGAAGCCTCCATGGTTGCTACATTCATGACATTTTTATTTTACTCTACATAAACATTTCCCCGAGAAAGGCAGATTCAGTGCTGTGATCAATGTCACACTACAACATGTCAGCGGGGGGGCACCAGTTAAGGGTTACGTTAGGATTGTACCAAGAACAACGAAACCTTCCACACTTGCAATGACCTCACACGGAGAAACTGTGGAGTGTTTGTATTTTTACGTGTTTAGTTTCCTTATTAGAGGAAGAGTTCTATATCCATAGTGTATTTTACAGCTGCAATATTACCCCCTTCTTTCCAAAACATTCTCAAAATAGCGGCCAGGAAAGGATTAAAGGAAATGCCAAAGTAGGCCTGAGGATTAGGAAGAGTCATCGAATGGTGGGAGAGAAAGGAAACCGTGTTTCTTCACATGAATGGTCACTGAGCAAAGTCTGACATGAGGACTGGAATTACAAAGGGGCTCACGTGTCATTGTTACACATTGTGCAAGGACGCTTTCTCCTCAGAGTATTGGCGAATTAGGAATGACCCAGCAGTGATGAAACCACTAATGTTACTATATTATGGCCCTAGAGATGGCACACAACCACAGCTGACAATTATATGGCACATCAGTCTTTTTTACTGCCATCTAGTAACATGTTCTAATTAGGCCATTACTAGTATACATGACTTAATGGCTGAACTTGTGTTTTATGAAATCAGAACATAAAACCATTTTATACCATGGATAAAGAGCACTGGATAACCAGCTTTGATGCGTTCCCTCCATTGTCCTGGGGGACAATAAGGTGCCTCCTGGTTCCCAGTATGGTCGACCTGCACTTTCCTACGCAGTAAAAAGCAGTCAGTACGGCGTCCGACAATTACTGCTTTGGGAAATTTGGCAGGAAAGGGAAGGTAGGGGTAAGTGAATAGAAATGTCTCATACACTTATTTTCACATTGACAAGCATATAAAAATCCTGTGTATAATAGTGTCGTACTCAAGATTAATTACAGCACAAGTCTCATTTCTCAACACATAAGAAGTAAACCCTGAGATAGTGACAAGTTACCAGCCATAATTGGAGCGTCTTGCAGAGGTAAACCTTGCTTACTTTTTCTCCACACTTTGCTGCTGAATACATACTGTATAGTGTAGGATTATTTCGGAATATCCAGATGTATTGAAATTCCCTATAATATAACAATGATTGCCTGCCTATTTCTGTATTCGTGCTCTGTAAGGGTATGTTCACACAAAGAATTTTTGTATAATTGTTTTATGGGTTTTTTTGCGCCTAAAATGCTGCATTTCGCAGTACCAGCAAATACCAGATTTTGAGATTCTCATTCACCACGCATTTTTTTCCTTACATTCTTTGAACTGTTGCGCGCTTTTGGAAATCTGCAACAACAATATTTTGGCAGCACCACAATAGCCTATAAGCCATAGTCAATGTGTGTCATAATTGTGGGCAAAAGCTAATAAGGGGCAAATACATATGGAGTCCAGTCTAGAAAATGTGAAATGACAGATGACCCCTAAAACAGAGGAGGCATACAAAACACGTTATTCATTACTGCACAACTCCATTTGAATGTACACAATGTGGATCATTAAAAAAAACATACTTAAGTCCCAGACCTGTAGTCACGTGACACGGTTTATGTCATGTAAGCGCTGCAACCCATCATTGGCCACTGATCAGCTGCAGCCTCAGTTTGGTCAGAATGGACAGAGTGAAGGAACTGCAGACCAAATGGAACTTGGAGAGGCTTCAAATAGAATTTATTATCAGTATGTAATATCCATTCGCTACGCCACGTTCAGTACAGTATTACCTTAACGTTCGGGTGAAGATCCCTCATCAGACAAACAGGCCATCTTCAATGCATTTAGGACAAAGGGGTCCAGCTAGCAGGGTTGGGTTCCTCCAAACAGGGAAAACCATGATTCAGCTACATCAAGGCCTGCAGTGTCCCAGTTTGGGGGAATCTCACCCGTAATACTGTACTTAGAGTTTAACCAATGGATATGAAATACTGACAATAAATCCTATTTGAAGCATTTCCTTTGCCTTTAGGTGTGCAGTTCCTTCTCTCTGTCTACTATGGGTCTACAGGAGCTTAGTGGTTGGCTCCAGAGGAACTAGCACCCTTCTCAAGCCAAATCTACTTCACTGGGTGTTCCAGCTATCTGGTTGATTACTACTAGTTTGGTCAAGGTGGAAATCACTACAAGATCACTAGGGGATACTGGACTCGGAGCAGAGGAACGGCACCAGTCCGGGAAATAAGCATGCACTTTTTATGATGGATATCCGAGACATTAAAAATTGTTTTTCAGTAACTGATCCTTTAACAATCACCATTTTTCACTTCCTTGAGCGTGGTTACTATTCCAGTTTTCCAAACAGTAATATTTTTCAGTAGTAGACTCCAGTGAAGACTACACAGATATTTGGAAATCAAGTAAAAACTTCACCTTAAGAGTCAAAGAAAAAAAAAAAAGAAAAACTTGGAACTAACTGAATCCAGGTCAACAATAGCGGAGATCAGTCTGGAAATGTATCCCAATTTCCTCTCATTGCTTATCAAAGCAGTCTAACTGTGCCGCAGGATTTCAGGTAATTGTTACAAAATGGACGATGTCCTTGGGGCGGCCTCATGTCAGAACAACCGTGCAGGCTTAGTTCTGTAACATAAAACGGAGCCTGAGTTTTTATGCTCCATTCCCGAACATCAAAGTGAAATCTTAAACTATTGCGACTTGATAATAACAATGTATTAGGAGCAGAATAAGACTGCATAACAGAGATGTTTCCACAAAGCCCTGAATTAGAAACATCCTCTCAGATAATGGAACACTATCAGCCAAAAATGCCTTAATGTGCATTGTTTGTCAATAACTGATGTTTAAAGTCATTTTTGGATAACGGTATGTTTATAACCGGAAATGAAGAGTGCCAACATTTTTTAAACTGTTTTATAAATTTTGGCTCTCCTGAGAGAATGCTACGAGCTATCTGGAGCACTACTGACAAAGGTAATTACTATCAGATTAGGCTGGTTTCACATTTGCGTTTTTTGCCGCTGCGTTTTAGCGCAAAAAAACGCATGCGTTTTTTTCCTATACTTAACATTAAAAACACATGCTTTTTTGCATGCGTTTTGCCGCCGAATGCGTCTTTTGTATGCATGCGTTGTGTTGCAGAAATGCAACATGTAGTAATTTTTAGCGGTGTTTTTTTGTTTCAGCTTATCTTGCTACCTCTTTAGACTTGATCTTCACAGAGACTTTTTGTTGTGCAGCTGATTGGATTTTAGCTATTTAGCTATAGCTGTAGTCTAAAGGAATACAAGGAGTTTCTCTGACATAGATGGCAAACTCAGGCCCGTGGGCCAAATCTGGTGTGCAATGTTATTACATTTGGTCGGCAACAAAATACCTTACGTCTACTAGAGCTGGCCCGTCGGTTGACAACGCATGTACCGATTAATACTGCAAATCCCCCGTTTCCAGTCCTGCTTTCTCCCTGTTTACAATACACCCCGTAGTAATGTGCTCCCCAGCTATGACGCCCTTCCTGACCGGCATTCACCTGACCCGGAAGTTCTCTCCTCTTCTCTTTACATCAGTGCGCACTCCCCTGTGCTCTCCCATACATCTCAGCAACCATAGCGCCTAAGATCTCTGTCTCCTCCACAAGCTGGGCACAGGTTTGCTATTGTGCCGGTGCGCTCATGCCATGATTTATTTTATTGCTCTCTTTGGTCATGTATTCGCCATTTTATTTTTTTTGCAGATTGTTATCCGTCCCCATTGTACTGAGACCTTACCATTTTTGATTGCTCCCTGCCATCTTGACTCTGATTATTGTTTATGTACTTCTGATGTTCTTTACTACTCTATATTTCCTTTATGAGAGTCACCACACCTTTTACATTCCCCTGTATACTGCTATCTACCCTACTCCCATCCCTGACATTTCCTGCAGTATTGGGGTTCTCCCTATCCTAGGCAGATTCCCCCAACCCATTTCACGACCTACTTTTTTTTCTGTTGTGACTAATGTTATAATTATTACGGATGGCCCATCAGTTTGTCCAAGATTTTAATCTAGGCCCACTGTGTATTTGAGTTTGACATGTCCGAGTTTAAATGGAACCTGAAAGCTGATTCACAGGAAGCATGATTCAGACACTGGCTTCGTTATCTCAGCCGTGCTTGTTTCAATCTGAAACGATGCAGCATTTTCAGCTATCAGGTTCCCTTTAAAGACCACATTTTCCGCAGTGTTTTTCAGGTCTATAGATTCCTTCCTGGCATTATATAAAATCTGTTAAACACATTTAAGTCATGATGTTCAATTGCTTTGGTTCATGTCCACTCTTTCCGGATCATGGTGACTGCTCGGATTTAAGAGTGGTTCCAATCTAAGTAACGTCCCAAACATGCTTCTTGCATTTAATACATCATGTATACATACTGTAAGCTGCGGAAATTGGTTCCTCATTGGGATTTCTTTCATCAGCTGTGTTCCTTAATGATTTTTATGCCGTAGGTTTAGGCTTACGATGATTGTGGAACACTTGGCTTCTTGTACATCTGCTTTTACTTTCCTGACAAACTATCACAGAAATATAATTGAAACATCAAAATTTGAGAATATCCCATTTTCTCTGCTTTAGAGAGGGGGCACTTTGATGTGGATCTGTCTGCCACCTACCCCCCTTCTTTATGCATCTTTAGAGATAGTTACTGATGCTATCTAATGAGAAGCTTGACAGAACCTGATCAAAGTAGAGACACCGAGCTCCCTTATTATCTGACATGTGAAATTGTCAGCATTTTACCAGGGAAGCAGTATTAGATCCCAGTGGAGTGGTGGTTACTATTGCGCAACCCAATGCATTGCTTGTCTACATGGCTCAAAATGGATTTATGATGCCAGTGTTACCAGGATGTATAAACTACAGCTGTCATCACTCGGACACTAGAGCCCATCTCATTGGATCTAAAATCAGATCTTCCATGTGTGTCTGAACACAGGAGTCTATAGCAAAGTCTGGTTTTATTTTCTTTCATCTGTCATATATTAAATGCATTGTGCTGTAAAGCTGATTGTTGCTTTTGACAGCCATTCATAGTGGAAACTTCAAAGCGAAAGGAGGCGTTCGCTTCTAAAGAGCAGCAATGCTGTAACTTTCAGTATACATTACATATGTGGAGATCTTCAAACTCCAGACACAGATTAGGGAACCCCATTTGGTGGCAGGCTGCATACCTTTCTTTGTAAAGATCAAAACATGAAAGGGTCTATTCCATTTTATCCGGTCATTTGTTCATGATGCTTTCTATTACTTTATTATATACAAAGAGCACCATGTTAGTAGTTACCAGGCATGGTGAGGCGAAGTGACAGCCTCAGGATGGGTGACTCTTCTACTGGTATGGGGTTCACAGGGGTGAAAGAGATGCAACTCATAATGAAGAGTAGAGCTGGTGGTGCAATGAGTAGGGAACATGGAAGGACTTCAGGTGCTATTTCTTGAGTAGAATAGCACAAAATGAAATGCTTAAAAGCAATGGAAGCATTATCAAGCAATAGCCAATGTAAACGGAGCCTTAGAGGCATCCTGTCACCATGTTTACTTCATGTCCACTACATTTTTAGCCCTTTTTAATACTGTTCCTGAAACCCCTTGATTTGAGCTTAGCTGTCACACATATCCCATATCCCTCTCACGCATGTAGTAAGTAATCAGTCCGAAGGGGATCTCCATCATCCTCATGCTCAGCGCCTACTCTGCACCCGCTATTGCCAGATCTTCAAACTCGATTGACGTAGATGAAGTGGAATCATATAAAAGGGTTACAGGAAACCTATTAAAGAGGGATAAAAGGTAGTAGACATGACTTATATTTATATAGGGTTCCTTTTAAACGGGTTTTGTCTCATAAATAAGAGTTATCATTTATTCACATATCCACAGTAAAGATCATACATGCATGAATGTTGGATGTCCGATAGCTGATCAATTCAGAGAACAGTTATACATTCTCCCTACTGCTCCATTCACACCGAGGACTTTGGGACCCTCATTCTCCTGGCAGGTAGTCTGACTGCCAGCAGTGATATATTTACTCCCTGTCCAGATACTATTCTTTATGGGACAACTGGACAACCCATTTAAAGTGCCCATACTTGTATCTCCTCTGACTGCATTATAGCTGACCTTTCATGTGTTTTCAGTTGGGCATATGAGCAAGCTGCTGCCAGACACTACCGATGGCGGCCTATCGCCTGTCAACTCAGGGATTGGGTGTCTAAATTCAAACTGCCCCATCCTTCTCCCCTTCTACATCATCTGTCGGAGGTGAGGTAGGACGCCCCCATACACATCAGATGGTCTGACGTTGAGGTTTATGAGGGCCTTTAGACAAGTGGCCGTTGTAAAAATAATGCTCAAATGTAAAGGAAAGAAAGGAACTATTATAATAGAGTGCAGATGTGCAGTCCCCAGACATGACCACTATAGTTTTGACGGAGCTGCTGTTTTGGCAGCATCCAAAGCTGATCGATGGGCGTGTGGCATCACTACCGATCACATATTGATAGCCTATCAACACTTTTTAAATTCTGTATTGTATTATTATCATAATGGACTGTTTAGCTTAAATAATTTTAAAGCTTTCTGGCCACATAATTTTATAAAAATAAAAGTACAAAAATAAATTATAGTAATATTGACCTTCTAGATTCTCCTCTACCCCTGGGTCTCCATCTGTCTTTGTTCTTTCTGCTCTGCAGTGGCAGCTTCCCCTTTCCATCTATAACAGCTTCCTCTTTTTTTGGGAAGCTTTTCTGTATGATTTTGGACTGTCTGTGAGAATTTGTGCCTATTCATGTGGAGGAACATTTGTGAAGTCAAACAATAATGTTGGTCGAGAAGGCCTGGATTGCAATCTCCGCTTTAGTTCATCCCCAAAATGTCATTGTATTTGAGGTTAGGTCTCAATCCGGACCAGTCACGTTCTTCTACACTAAACTTGCTCTTGTCCAACTATGTCTTTATGGACCTTGATTTAAATAGTCATGCTAGAACAGAAAAATGTCTGCCCCAAACTATTCTTACAAAGTTGGAAGCATACATTTGTCCATAATTTGTGTGGTATGGTGAAGCGTTAAAATTTTTCTTGACTGGAACTAAGAGACATATGTCAATTCTTGAAAAACAACCCCATAATGATGATATTTCTGAAGCACTGTGGAATTATGGAATAATAAGCAGTATATAACTGAGCAAAATAAATATAAATTCTGGAATATTTAGGAGGGAAGACATTTCACTGAATTTGTTACAATGGTGGCATCCCATTACAGTGCCACAATCTACGGTAATTCAATGAGCTCTTTAGAAGAACTCATTCTTTCACAAATGTTTGTAAAGGCAGATGGTATGGCTAAGGCTAGGGGCTGGATTTTATACACCTGTGGCAAAGGGACTGAATGAAAACCCTAAATTCAGTGATTAAGAAGTTTGTCCCAATATTTTTTTCGATACAATATTTTCACATGTGACAATTTTAATTGTACTCTATACTTTTCATTATTTTTACAAGATTTTTAATATTTTATTAGTTTTTATTAAAGTTTTGTTGCCAGTGTTAACAAAGGTCTCACAAGTAGCAGAGCGTAACATCACGTTGATGGATAAATGTGTGGCCCAGATTAGACCTTGTGTGGCAGGAATTTTTGTTCTCAAGAGACAAGTTGGGGAGCTGCCAGTAATACTTGAGAAATATGTTTTTACGGCCCATTATAGAGCACTCACATTATGGTTTTGTTTGTCCTTTTGGCATTTTTCCTAGAATTAAGGCTGCAGAGCCACCAGCACTTTGGACCTAACATGATTCCCTGCCGTACCACCCAGATCTCTTATTGAGTAGTTCCTTTGCGTTTTTTGTTACAGGTCGATGTATAAAACTAACTCTGTATATACTGCATGGTTTGTCTTTATTAGCTTTTCCGAATTAAACCTAAGAGTCTATGAAAAATAAATATACCGCAAATTGGAATGGGCTTTGGAATAAAGTATGCAATTATTGGCTGTGTCTGCTTCTCAGGGCATCGTCTATTCTTAACTGTACACTTCTCGCTTACTTTCCCTAGTTTGAGTAGTCCACGTCAAGTAAGGTGACCTGCTTCATAAATGTGCATAAACACCTCTTGACCTTGTATGTAATTGTCCTCTTCTGGTAATGTTCACTTGCCAAAATGGATTAAATTTGATCAAACATGCCTCGAAGTCATCTCATTCACATGAATACTGTATGATGATTGAGTTTCACCAGAGCAATGAATTGAATTATGTTCTAGTGCAACCTGCCGACCTGTTCAGACAAAGAGGAATCTGTTCTGGATGACGCTTTATTAATGCGTTGTACATAGATAAAGGATTCATTTTTCTTCAGCTTGTTATATTTATTTTACAACATGAAGTTTATGAACAATTGAGTAACAGAATTTTAGAATAAATTCTACTTGGATCACTTACTAACTCTCCTATACACAAACTGGTCACAAAAATGCTAAAGTAGAGGCGACTTCTTGTATGAGGTCCACTAAAGATGAGCCATGGTTTTTGATGCAACACTCCAACCACTGGTGGTAACCATATTGCTAAGATGGCAGGTTTAGCCTCAAGCGGTGGTTGGTCAGGAAGATCTACTACAAGTGCACTGCTGCTTTATGGTCCTGTAAACTGATGCTAGCCACTTTTGAGGTTCTTTTCTAATTGCAGTTTTAATTTTGTGAATCTTAATGACCTGCCACGCCAGATCCCATACATGCTTGCACTAGCATCCGACATACCCTGTTGACTGAATAAGGGTCCGTAGGGTTTTTTTTTTTTGTCACAGTGTCCAATATTTTACTGGAACAAAACCCACTGGAACAAAACCCTAGTGAATACTCAAGCCAGGTGTGAACGAACATAGATTAATAAGTATTTAGGATTTTCGAGGACTTGTCCACTATGTTCTGGTTTGAATAAAAACATTTAGGCAAAACCAAATCCTAAAAGGAAATGTGGGAGATTTCCCACAATGTCTCAGAGAAAAGAAAAAAAGACTGTCTGTTATTCTTAGCTTTTAACGCTCAGCGCAAATTTTAATTAGCATTCTGTTTTTATAAAAACAAAACCTGAACTGGGAATAAGGCAACCAAGGCAATTTTTTATTCTAGACCGTTATTCTAAACCGATTCCTTAACGGGATTTTCCACTAATGATTAACAACTCTTTATTAATGGTCTTAGGATGCTGCATAAAATTGAAAAAACCTTCTTACCTCCCAGACTAGCACAACTCCTACGCTATGTGTCCCTTGCTGGTCTCGTGACCTTCTTTTGTGTGACCGCTGCAGCAAGTCCGCAGCCACTGATCAGCTGCAGCGTTTACAGTTATGTCAGAGCAGATGAACTTTGTTTTTTCTGCTCTGATGGAATTGTGAAGGTTTCAGCCATCAGTGGCCAAGTAACATTACTTATGTCATGACACCATCGTGGGAGCTTTAGGGCAGCGGAGCACCGCTAGTCTGGGAGATAAGCATGCATATTTTTCTTACTTTTTGCTGTAGTTGGGCCATTATTAAGGGGTTATCGAATTTTAGATGGTTCCTATAAATCTGCCCCATGAAATTTGTTAAGCACAAGTAAGGCTGGTTTCAAATTTGCGTTTAAAAACACAGCGTTTTAAACGCAAACGCATGTGGTGAAAAAAAACGCATGTAAACGCGGTAAAACGCAGCGTTTTTAAGACGCATGCATTTTTGCATGTTTTATTACAAATGCGGCGTTTTGACGCGTTTACATGCGTTTTTTCATGCGTTTGCATTTTTTAAACACATGATGAGAAGTGTGTGACAGCTGCCAATCATCAAAATCAACAAGAATACCCACTGTAAACAGAAATAGCTAGGGTTAGGGTTTGGATCCCTAGTAACCCTAGGGATCCTAACCCTTACCCTAACCCTAAGGGATCTTAACCCTACCCTTAACCCTAAGGGATCTTAACCCTACCCAACCTACCCCAACCCTAACCCTTAGGGTTAGGGTTAGGATCCCAAGGGTTAGGGGTAGGGTTAGGGGTAGGATCCCTTTATCAATTTTATGGTGTGGGGTGGCTTATCAGTTTGTTTTCTTGTTTTTTTTTTTATAAAAACGCATGCGTTTTTAACGCAACCAAACATGTGCTTAAAAACGCATGCGTTTACATAGACAGCAATACGTTTTTTTACTCCAAGCACAAACAGCGCCACTCTTGTCTGTGCTGGTATTGCAGCTATAAGTCAATGAAAGATAAAAACTAGGGCAAGAATAATACTGTTTTGGAATGAAAATCAGACAGTTTTCTATTCCAAGGCAGGGGCTTTACAGTAACATTGGTTGTACTAATTCATGATTGAAATGTAACATTTCTGTCTTTTGATTGTCAGTGACAGGAGGCGGCTGCCAAAAATCCTAAATTGTATTTTTGTCATTGTAGACCTCAATATATGTTGGCAGTTATTTTATAATCTGACCTCAAGTCTAAATTAGTTGTGAAGAAAGTTGTCGACAAGTTGTTTTTATTTGCGAGACAGAGACTCAATGATGCACAGGCAAAGTTACTGTGCAGCCGGAGCCGCGTGCATCACGTCTAAGCGGCAACTTCCAACAATACCAATAATAAAACTTCATGAACCAACAAGCAGAATCCTCTGCCTTGCCAAGATCTAAATCATTCTTCAAAAAGAAAGTTGTAATAATCCCCAGTTGTGTGTATTTCTCATTACTATGGCTATAATGACACAGGGATATAATGGAGTTGATATTTGCACTCACCTCCACATGCTGGCATGTCTGGATAAGCTTGGCTAAGAGCATTTCCATCTCGGTGTTCCTTTTGATGAGGCTGGTGAGGTTGCTTTCTAAGCTTTGCTGTAAAATACAAAAACACAGTAAAGTTAATGTTTTATGATATATTATTTTTGGAATTTTGCAGCACATAAAAAAATAACAGCTTACATGTATGTGGCGTTGGCATGGATGGAGAAAGCAATACCAATTTACTTTCATGTTTACTACACCCGGATGCACAAGCTTTCATTTCTTTTTACAGAGGACTGGTGGATTAAAGCCAACTGAACCCATAGCGTTTGGCAGATGTGTATGGCCTTCTAACCCTTCAGTGAGGGATAACATTAGGGAGAAAAGGATCAGACAGTTTGAGTTCAAGAGCACGGTCCTTCTGTTCTGAAGCTAGATAAGCCACAGACAGAGCGGCTCACCTCTTCATGTCGAGTATTGATGTGGAGGAGCAGTCGGGAGACATAGATGTTGTCTAATGTGTATGGACGCCTTCTCTAGTAGTAATAGATGGCAAAAAAACATTCACCGAGGGAAACAACCAAAGCTCTCCCATCCACTGTTGAGAGCCTCCAAAGCCAATATTTTCTCCGAGACCCACCGGACAGATCTGATCTTCAAGAACTGTTATTTTGCTAATGGACAACAGATCTGCCATGGAAAATTAAAATTCTCTAACTTGAGAAAAGTACAAAAAAAGTCAAATATAAACTATGACCATTTTTGCAACCATCGTCTTTAATTCTATCAATGCATCCAAAATGAAAAATAAAGACACCTACCGGTAATTAGTAGATTTTAATTACGGTAAGCCATTCCTATCATTTTGTGTCTACAGTTCCTTTGCAAACCTATTTGTAACTGTGGTAGCTAACAACAATCAAACCCTGTATACTCTGATCGGGGTACTACGGCCCTCACCATGGTGAAATGTAAGCGTTCCGATGGAACTCTGACATTATAGACAGTCTATTGAGTGCTTTTACTTTTTGCAAAAGGGTCTATTCACCCAATACCCCCACTCCTCAAAAAAAATAGTGCAATCATACTTTAACTTACAATTTTAGCTATTTATTAGACAAAAGAACTCAAGCTGGTCATCGTCATAAAGCTCCCACATACACAATAGCTGTCGGACAAAGAATAATTTTTTATTCCTTCCACAGCTATCTCTCTTCTCCCCTATCCACAGGAATGCTCAACTACCCCAAGCCTCCTGTATTGTCTGTGAGAGCCACTGCAAGACCTTTCTGGCAGTGGCTTATCTCCTGGAGAACAAAAGGATAAGTGGTTCAATACTGGACCTGTTGGATCCTTCTCTTCCCTCACATCATCTGTTAGAAGAGTCAGGAGGCCGTCATACACATTAACATTGTATGAACATCAACCAACAGCCTAATCTACATTAGATAGGTTAGATCTCGCGTGGCTCTCCTATACGCAGGAGCCCTCCTGTGTTTTTCATGAGACTGCCGCTGCCAGGCATCTCTGGTGGTGACTTCTCTCTTAAGGTCCATTTACATGGGCAGATCGGCGGCACGATATGACTGCTTATCATAAAACATTTACCCATCGGCAATCATTTCAAGGCCTTTTTACACAGGAAAACCAATCGAAGTACCGTACATTGAGCGATCTAGTAAACAAACAATGTGCACTGAGCGATCTACTCAAGAACGCTGAGAGTGCATAGACTTCCATAGTTTTCGATGGTGCAAGTGTCGTTTGCACAAAATGATGCGCCGCAAACAATTTTTATGCTGCACAAACGATCATTTCACACATGGTAAGAGAATTGTGAAATGAGCATATTTAGCGATGCTTGTCCAGAATTCTCTTGCACTGTAAATGCCTCTTTAAAGAAATAAAGGATAGGCAGTGTAAAATCGGACATGTCGAACCCTTAGACTATAGTCCGTAAGGGGACCCCATACACATCAGACTGTCGGCCAAACCAGTCAATATTTGCGGGTTCGGACGACATTAGTCTAATGTGTATAGTGGCATTAAGGGCTAATATTACGTGACTGAAACTTTACAGCTAGACTAAGGCCACGTTCACATGTTGAATATTTGGTCAGTATTTTACCTCAGTATTTGTAAGCCAACAATCAGAGGAAAAGTATAATAAAAACACGTCACCACATCTGTCTCTGTATTTATCACCCACTCCTGGTTTTGGTTTACAAATACTGAGGTAAAAAACTGAACAAATACTGAACGTGTGAACGTGGACTAAGTCACTTATTTCTCAGTTCCACCATGGCCAACTCCTTATTTACTTCTTTTCTGTTTTCTCACGGCACACTGTTACTAACATACAATTAGCACCTCCATGTTTCCTCACTCTTTCTATGCATATTTTAGCAATGAATAAATGAAAGTAAAAACTCGTTACAGTAGAATTGCTTCAATTTAATAATCATTAGTGTAAAGATTAGTATATGAACCATCAAGAAATACCCGTTACTAACGATACATGGTGCCGGACAGGTTTCTGATGGGGTTCTGGTGCTTTCACGCCAATAATAGTGGCGCAGATTGCGCTATTTATTATTACATAGAATAAGTTTATGGACAGTACAAAGCAGCTCCATAAATCACATTTATATGTCCTGCAGGAAGGAATCTCATTTTATGATAGCAGACGACTCTGGATACTTAAATATAAACGAGCTACTTTTGTTTTAATATTGCAATAGTGACAGGTAATGAAACCGACCGCCCATTATATCATCTGTCACAGCCTTATTACCCTTGTCAGGCGAACATGTAAAACGTAAAGAAATGTATAATGTTTGAGAGCAGGTTATTAAACAACAATGTTAGAGATGTAATTGCTACGCCTTTCATTAAACATCTTACATGAAAAGTATACTTAAAAAAAAAATCTGAAAAAAGCCACTGACACTGTAAATCCTTCTCATCTTACCTGTTCCACGCTGCGAGCAAGAGTGATCCAACTATATGAGGACATTCCTCCTAGTGCAGATTACTTATATTTTAGGCACTTAAAATGTTCAACTGAATATGTCATATGGGCTACGGAATAAGTGATTACGACTCCTAAAAGCACAATCTTCCCGCTCCCATGTCATTTTTATGCCACTTATGGTATATTTAACTATGAAATGCTATTAGAAACCTCTTCAACATAAACTCCCATAATAATTCTCCCATAACTATAACCTTTAAGTACTTTTATTTAAAAAACAAAACTAAACTATATGAAATAGAAAAGGAAACAAAATGCTAAATAAGTCTGTACATGTATATGAAATTTTACCAATGGATGTTTCCAAGCAAAACTGTACCCCATCAGTCACAGCCTCGGAGATGGGCATATTTTAAGATTATGAAAAAAAACCTACAGAATACATAATGTCTCTTGGGACATATTAAAATAACGTTTAGCATTTTATAAACCCAATTCTACTAGGAATATGGGGTTGTGGTTTATGCTGTTTATTGGGATTTAACAACCACATAATACTCCTAAAAGTGGTGCTGCAAGCAAAATAATTGTATAATAAACCAGGCATGCAGCAAATATTACACAACAATATAAAAGGTTTCCCAGACAGACGGCAGTCTTGGTGCCACAGAAAAAGACGACACGACTGACCTTGATGTAACCCTACTCTATTTGAAGACTCAACATCCCGTAAAAGAGACAATAAAATGTCCAGAACAACCAGATAAGGAGCCTGCAAAAGAGGACAGATATCTCGACCTGCATGCTTACACAGATATTTTTATGCGTTTTCAGACAAACTAATATATTAGGGATTCAATTATATATATACACATATATATATATATATATATATATATATATATATATATATATATATATATATATATATATATATATATATATATATATATATATATATATATATCTCTCATGCCCATGCCGATGTACTGTATATATAACATGGATTTAAAGAGGTTGTTCAGTACTTTATCTTGTCTATCCAGTCAGGGTCACCCAGAACTCCCACCGATCACCTGTTCTTAGTGTCGCCGGTGGCAGCCAGCTGGAGATGCTTAATTACGGAGCTGCTCTGTCTTCTGATAATGGCAGAGGCAGGGTACTATATAATTGTCTAAGGGTCACTTCCGTCTGTCTGTCTGTCCTTCTGTCACGGTTATTCATTCACTGTTTGGTCTCGCCAGCTGCCTGTCATGGCTGCCGCGACCAATCAGCGATGGGCACAGTCCGGAAGAAAATGGCCGCTCCTTACTCCCCGCAGCCAGTGTCCCCGGCGCTCCGGTCCATACTCCCCGCAGTCAGTGTCCCCGGAGCTCCAGTCCATACTCCCCGCAGTGTCCCCGGCGCTCCGCTCCATGCTTCCCGCAGTCACTGTCCCCAGCGCCTGCTCCATACTCCCCTTCGGTCACCGCTAACACAGGGTTAATGCCGGCGGTAACGGACTGCATTATGCCGCGGGTAACGCACTCCGTTACCGCCGCTATTAACCCTGTGTGTCCCCAACTTTTTACTATTGACGCTGCCTATGCGGCATCAATAGTAAAAAATGTAATGTTAAAAATAGTAAAAAAATCAAAAAACCTGCTATACTCACCCTCCGTTGTCCGCTCGCCCCTGCAGCCATCTTCCTTTCTCAGCGATGCATTGCAAAATTACCCAGATGATCTAGCGGTCTCGCGAGACTGCTAAGTCATCTAGGTAATTTCGCAATGCATCCTAGGAACGGAAGATGGCGGCAGCCACGCGCCCATCGACACAGCGCTGTTGGATCCCAGGAGGCAGAGAGACAGGACGCTGAGGAGCAGCGACAAGAATGGTGAGTATGTTAAACTACAAGGGGCCCTCGGATCGCTAGGTGAGTATGTTTATTTTTAAACCTGTGACATACGTAGCTGGGCAATATACTACGTCACTGGGCAATATACTACGTGGCTGGGCAATATACTACGTGGCTCTGTGCTGTATACTACGTGGCTCTGTGCTGTATACTATGTCACTGGGCAATATACTACGTCGCTGGGCAATATACTACGTCGCTGGGCAATATACTACGTCGCTTTGTGCTGTATACTACGTCGCTGTGCAATATACTACGTGGCTCTGTGCTATATACTACGTGGCTCTGTGCTGTATACTACGTCACTGAGCAATATACTACGTCGCTGGGCAATATACTACGTCGCTGGGCAATATACTACGTGGCTTTGTGCTGTATACTACGTCACTGTGCAATATACTACGTGGCTCTGTGCTGTATACTACGTGGCTTTGTGCTGTATACTACGTGGCTTTGTGCTGTATACTACGTCGCTGTGCAATATACTACGTGGCTCTGTGCAATATACTACGTGGCTCTGTGCTGTATACTACGTGGCTTTGTGCTGTATACTACATCACTGGGCAATATATTACGTCGCTGTGCAATATACTACGTGACTGGGCAATATACTACGTGACTGAGGGTGAGTATATACCGTATATACCCGAGTATAAGCCGAGATTTTCAGCCCAAATTTTTGGGCTGAAAGTGCCCCTCTCGGCTTATACTCGAGTCAAGGTGTGTGGCAGGGTCTGCGGGTGAGGGGGTGAGGGCGCCGAGGCATACTTACCTGCTTCCAGCGATCCTGACGCTCCCCCTGCCGTCCCACGGTCTTCGGTGTTGCAGTTCTTCCCCTCTTCAGCGGTCACGTGGGACCGCTCATTAGAGAAATGAATAGGCGGCTCCACCTCCCATAGGGGTGGAGCCACCTCTTCATTTCTCTAATCAGCGGTGCCGGTGACCGCTGATAGAGGAAGAGGCTGCGGCACCGAAGACCAGCTGTCCGGGGGAAGGAGCCGGACGCCGGGACCAGGTAAGTATGTCATATTTACCTGTCCCCGTTCCAGCCGCCGGGCGTCGCTCCATCTTCCCGGCGCCGCTCTGTCTTCCCGGCGTATCTCCCCTCTGACTGTGCAGGTCAGAGGGCGCGATGACGCATATAGTGTGCGCGGCGCCCTCTGCCTGATCAGTCAGAGCGGAGAGACGCCAGGACCGGACGCTGGGAGCTGCAAGCAAGAGAGGTGAGTATGGCTTTTTTTTTTTTTTTAATTGCAGAAGCAGCAGCAGCAATGGCAGAGCTTTCAATGGAGCATCTATGGGGAAATATGAACGGTGCAGAGCATATATGGGGCACAGCTATGGGGAAATATGAACGGTACAGAGCACTATATGGCAGCTATGGGGAGATATGAACGGTGCAGAGCACTATATGGCAGCTATGGGGAGATATGAACGGTGCAGAGCACTATATGGCAGCTATAGGGAGATATGAACAGTGCAGAGCACTATATGGCAGCTATGGGGAGATATGAACGGTGCAGAGCACTATATGGCACAGCTATGGGGAGATATGAACGGTGCAGAGCACTATATGGCAGCTATGGGGAGATATGAACGGTGCAGAGCACTATATGGGACAGCTATGGGGAGATATGAACGGTGCAGAGCACTATATGGCACGGCTATGGGGAGATATGAACGGTGCAGAGCACTATATGGCACAGAAATGGGGAAATATGAATGGTGCAGAGCACTATATGGCACAGCTATGGGGCAATAATGAACGGTGCAGAGCACTATATGGCACAGCTATGGGGAAATAATGAACGGTGCAGAGCACTACATGGCACAGCTATGGGGAAATAATGATCTATTTTTATTTTTGAAATTCACCGGTAAATGCTGCATTTCCACCCTAGGCTTATACTCGAGTCAATAAGTTTTCCCAGTTTTTTGTGGCAAAATTAGGGGGGTCGGCTTATACTCGGGTCGGCTTATACTCAAGTATATACGGTAACTATTTTTTATTTTAATTTTTTTTTTTTAACAGGGATATGGTGCCCACACTGCTATATACTACTTGGGCTGTGTTATATAGTGCGTGGCCTGTGTTAAATACTACGTGGGATGTGCTATATACTACGTGGGCTGTGCTATATATTACATGGGCTGCTATATACTACGTGGCTGCTATATACTACGTGGCCTGTGTTATATACTGCGTGGGCTGTGTTATATACTGCGTGGGCTGTGCTATATATTACGTGGGCTGCTATATATGTGGCTGCTATATACTACGTGGCCTGTGCTATATATTACGTGGACTGTGCTATATACTGCGCGGTCTGTGCTATATATTACATGGACTGCTATATACTACGTGGGCTGTGTTATATACTGCGTGGGCTGTGCTATATATTACGTGGGCTGTGCTATATATTAAGTGGGCTGTTATATACTGCGTGGCCTGTGTTATATACTGCGTGGGCAGTGTTATTTACTACGTGACCTATGTGATATACTGCATGGGCTGTGTTATATACTGCGTGGGCTGTTCTATACTGCGTGGGCTGTGCTATATACTGCGTGGGCTGTGCTATATACTGCGTGGGCTGTGCTATATACTGCGTGGGCTGTGCTATATACTGCGTGGGCTGTGCTATATACTGCGTGGGCTGTGCTATATACTGCGTGGGCTGTGCTATATACTGCGTGGGCTGTGCTATATACTGCGTGGGCTGTGCTATATACTGCGTGGGCTGTGCTATATACTGCGTGGGCTGTGCTATATACTGCGTGGGCTGTGCTATATACTGCGTGGGCTGTGCTATATACTGCGTGTGCTGTGCTATATATTATGTGGGCTGTGTTATTTACTACGTGGGCTGTGTTATTTACTACGTGGGCTGTGTTATTTACTACGTGGGCTGTGTTATTTACTACGTGGGCTGTGTTATTTACTACGTGGGCTGTGCTATATACTACATGAGCTGTGTTATTTACTACATGGGCTGTGTTATTTACTGCGTGGGCTATGCTGTATATTACTTGGGCTGTGCTATATATTACGTGGGCTGTGTTATATACTACGTGGCCGTGCTATGCACGATGTACATACATACATGCATATTCTAGAATACCCAATGCATTAGAAATTTTATATATATATTACATACACACACACGTTATAGAATTTTGTGTTATACATGAAAAGCGGAGGCCCTGTCCTAGTCTCATTAGAGCCCAACATAGCAAACAGTTTTTCCTATAGCTTGCCTATATCACACATAAGCCATTGGTTAACATGGTTCACTTAAAATTGTAAATGTGAGTAACTTTAAACAATTATTTTGGGACATATGGCGAGATTGCCCCGCTATAGCTCATTATCTGAACAGATAGACAAGGGCGATCCTTTTTTTCATGATTAGAGGAGTCATATGACATCAATTGTAATCATACGTATAATTATGGTGAGTTGGGGGTTAGACCTCTAGTATAAAAATACAGTTGATTATAGGGTCTATACAACTTTTCCCAATCGAAAATACTGCAACCCAACTAAGCCCACTGAAGTCAATGGAGTCTGTTAAAGTGGTTTTGCTAGGCTCAAGCAAATTTCTGCTGTGGCTCGGTGTGACTGCCGATTACTAAATTGTACACTGTGAACACCATCACGATTCCATTGTATTCCCAGCTCAATTAGGCGGTCATGCAACCACAAGTGTGCGATTTGCATACTCATCCGCTTCTTACAAAGTTCTAGCGAGATTCAGTAGCTTGTAGGCACAAAGCATGACTGCAAAAATGTGTCAAGATCCTGAAAAACCCCTTTAAAGAGAATCTGTCAATAGGTTTTTGCTACCCCATCTGAAAGCAGCATAATATAAGAAAAGAGAGCCTGGATGAAGTGTAAAGTGTATGGAGGGCAATTTGGACTTTTCCCCGGCGTGCACATTACAGTACTTTGCTCTGCCGTCGGCAGGTCGGAGAAGTGCGCCTGCACAGGAGCGCGATAGAGGACACGGTGTGCTGATGTAGGATGTGTCATCCACATGTAGCAAGAAGGAGGACGGCAATAGCAAGAAGAGAGGAGGCGCCGGATCAAGACCAGTGACGCTCATCGCACCGGACCGCCCCGTAGGCGAGTGTAATAAAAGCTATGTTGGGTTATGCACAGCAGATTATAGCATTATACAGTATTATAGAATTCTGGATGAGGGCTTACAGGGCTAGCCCTGCTTTATATGTGAAAAACTTTGGTGACATGTTTCCTTTCCTTTGAAGCCCTTCGCCAACTCTGGGTTTAATAGCTAGAATAGGAATTGAATAAACAGTGTAATTTTGAAAACATGCGATTGTATATCCTCAGATTGCATAGCCAAAAGCAGACATGCAACGTGGGCGTAGTATCAGGGTGTGAGCTGAAATGCTAGGGGCTCTATAACAACCTTTGATTTCTATCTTTCCAGAGTAAAAATTTTAGAACATGGCTTAAATTCAAGGCTTACCGTACTTAAATCTTATTTTTTTTTCTATTTGATTTACGATAAAAAGTCTTTGTGGAATAATCTTATTAAGGTTTTACACAGAATTTACAGATAAAGCCATCTGCACATAACCAATATGACTACAAAGTCATAAAGTTTCAATAAAGCTGCAAAACCCACGAATAACTCTTAGGAGGTCCACATCATATCAAGTCATTACGTCACAACTGATCAGCACATCATACAGCACCAATCTGACGTCTGGAGTCCAGGTCTTCATACATAAACCCGTATACAAGCTCCAGTATTGGAAAGTTTAATTTGGCATAAGAGTCAACAGTCTGTTCACAACTCCAACAATGTAAGCAAATGTTTCTTCCAGCCAGTGTAGACTGATGTTGTCATGTCCCACAGCCTGGGGGAGGAATGTCATAAATCCCAGAAATGTTCAGTCAACCTGTGGTCCACAGAGAATTATGCCGCTGGCTGCGATTTTCACTTCCTAATGCTATGGAGTGCCAGTGGCATCTGTCTCAAAAATTTTGATTGACAATTGAGAGTCAGCTAACTTTGCTTCAAGAGATGAGTCTTCTCTTCCAGGTGACTGGCTCCTCACCAGATTTATACTCAACCTGATTTTTGGTATAAGTGTGATATAGACATTAATTCAGATTGTTAACAGACATGATGCAATCCTGAGGATAAAATGCAACAGCTCCCTCCCAGCACATCCTTCGACAATTTTTCAAAATGTTTCCACAACAGAAGATGAGCAAACAGTAGGTTGGAAACAAAAAAAAAAATGTAAGGAATCTACTGTGGATATCATGTATTCACCCACCTTGTTATATTAGATAAATTATCTTAACAAAAATTCATAGGCAAAATCGAAACTTGCACAGACCTGTGACCCCACTTACTGTACAGTACATTAGATAACTGTCAGCGGAAGGATCATTTCACCGACAGCCATCAGTCCAGATTTCCCCATACACTGTGTTCTCTATGAAAGAGCCACTGCCAGAGTCCTCTGACAGCGGCTTAGCTTGGGAGAAAATCCATCAGGCAGGATCTTTCTCTCCCCCAAATATCAGCTAACAGGGTAGTTTGGGGGAGAGAGGGGGGTCATCACAAAAATTATTACATGAATGGCCAATCTCACACGGTTAGAAGAAAAAAAAAACAAAGGTTCTGATTTATGTTTATTTATTTAATCTGCCTGAATGGCCATCACCTTTCAGGGCTGATATACAGCATTCTATAATGCTGTATATCTGCCCCCAACCCGACCTGTATAATGCTGTATATCTGCCCCCAACCCGACCTGCAAGAGAAGAGAAATAACTTTTATTATACTCACCTGCGGTGCGGTCCGATCGGATGGGCGTCGCTGGTCTTAGTCTGGCACCTCCCTTCTTGCGGTGCCGCCCTCTTGCTTGGTGTGGATAATGCGTCTCCTCAGCACCCCACTCCTGCGCAGATGCACTTCTCTGCCCTGTTGAGGGCAGAGCAAAGTATTGCAGTGCACAGGTGCCGGGAAAGGTCAAAGAGCCCCGGCGCATGCGCACTGCAGTACTTTGCTCTGACCTCGACAGGGCAGAGAAGTACGCCTGCAAAGGAGCTCTTCTCCGAGGAGACTGTGTGGATGACAAAGGGACATGCCATCTACACGAAGCATTCAGGAGGGCGGGGATAGTAAGAAGACAGGAGGCTCCGGACCAAGACCAGAAATGCCTATCAGACCAGACCGCCCCGCAGGTGAGTATAATAACACTTATTTCTCTTCTCTTGCAGGCCGGGTTAGGGGCAGATATACAGCATTATAGAATGCTATATATCAGCCCTGAAAGGTGATGGCCACATCTCTTATCGGCCAAACCTGGTGACAGGTTCACTTTAAGGGGCATTTACATTGCAAGATAATACAGCTCGCTCATTATTTGCTTTGGACTGCTTGTGCAAACAGGCATTTAAACAACCAGTGATCAGTAAAAGTTTACCGATGAACGATAGTATCATACCGCCGCCGGTTGATCCATAAGGGTATGTGCACACGTTGCGGATTTGCCTGTGGAATTTTCTGTGCGGATTCTGCATCTCTTGGCAGAAAACGCGGGTCAAAATCTGCACATTTTTTACGCAGATTTTGTGCGTTTTTGTTGCGGATTTACTGCGGATTTCTATGGAATGGGTGCAGAAACACTGCAGATCCGCACAAAGAATTGACATGTTCCTTCTTTTAATCCGCAGCGTTTTCCGTGCGGAATTTTCCGCACCATTAGCACAGCATTTTTTTTGCCACTGATTTACATGGTACTGTAAATCACTTGAGGATCTGCAGCATTTCTGCGCGGAAAAAAATGCTGCGGATCAGCAGGAAATCTGCAACATGTGCACATAACCTATTACAGAACCCCCAGTGGAATGCTGGTCACATTTACACACAGCTCATCGGAATGTCTATTCTTACGTGACACCCTAGATCTAGCTCCTGCCACTAGTACCAGTATTGTAGCTACAATCTCCAGGCCATTTGATTTGACAAAAAAAAAAAGGGTAGACAAGAGTGACAAAAAGAAAAGAGGTAGGCTCGCTGTCTCAAAAGGGTTTTTTTGCTTTTTTTTTTTTTTAATACATTTGACTTTAGATCTCTTTGCATAATTTTGATTATTAATGTTAGTCGAGTTTTAATTAAAGATCCAAAGAAAGCCAGCACAGATGCAGCAGGTTGAACGGGAAGAACATGTAAACTCTGAGCTATATGTCTATAGGACTGCGGTAACAGACGCAGTGCTGCCACCTCCCTGAGCAGAAGCGTCATCAGTGACACTTGTTTCAGGGCCTGGACTAGTCCCTGTGTGCTGTGCCACGTGCATAATGACAGTGCACGCTCTATTGCCGGATAAGACCAGTATTAACGAGTTGGGAACAGAGCAGTGTCAGTCACCCCCGCAAGTGACGTCACTGGTCTCTGCATGCCGTGTATTCTGACACCGCTCTGTTTCCAGCTCTTTGCTGCTAATGTGAGCCGGGAACAGAGCGTGCTGTCATTTTGCACACTGCAAATCAGACAGGGACAGAGCAGGGACTAGCCCAGACCTTGAAATGAGTGTCATTGATGATGCTTCGATTCAGGGCGAGGGCAGAGGCTGCTGCAGTGACACATGATGACGCTTCGTTTGACTATCCCAGTATGCTCTGGCATTCTCAAATGAAGCAACATCTAAGGCCAGGTTCACATTGCGTTAAAGCAGCCCGTTCAATGCATAGCGTTGATGGGCTGCATTAACGCTATAGCATACACGCCATCGCTTTATGCTATACCACTAGCGCAGATGATTCATCTGTGCTAGCGGTGACGGAGCCGCCTCAGACGCTTCAGCCCGCGTCTGAGGCTCCGTCACTGAATGACGGCACATCGCTAGTGCATGCGGATTATGGCATGCGCTGGCGATGCGCCCGATAACAGGGGTTAATGGCAGTGTTTACGGACTGCGTTACACCGTGGTGTAACGCAGTCCGTCTAACGGACTGCCATAACGCAATGTGAACCCAGCCTAAAAGTAGGTGAAAAAAAAAAAAAAGCCGTTAGGTAATGTAGTTAGGAAAGGATAGAGAATTATTAATGCACATATATTAGAAAATAGTTTAAATTATGGCACTAAATAGACAGGGATTTTGGATGAAAATGATTCAGAATACTATCTTAAGATGTATTTCACATTACTGGTAACTGTTTGGATTCATCTATGTTACCGTAATTTTGCAGGCTGGAATATCTAATATTGTAAATTGTAGGCTCAAAAGCCAAAAGGGAGCACACAAAGTAAATGTATCAGTGTATCTGCAGAATACTCTACCAACACGTAGCTAATTCCGCAGGGACGTACTGTAGACAAGGCCGCTATGAACACATTTCAGCAGTGTGAAGTTTCACAGAACAGTTTACCGTTTCAAAAGGTACAAACATGAATGGAAGCCATCCTCGGAAGAGCAGAGAACCGAGGGAGAAAACCTTCCGTTACACTAACTTGCCTCAGTAACTTTACTCAACAGCTTTAGTTTCAAGCACACAAGAGCCCTTGTTGGAAGCCATGTGTGAAAATAATGATGTCCTGTCCGCTACCTGTGGAATAACCTGCTCTTAACAAAGATCCCTTAAAATCTTTCATCTGTCTTGGCACAAGAAATCTGAATTACAATGACGACCAAGGCAATATAAGCAGCTGGAGCTCTTCAGTTTCTTCTCTGAATTTTAACCCATACTGTACTGATGATATAGTACGAGATCTTCTGGTCTGGTCTGAAGTCCCACAGAGAAAGGAAAAAGCAACTTTATGGATTTGCTAATTGTATGATTAATTGATTATTATTTCGCTTTTTGGTTTTGATTGGACATCACTGGGGTTTGATATTAGCAGGTTAAGTATTTTATCTAGCATATAAAACGGTCCTGCTGCAGAGATACGCTGGAAAATGCCTGGACACCTGAATGGGACGAGCTGTAATACAGATGATGCAACCACGACGTGAAGGAAGGTGCTGATGAGGGTCAGACCAGCAGGACCTCCGGCAAACACTGATGGCCAATGCTAATGATACTGGAGCTTCACAATTTTCAAGTCCATTTGAAGGAACAGTAATGTAGTCTGTTAGAAGTCACGGATTTCTTCTAGTCACTAATTTAATTCAGGAGCCTTTGCAAAATAACAGATATTGTAGACGGAAGGTTTAGCTGTGGGCCGCACTAAAAGAGGTATTACCTTCTGGGACATATCAGAAGGATACACCGTAAATGTCTGATATGTAAAAAAGAAAAATATCCAGCTTACAGCATCATCCAAGAAAATCCCAAAGCTTTGTTGTAGAAAAAATCAACACAGTTGCAGCTACAACACCGCAGTGACGGGAGCACACGCGTTTCACACAGCAATTAATTAGAATAAAAATGTCTGTGCGAATACGTCCTAAAGAGAGTCATGCATGCACATGGCCCTCTACAATAGACCATGGGCTTTTCCTTGCCGCCTAATGATTCAGAACTCCCACAAACTACAGTGGAGTCACAGACACAATCACTTGCTCAATTCATATACTACTTTCTGAAGTACGGGGGACGAGACCCCATTCTCCTGCTGTACGAGGCATCCAGAGATGACTACACAGTGCACTATTAGGATTTGTCAGTCCCTCCTCCTAAGCCGCCTGCCATTCTCTGCGAGCTAACCTGTCATACAACCATTTTTCTGTCCACATGGTTGGGGGCTGGACAGAACAGCGTTGCAGGCCCCATGTGGCCCCCATGCAGGTTGTGAGCCCCTGATTTAGGGTCACAATGAAAATGGTCTGAAAATGTAATCAGATCATCTTGCACATATTAAAAACATCCTCTGGAAAGAGTTAATCAGATTACTACCCACTGTGGGGAAGACTTGGGTGGGAAGGTAAGAGATGTTTATTAGTGAAGCATACAACCCACGTATGATCAGTTTCAGGCAGATGCTTCTCGGCATCATGAAGTGACGCCAGCCCACTGGAGAGTAAAATCAGTGGGGTCCATGGAGACAGGACCTCATGTTTCTGAATGGAACGCACCTGCTGACAGGAATACAATAGAGCACAATTGTCATACAGCTCCACTGCAGAATACTTCTGACAATAAGGATTAAATCCAATTGCCATGAAGCATAAAACACAAATGTATTTGGCAGAAGACATTTTGGAAAATTAAACAGTTTACAGTTTGGTGTCTACAGCTCCTAAGCAAACATATACAGTGGGGCAAAAAAGTATTTAGTCAGTCAGCAATAGTGCAAGTTCCACCACTTAAAAAGATGAGAGGCGTCTGTAATTTACATCATAGGTAGACCTCAACTATGGGAGACAAACTGAGAAAAAAAAATCCAGAAAATCACATTGTCTGTTTTTTTATAATTTTTTTTGCATTTTATGGTGGAAAATAAGTATTTGGTCAGAAACAAACAATCAAGATTTCTGGCTCTCACAGACCAGTAACTTCTTCTTTAAGAGTCTCCTCTTTCCTCCACTCATTACCTGTAGTAATGGCACCTGTTTAAACTTGTTATCAGTATAAAAAGACACCTGTGCACACCCTCAAACAGTCTGACTCCAAACTCCACTATGGTGAAGACCAAAGAGCTGTCAAAGGACACCAGAAACAAAATTGTAGCCCTGCACCAGGCTGGGAAGACTGAATCTGCAATAGCCAACCAGCTTGGAGTGAAGAAATCAACAGTGGGAGCAATAATTAGAAAATGGAAGACATACAAGACCACTGATAATCTCCCTCAATCTGGGGCTCCACGCAAAATCCCACCCCGTGGGGTCAGAATGATCACAAGAACGGTGAGCAAAAATCCCAGAACCACGCGGGTGGACCTAGTGAATGAACTGCAGAGAGCTGGGACCAATGTAACAAGGCCTACCATAAGTAACACACTACGCCACCATGGACTCAGATCCTGCAGTGCCAGACGTGTCCCACTGCTTAAGCCAGTACATGTCCGGGCCCGTCTGAAGTTTGCTAGAGAGCATTTGGATGATCCAGAGGAGTTTTGGGAGAATGTCCTATGGTCTGATGAAACCAAACTGGAACTGTTTGGTAGAAACACAACTTGTCGTGTTTGGAGGAAAAAGAATACTGAGTTGCATCCATCAAACACCATACCTACTGTAAAGCATGGTGGTGGAAAAATCATGCTTTGGGGCTGTTTCTCTGCAAAGGGGCCAGAACGACTGATCCGGGTACATGAAAGAATGAATGGGGCCATGTATCGTGAGATTTTGAGTGCAAACCTCCTTCCATCAGCAAGGGCATTGAAGATGAAACGTGGCTGGGTCTTTCAACTTGACAATGATCCAAAGCACACCGCCAGGGCAACGAAGGAGTGGCTTCGTAAGAAGCATTTCAAGGTCCTGGAGTGGCCTAACCAGTCTTCAGATCTCAACCCTATAGAAAACCTTTGGAGGGAGTTGAAAGTCCGTGTTGCCAAGCGAAAAGCCAAAAACATCACTGCTCTAGAGGAGATCTGCATGGAGGAATGGGCCAACATACCAACAAGAGTGTGTGGCAATATTGTGAAGACTTACAGAAAACGTTTGACCTCTGTCATTGCCAACAAAGGATATATTACAAAGTATTGAGATGAAATTTTGTTTCTGACCAAATACTTATTTTCCACCATAATATGCAAATAAAATGTTAAAAAAACAGACAATGTGATTTTCTGGATTTTTTTTTCTCAGTTTGTCTCCCATAGTTGAGGTCTACCTATGATGTAAATTACAGACGCCTCTCATCTTTTTAAGTGGTGGAACTTGCACTATTGCTGACTGACTAAATACTTTTTTGCCCCACTGTACGTTTTAATGGTTGCAAAGTGCAAACAAACACTGTGCAGTCAGTCGCAACGTCATACTCCATTACATATGCCCTTAGTCCCTGGGAACAGCCCAAAAGAGCGTTAGCAATAAGTAAGAGACAGATGGAAGGAAGTATGACTGAAGGATCAATTTGTAGTCTGTGGCCAAGGAGACATACATGTCTGGAGAGCAGCTATGGAAACAAAACTGAGATAGCTTCATATAAACACCATTAATGAGGTCAATTATTTGTTACTAGAGGTGTAGAAGGAATACAAAGGGCACAGAACATCAAGACTGGCATTGTTCACACCAGTCCTGATAAGGGAGCGTACTGGAACCTGAAACTTCTAATTCAAGAGGTGTGATCCAAATATGTTCGGGTGCTAACCGAGTGTCTTCAACGTGCCCGAAAGATATGTTCAAGCCCCGTGGCTGCATGTCTCACAGCTATTAGACAGCAGCAACACATGCAGTGATTGCCTAACAGCGCGAGGCATGCAGCCACGGGGACACGCACACATTTTTCAATAATAATCATCAATAACAACTTGTCCGAGCACACTCGCTCATCACTAAAAGAGGTGCGCACCTCTTCAAGAATCTGGAGAGTCTGAGGAGCAGTGTGCGCTTCCAGTAAATGGACGCCACAACTTGTAATGATTTAGATGAGCTGTGGAATCACGGAATCACACCCCGTCCTACTTGTAGCTTTACGATATAGAAAAAGGAGCAGCATCCGTTCCAGGTGAAAAATATCAAGACTTTATTCCAACACCATCATACAACGTTTCGGCCTGCAGTGGCCTGCTGTCTTTTCCTACTTGTAGCTTTAGGCTGCCGTCACACTAGCAGTATTTGGTCAGTATTTTACATCAGTATTTCTAAGCCAAAATCAGGAGTGGAACAATTAGAGGAAAAGTATAATAGAAACATATTTACCACTTCTGGATTTATCACCCACTCCTGGTTTTGGCTTACAAATACTGATGTAAAATACTGACCAAATACTGATAGTGTGACGGCAGCCTTAGACAGGACAACCCCTAACTAAACTTTTAAATATCCTTTAATATGCTTATTAATGTTGATTGTTGGGGGTCCAGGTCCTGAGAATACCACCAATTACTCAAATGAAAAGACAGAAGAGCTCGACTTATGAAGAAGCAAAGATTTGTACAGACAGGTAAGGTGTTATCTCCAGAATTCTGGTGTAAAAAAAAACAAAAACAAAATGCACAGCTCAAAGTTGAGAAAAAATGTTTCACCTTTTGGCTTTTTTAAAACCTGTGATGTAAAAAAAAAAACCTGTTAATAGTATTCTGAAGTTGCACGGTGCCCACACAGTGCCTCCCTGCTGGAAGGAAATGAGATTATATTCCTCTGGCAGCCTCGGCTTTCAGCCATACTGGTGGCGCCAGCACAGATTCAGTCACTGCTCACTATCACTACTGCATAGTGAGCGGCGTTATAACCACGCCCCGGCACTGACTGACACCCGGCTCTAATGCTGAGCGGTGTGTCAGTGTTGGGGCGTTGTTTCAGCAGCCACTCACTATACTGAAGCTGCGCTGGCCTACCCCTGTGACTGAAAGCCTGAGGCTGCCAGGAGGAATAAAGTTAATTTCATTTCTTCCTACTGGCAAGGTGCTCGTAGGCAGCTTCAGAACACCATCAATCTGCAAATTAACCCCATATCTGCAGAGTTATAGCATTAGTTTGACATCAAGAGCTCCCTTTAAGTGATGCTGGGGTTGGATGGGGCATGGTAAAGTCCGTCCAGCAAATTCATTATCATTTTAGCCACTAAAGTGAATAAATAATGTAGTCTTGCATGCACTGCTATTTTTAGGTCTAGCCACAGATTTTCAATGATGTTCTGATCAGGGGACTGTGAGGGCCATTAGAAAACCTTCAGCTTGCACCTTTTGAGGTAGCCTATTTCAACTTCAGCTTTTTTACAGATGGTGCGATGTTTACATCAAGAATTTCCTGAAATTTCATTGGATCCATTTTTCCATCTACCTGTGAAATGTTCCCTGTGCCATTAGCTGTAACACAACCCCAAAGCATGACTGATCCAACCCCATGCTTAATGTTTGGCAGATGATCGTTTCCTGGAATTCTGTGCCTTTTTTTCTCCATATATCACTTACAACACTTTGGCCACAATGATCAAATGTAACCTCATTGGTCCACAAGACTTGTTTCCAAAATGCATCAGGCTTGTTTAGATGTTCTTTTGCATACATATAACACTGAATTTTATGGTGAAGACACAGGAGAGGTTTTCTTCTAATGACTCTTCCATGAAGGACATATTTGTGCAGATGTCCCTGAACAATAGAACTATGTACCACAACTCCAGAATCTGCTAAATCTTTCTGAAGGTCTTTTGCAGTAAAGAGGGGATTCTGATTTGCCTGTATAGCAATTCTATGAGCAGCTTTCACTGACATTTTGCGTGGTATTCCAAGCCTTATCTTAACCTCCACTGTTCCTGTTAAAGGGAACCTGTCACGAAGATGAGCTAAGCCCACTGGTATCAGGGGCTTATCTACAGCATTCTGGCAAAAGGTTTTAAAACATATTTTAAGTCAATTTTGGCTGCTGATTACGAATATGAACTCCGTTTTTGGCTATCACATCAGAATTTCGAGATATTTTCAATTTTTGATGAAAATTACTCCTAATGTTTTATGATAAAAACACATGATTTTCGGTACTACATTTTGTATATTTTTAATCAAGGAATAACAAAGATTACAAAGACTATGTACAGCAAATCAAATATACTTACAGAATTAAACTAAAAAATATAAAAACACATATATATGGCACACAGATGCATGGCAAATGGCAGTTATTTTAACTTTCTTTTCTTGGCTAATCAGTGATGTACAGCTTCTGGGTTGTCTCTCATCAAGCTCCAGCAATAGTCAGCCATTATATGCGAGTCCCACCCTTCTTCCATTGTTTTAATGCCCTGATGAAAACGCTCCATTTGTTCTTCGCTCACATCCCCAAGGTTCTCTGGAAAAAAGTCCAAATGGCTGTGTAAATAGTCAATCTTGAGGCTGTGTGCACACGTTGCGGTTTTTTCGCGTTTTTTCCCGATAAAAACGCTATAAAACCACAAAAAAAACGCATACAATAAGCATCCCATCATTTAGAATGAATTCTGCATGTTTTCTGCACATTTTTCGCGGAAGAAAACGCATTGTGGTAAAAAACGCAGCATGTTCATTAATTTTCCGTTTTTTTTGCGGATTTCCCACTCCAAAATGCATTGGGAAGTGTCCGGAAAAAAACGCGGCAAAAACGCGTCAAAACCGCGGCAAAATCGCATGCGGTTTTCTTGCGGATTTCTTGCAGAAAATGTCCGGAATTCTCAGGAATTTTCTGCGAGAAATCCTGAACGTGTGCACATAGCCTAATACTCATTCTACATCCAAGATTTCGCAGACTCATTAGTAGCTCTTCCACAATCTCTTCATAGTTGTCTGCTTTCTTATTCCCTAGAAAATTCTGCACCACATTACAAAATGCATTCCAAGCTCTTTCTTCGGTCTCATTCATTGATGTGATAAAATTTGGGTCTCTCATAAGTGTTCTTATTTGAGGTCCATCAAATATTCCAGCCTTTTTCTTCTCTTCACTAAGACCAGGAAAAGTTGAACATATATAGTTAAAGCATTCTCCACTGTGATTGAGAGCTTTGACGAACTGCTTCATCAATCCAAGTTTTATGTGTAAGGGAGGAAGGAATGTCCTTCCTATCCACTAGAGGATCATGGATGACATTCTTATCACCAGATGCCAAACTATCGCTGAGGCCATTCAGTTTTCACCCAATGCTCTGCTGTAGCTCTACTGTCCCAGTAGCACAGAAAACAAGGGTGTTAGCATAACAAGTGGGAATTATGCATGTTCAAAGAAAACAAAGATATTCTCACATTTATCGATTTATTAATTTTAAATGAAAACTAAATTTACCTTAGTGAACCGTATAAACCGGCACTTTTCATACACTACTTATATTTATTATGGAATTCATGAAAATGGGCTACATACCTATAGCGCAAAAACGTGATGTGATAGAGAAATTATAAGATCAGATTTGAATTCAGCACCCTCAAATTAGTCTAAAACTGTTCTTAAAGTCCATGCCAGAATTTTTTTTTCTTTTTTAGACCAGTGCTATTCTTCCACCCACTACAGCATTATGAATTTTTGCAATATATTGTATTGCCTTATTTTACTTTCTTCAACCCCAAATACTATGCTGCAATGCTGTTTAACTTTGACAGTTCTTGCTTCTTTAGAAGCTGCTTTCAATGGCTGGTTATTCCTACTCTATTTAGAGACTACAAATTCCCCTAAATATAGGAGTGTGGAGCACAAAGACTCAAAAAAAAAAGAAATTCTCCTACTCCGTTTGTAAATGGATTACACATCTTGGCTGAGCAGCAGTTGAAAGCAGACTGTAAAGAAGCAAGAACTGGCCATGTGAAACTGCATTATGGTGTTTAGGAGAGAAGGAAGCAAAAAAAAAAAAAAAAAAAGGTATACGGTAATTTTGCAATGCCCAAGGATAACTAAATACAAAAATGGTTTGCGTATCTATTAGGCTTCCAAGAGCTTCTCGGATTCCCAAGAAATACTTTTAATATATAGTTTGTGGTATCCACAATCTAATAAAGCATAACATAGCAGATAAGTGTATTTACCTTAGATCTCACTAGCTCAGGTTCCCAACAGACAAGAAGAATATACAATTCAGCCACCATAAAGACAATTCAATATAGGTGTGTAAACACGGCAGGATAAGACAGGATATTTACTTTAGTATTAAAAGCTGTACTTTGTACCAGAACAAGGGCTGGACATATACTGCACGACCTGTGGCATTCAGGCTTTGTAGAATTAAGAAAAATAGCTAAAGTGTTAAAATTAGGAAGTAAAACAGGATAATAGCAAATAAACTAATAAACTGCTCAGTTATAAAGAGCCCTTACACCACAAACACAAAAATTCCTTTACTCAGACACAGGGTGGATTCGATTTAAATCTAACTGATTTAAATCACGATTTAAATCACGATTTAAATCACTAGTCAGTAAGGCTTGATTTAAATCAGTGATTTAAATCAAAGTTTCTACCTAAACTAGTTCTTGCTACTTTAACATGCAAGTAGATGAAGATTTTTAGAATCGCTTTTTATATTACTGTATATACTCGAGTATAAGCCGAGATTTTCAGCCCACTTTTTTGGGCTGAAAGTCCCCCTCTCGGCTTATACTCGAGTCATATACCCGGGGGTCGGCAGGTGAGGAGGATCGGGGGCTGTGTAGTTATACTTACCTGCTGCGGCGCGGTCCCTGCAGTCCCTGCTTCCCCGGCGCTGCAGATTCTTCCTGTACTGAGTGGTCACATGGCACCGCTCATTACAGAAATGAATAGGCGGCTCCACCCCCATAGGGGAGGAGCCGCATATTCATTGCTGTAAATGATCGGTAACTGTGACCGCTCAATTACAGGAAGAAGCCGCAGCGCCGGGGAAGAAGGGACTGCAGGGACCGCGCCAGGAGCAGGTAAGGGGAGCGCAGCGCTGCGCGATATTTACCTGCTCCTCGCTCCGATGCGGCTCCGTCTGAAGCGTCCTCTAGCAGTGACGCTCAGGTTAGAGGGCGCGGTGACGTAGTCAGTGAGCGCCCTCTGCTGAGCGTCAGTGCTGGAGACGGAGCCGCACGAGGAGCAGGTAAATATTGAAAGCGCCGGCGTCCTGAGCAAGAGAGGGGAGTATGTGATTTTTTTTTTTTATGGCAGCACCAGCAGCATTCTAGATGGCACAGCTTTATATGGAGCATCTATGGGGCCATAATGAACGGTGCAGAGCATTCTATATGGCACAGCTTTATATGGAGCATCTATGGGGCCATAATGAACGGTGCAGAGCATTCTATATGGCACAGCATTATATAAGGAGCATCTATGGGGCCATAAAGAACGGTGCAGAGCAATATATATGGCACAGCATTATATAAGGAGCATCTATGTGGCCAAAAAGTACGGTGCAGAGCATTATATGGCACAGCTTTATATGGAGCATCTATGGGGCCATAAAGAACGGTGCATAGCATTCTATATGGCACAGCTTTCTATGGAACATCTATGGGGCCATAATGAACGGTGCAGAGCATTATATATGGCACAGCTTTATGTGGAGCATCTATGGGGAAATAATGAACGGTGCAGAGCAATATACCGTATATGGGGCACAGCTTTATAAGGAGCATCTATGGGGCCATAATCAACGGTGCAGAGCAATATACAGGTCCTTCTCAAAAAATTAGCATATAGTGTTAAATTTCATTATTTACCATAATGTAATGATTACAATTAAACTTTCATATATTATAGATTCATTATCCACCAACTGAAATTTGTCAGGTCTTTTATTGTTTTAATACTGATGATTTTGGCATACAACTCCTGATAACCCAAAAAAACTGTCTCAATAAATTAGCATATCAAGAAAAGGTTCTCTAAACGACCTATTAACCTAATCTTCTGAATCAACTAATTAACTCTAAACACATGCAAAAGATACCTGAGGCTTTTATAAACTCCCTGCCTGGTTCATTACTCAAAACCCCCATCATGGGTAAGACTAGCGACCTGACAGATGTCAAGAAGGCCATCATTGACACCCTCAAGCAAGAGGGTAAGACCCAGAAAGAAATTTCTCAACAAATAGGCTGTTCCCAGAGTGCTGTATCAAGGCACCTCAATGGTAAGTCTGTTGGAAGGAAACAATGTGGCAGAAAACGCTGTACAACGAGAAGAGGAGACCGGACCCTGAGGAAGATTGTGGAGAAGGACCGATTCCAGACCTTGGGGAACCTGAGGAAGCAGTGGACTGAGTCTGGTGTGGAAACATCCAGAGCCACCGTGCACAGGCGTGTGCAGGAAATGGGCTACAGGTGCCGCATTCCCCAGGTAAAGCCACTTTTGAACCATAAACAGCGGCAGAGGCGCCTGACCTGGGCTACAGAGAAGCAGCACTGGACTGTTGCTAAGTGGTCCCAAGTACTTTTTTCTGATGAAAGCAAATTTTGCATGTCATTCGGAAATCAAGGTGCCAGAGTCTGGAGGAAGACTGGGGAGAAGGAAATGCCAAAATGCCTGAAGTCCAGTGTCAAGTACCCACAGTCAGTGATGGTGTGGGGTGCCATGTCAGCTGCTGGTGTTTGTCCACTGTGTTTCATCAAGGGCAGGGTCAATGCAGCTAGCTATCAGGAGATTTTGGAGCACTTCATGCTTCCATCGGCTGAAATGCTTTATGGAGATGAAGATTTCATTTTTCAGCACGACCTGGCACCTGCTCACAGTGCCAAAACCACTGGTAAATGGTTTACTGACCATGGTATTACTGTGCTCAATTGGCCTGCCAACTCTCCTGACCTGAACCCCATAGAGAATCTGTGGGATATTGTGAAGAGAAAGTTGAGAGACGCAAGACCCAACACTCTGGATGAGCTTAAGGCCGCTATTGAAGCATCCTGGGCCTCCATAACATCTCAGCAGTGTCACAGGCTGATTGCCTCCATGCCACGCCGCATTGAAGCAGTCATTTCTGCCAAAGGATTCCCGACCAAGTATTGAGTGCATAACTGAACATTAATATTTGTTGGTTTTTTTGTTTGTTATTAAAAAACACTTTTATTTGATTGGATGGGTGAAATATGCTAATTTATTGAGACAGGTTTTTTGGGTTATCAGGAGTTGTATGCCAAAATCATCAGTATTAAAACAATAAAAGACCTGACAAATTTCAGTTGGTGGATAATGAATCTATAATATATGAAAGTTTAATTGTAATCATTACATTATGGTAAATAATGAAATTTAACACTATATGCTAATTTTTTGAGAAGGACCTGTATATGGGGCACAGCTTTATAAGGAGCATCTATGGGGCCATAATCAACGGTGCAGAGCAATATATATGGGGCACAGCTTTATAAGGAGCATCTATGGGGCCATAATGAACGGTGCAGAGCATTATATGTGGCACAGCTTTATATGGCACATCTATGGGGCCATAATGAATGGTATAGAGCATTCTATATAGCACAGTTGTATATGGAGCATCTATGGGGCAATAATGAACGGTGTGGAGCATCCATTTTTATTTTTGAAATTTACGAGTAGCTGCTGCATTTTCCACCCTAGGCTTATACTCGAGTCAATAAGTTTTCCCAGTTTTTTGTGGAAAAATTAGGGGGGTCGGCTTATACTCGAGTATATACGGTACTTTTTTCTCCCCAGTTTAATGGGTTAATCATTCATATTTGGACACCACTGTTCTGTTGTTCTTAGGAAGGAGAAAAATAATCCTGACCTTAATAACAATTTAAATAGATTTATTCAACTGAAACAATAACAACATTACAGCCTAAGTTATTTGCTTAAACAAACATCCATGTTTGTTAACTAATTTAGCTAAACAAAAAATATATATATATATTATAAGAAACTTAGACTGTCAGCCCAGCCAACACATGAAAAACTTAAATACTACTGTCCCTGCTGTCCTCTGTAGCTCACTTGTCGTCATCTTCATCATCATCTTCTTCTTTGTTCCTATTCATAATCTGGAAAAGAAAAACAAGCTTTCCTGCTTTATTGGGTCCCAACCGATTTCTCAATTTAGAATGAATGAGTTCAAAGGAAGAGAATATTCTTTCAACGCCTGCAGAAGAAGCTACTGCTGTTAAAAGTGAAATCATTACTTGAACAGTCTCTAAATCCAAGCGCTTAAGTGACTTCCACCAGTTTACTGATGTGACCTTCCTTAAAATATCTTCAGCAAACATATATTTCTTGAATGGTTCCCCCTTAACTCTGAAGTTTATTATAGTTGGCATTAAAGATGGATGATTGCTGGATACCCATGTCACAGCTAACTCCTCTTCCTCAGCACTTAGGTTTTGACCCCGATATTGGATATTGACAATATTTGCCAAAAAATGAGCTGGAGTCAGTGCTTGTCGCATTCGTTTGTTTACTGCTTGTAATTTAATTCTGTCCACGTGTAGTTCGGTTTTTAAGTGTTCACTCAGTTCCTTCCAAATTTCAACAGCATCCGCAATAAAACAGCTATTTTTCTGTATTTTGTTTAAAGCTTGAGAGATGGGTTTCAGGAAGCTCAGCATATGTTCAACATTTCTCTTAAGCCCAATGTTGAGGATTTTGGCCGTGACAGTGCCATCTATTTTATCTCGATTTTCTTCACAAAGTGTCATCAGAATAGGCCAGTTTTTGATATACTGCTCAAAACAGTCCACCACAGAGTTCCATCTAACATCTTGTTGGAGCGTTAGCTTGGTTCCACCCATCCTTTTCAGAGCTGCTGCAGCAAAATGATTATTACGGAAGTATTTAGCAATTTCAACAACATTAACCTTTATTTCTGGAACACTTAAGTCTTTGGCTAAGAGGTGCAGCAAATGAGCACTGCAACCATATGTTATTAGCAGCTTTGTATTCCCTCCCTGCTCTTCTAAATCTCTTCTCATTTTGGATACGTTTGCAGCATTGTCAGTGACCAAACTGCGTACTAGACATTTGAATTTTTGTTCACATGTCGTTATAGCTTTTACTGCCACTTCTTGTAAGTATTCTGTTGTGTGTGCTTTTCCTGACGTATCAGTTGTTTGTGCAAGGAAGACTTTACCTTCTTCTGTTGTTATACAAGCACATACAATAGGATCATTGTGGACATTACTCCACCCATCAATACTTAGGTTAACAATTTTACCCTCCAGAGCTGTTGCACATTGCTCCATTTCTCTGTCATACACTTGATCCAGCAGTTTCCCTGCAACATCAGCTCTGCTGGGTGGACTGTATCCTGGTCTCAGTGACTGAACCATATTAATGAAATGTGGGTTCTCAGTCAGAAGGAAAGAAGAGTTCGTTGCATAAATAAACTGGGCAATTTTTTCATCAATCAACTCTTTTTCTAATCTGCTAGTTCTTATCACAAACCTATCTATGGTGATTCCAGGAGGTAAAGGTTTTTTCTTCCTTTTGGGTGATGGTGATATGTGGCTGTGGGTGTCTGATGATGATGCTGCTGCTAATGAAGCACTATCCTGGATGGATAACTCTGAAACTGAAGAACAGGATGATGGTGATCTTGGAGGTGGATAGTTTCCAGAATCCATGAATTCCCCTAAACAAAAAAAGTCAATGCTGTTATTTTATTGTTTATACAATTTCTGCTTATTGTACACAACACATCACTGCCCCTCCCCCAAAAGGAATATTTGTTTTTCTTCATAACTGTACCAAATGACAGTAACATGCAGTAATAATAAGAAATATAATTTTTCTCACACATGACAGTTCAGTCTTTAGAAATAGGATTCAATAAAAATGTTTACCAACCTGAAGATCCTGCCTGTTCAGAAGTGTTTCTTTGGTCATCTTCATCACCGCACTTCTCATGATGTTGCCTCATTCGCGCCACCAGGCCTTGCAGCTCTTTGTTGCATCGTTTGCATTTTGCACGCATGCCTGCCTTACCGATAGGCGAAGGAGCTTCATTAAAATATTCCCAAACTGGGTCTCTTTTACGGCCTGCTGCCATTATAAGGAATGTAATAAACCTCAGATCGTACACACAAACAGATCCAGACTTGTCTGTCTGTGGCTATGCTGCAGTATTGTGCTCAAAGTTTCACTTTCATTTTCTTGTCTGCTTGCCCTTCCTCCTCCTCACACTTAGATTCACATTCTTCTTGTGTTGTGCAGATCTATTCCACTCCAAACAATCAGAAACATATTGTCTAACTTCTTGGACTTGGCACTGAAGGGGTTGATTCTGTATTCATAGGTTTGTAGAACAATAGGATTAAGGTCTTTTTCTCAACTCTGTTCATGTTGTAACATTTTTTCCGTGAAGAAGAGGCTGGGACCTCTGCGGAGTCAAATTCAGTTTTGAGAACTGCGTAAGTAAAGCGAGCGTCTGTGATAATATAGGAGAGAAACTGCCCACTAATCCTACAGAAACCTCTGGAAGAGCATGGCATTGTGAATGTTACACATATACAGCCTTTATTCTACTGAGTTAAACAACTCAGCTTTATCTCATGATGGAAGAACCTTTGGATGGTAAAATATTTTCCTCAAAAAGCAGTTTATTGAAAAAAATCCGATTTAAATAAAAAAAATCCGATTTTTTTGATTTTTTTAAAAAAAAAAACATTGATTTTGTATGTATGTATATATGTGTGTGTGTGTGTGTGTGTGTGTGTGTGTGTGTGTGTGTGTGTGTGTGTGTGTGTGTGTGTATGTGTATATATATATATATATATATTTATTTTTTTTTTTTTTTTTAAACCACCACAGATAATCACTGTTTGAAGTACGGTAATGATTAATTAGGTACACATATTCAATATAATAGGGAATTATCAAAAACACATTGGTGTTAGTCACAAACAGGAGCTTAAGCATTAATAGGGCACAAATGTAAATTAAGAGTGAAGAACAGGTCAAAAGGGATGAGTCTGGAAAGACATTTCTGGAAGACATGTCTGAAACATAATCCAGCAGTGACCTACAAAAAAAAAAAAAGAGAGATCTCTATTTTGCGTTCTACTTTCTGGCAGCCTTCATTCTGTTACTGCGATCTGTTTACAGAGTTCCATATCCAGCTTCAGGCCAAGCAATCTCTTGTATAATTCATGTTCAGTGATCATCATGAAGAGCTAGCCGAAAACTCATTTGTGTTTGTCATATTCAATTTACATTCTTCAAGTTAACCAGTTAGTCCCCGGCATGACGACCTTTAAGTGAAGCTCACTTTGATCTTCTAAGTACAAACCTAACAGAACAAATCAAGTCTATTATTCAACAGGAGTGCGGAGTTTATTGGCGTACCCCAATAAGAAAAACATTACAGATGCCTTATGCAGGTTGTGCCCATTCTCCAGGGTCTAGGGGTACATTGCACTATCATGTCTTTCCTATGCTCCTCTTACCTGCTTTTATATTTATTCAGCTCTGTGTTACTGCATTATTATCCATTTCAAGTACTGTAAGAGCTTTCTGATGTGGTGTTAAATTGTGTCCTATAAATTAATTATACATTTACTCCTATTCCGTTCCCATGTGCACTAAAAAGCCAGAACAGCAAGTGGAAACCTTGCAAAAGTCTGAATATTATTATTTGTACCGTAGTTGGCATTGTTCACTTTCTGTTGGCGCTCCAATGCTTCTTATCAAGAATATCATCGTATGTAACAATTCGTGCAAAAATCACAAAACCCCAACGGACACCTCCCAAACTCAAGTATAAGTTAACTAGATGGAGGCCCGATGCTATCGCATCAGGAGGGCGGTAATGTCACGATGGGGGCTGGCTTTGCAGCATTGAGAATCTCTCCCCCATGTGCTCACCCACCTATCCACGCTCTCTTTCCCCATGTGCTGACTTCTCCCGTCTGTGCTCTCTTCTTTCACCTGTCTACCCCATGTGCTATCCCCTTGTCTGCTTTCTCCTTCCTGTGCTGTGTTCTCCCCTCATGTGCTGTCCAGTTTGAGCTGTCTTCCCCTGTGCTCTGTCTCTCACCCCTGTGTGCTTTCTCTCTCGCCCATCTGCTGTCTTCTCCTCTCATGTCATCTCTTCTTTGACCTATGTACCCCATGTGCTATCCCCCTTGTGTGCGCTCTTTTTCTCCACCACTGTGCTGTCTTCTTACTTCATGTGTTATGTCGTTTGAGCTGTCTCCCCCGTGTGTCCTCTTTATGTGCACTCACCCCGTAATCAAACCGCCACCATCTTTGTGCAGACAGATAGCGGCAGTCACATTAAAATAGCGCATGCACTCCTCCTGTACAAAGATGGCGGCAGTCAGTGAATCATTCGGCTAATCCCAGCGGCGGCATGTTCGTGACAGTGTTCCGCTGGTGGTACCGTGCAAGAGGCTGCGTACGGTGTATACAGTGTGTGTGTTGCATACGGCTTACAGTGTGTGTATGTGTGTGTTGCGTACAGTTTATACAGTGTGTGTGTGTGTGGTGCGTACGGCGTATACGGTGTGTGTATGTGTGTGGTGCGTACAGCATATAAAGTGTGTGTGTGTGTTGTGTTTTGCATACGGCGTGTGTGTGTGTTTGTGTGCGTGGTGCATACGGCATATAGTGTGTGTTGCGTACGGCATATAAAGGGTGTATGTGTGTTGTGTTTTGCGCACGACGTATACAGTGTGTGTGTGTGTTGCGTACGGCGTATCCAGTGTGTGTGGTGTGTGTTGCGTACGGCGTATCCAGTGTGTGTGTGTGGTGTGTGTTGCGTACGGCGTATACTGTTTGTGTGTGTGGTGCGTATGGCATACACAGTGTGTGTGTGTGTGTGTGTGTGTGTGTGTGTGTGTGTGTGTGTGTGTGTGTGTGTTCCACTGGTGGTACCGTGCAAGAGGCTGGTTCCACCGGCAGTTTCCCTATTGAGACACCCATCACTTGGGTGTCCCAATATGGCGGTCGGTGAACTTCCACCGCTTGGAATTCTGGGATCCGGACACATCTGGACGGAACAGGATGTGAAGACATTACAAGGTAAGCATATATTAAGATGGGATCTGTTATGATTGAAATCCATTAGATTTGTTATGGTTTGGTTAACTTATACATTGATGGAGTCTCTACTGAAATGATCACCACAAAAATATTTACCGTATATACTCGAGTATAAGCCGACCCGAGTATAAGCCGACCCCCCTAATTTTGCCACAAAAAACTGGGAAAACTTATTGACTCGAGTATAAGCCTAGGGTGGAAATGCAGCATTTACCGGTGAATTTCAAAAATAAAAATAGATCATTCTTGCCCCATAGCTGTGCCATATAGTGCTCTGCATGTTCATTATTGCCCCATAGCTGTGCCATATAGTGCTCTGCACCGTTCATATTTCCCCATAGCTCTGCCATATAGTGCTCTGCACCGTTCATATTTCCCCATAGCTGTGCCATATAGTGCTCTGCACCGTTCATATTTCCCCATAGCTCTGCCATATAGTGCTCTGCACCGTTCAGATTTCCCCATAGCCGTGCCATATAGTGCTCTGCACCGTTTATTTCCCCATAGATGCTCCACATAAATCTGTGCCGCTGCTGCTATAAAAAAAAAAAATGCCATACTCACCTCTCTTGCTTGCAGCTCCCAGCGTCCGGTCCCGGCGTCTCTCCGCTCTGACTGATCAGGCAGAGGGCGCTGCGCACACTATATGCGTCATCGCGCCCTCTGACCTGCACAGTCAGTGCAGATAGACGCCGGGAAGATGGAGCGGCGCCCGGCGGCTGGAACGGGGACAGGTAAATATGCGATACTTACCTGGTCCCGGTGTCCGGCTCCTTCTCCCGCACAGCTGGTCTTCGGTGCCGCAGCTTCTTCCTCTATCAGCGGTCACTGGCACCGCTGATTAGAGAAATGAATAGGCGGCTCCACCCCTATGGGAGGTGGAGCCGCCTATTCATTTCTCTAATGAGCGGTCCCACGTGACCGCTGAACAGTGGAAGAGCTGCAGCACCGAAGACCGTGGGACGGCAGGGGGAGCGCCAGGATCGCTGGAAGCAGGTAAGTATGCCTCAGCGCCCTCACCCGCCGACCCTGCCACCCACCTTGACTCGAGTATAAGCCGAGAGGGGCACTTTCAGCCCAAAAATTTGGGCTGAAAATCTCGGCTTATACTCAAGTATATACGGTAAGTCCTTAGATTATTTATATATATATATATATATATATATATATATATATATATATATATATATATATATATATATATATATATACACATACACACAGTGCCTACAAGTGGTAATCAACCCCCTGCAGATTTAGCAGGTTTAATAAGATGCAAATAAGTTAGAGCCTTCAAACTTCAAACAAGAGCAGGATTTATTAACAGATGCATAAATCTTACAAACCAAAAAGTTTTGTTGCTCAGTTAAATTTTTATAAATTTTAAACATAAAAGTGTGGGTCAATTATTATTCAACCCCTAGGTTTAATATTTTGTGAAATAACCTTTGTTTGCAATTACAGCTAATAATCGTATTTTATAAGACCTGATCAGGCCGGCACAGGTCTCTGGAGTTATCTTGGCCCACTCCTCCATGCAGATCTTCTCCAAGTTATCTAGGTTCTTTGGGTGTCTCATGTGGACTTTAATCTTGAGCTCCTTCCACAAGTTTTCAATTGGGTTAAGGTCAGGAGACTGACTAGGTCACTGCAACACCTTGATTTTTTGCCTCTTGAACCAGGCCTTGGTTTTCTCGGCTGTGTGCTTTGGGTCGTTGTCTTGTTGGAAGATGAAATGACGACCCATCTTAAGATCCTTGATGGAGGAGCGGAGGTTCTTGGCCAAAATCTCCAGGTAGGCCGTGCTATCCATCTTCCCATGGATGCGGACCAGATGGCCAGGCCCCTTGGCTGAGAAACAGCCCCACAGCATGATGCTGCCACCACCATGCTTGACTGTAGGGATGGTATTCTTGGGGTCGTATGCAGTGCCATCCAGTCTCCAAACGTCACGTGTGTGGTTGGCACCAAAGATCTCGACCAGACCAGAGAACCTTGAACCAGTCAGTCTCAGAGTCCTCCAAGTGATCATGAGCAAACTGTAGACGAGCCTTGACATGACGCTTTGAAAGTAAAGGTACCTTACGGGCTCGTCTGGAACGGAGACCATTGCAGTGGAGTACGTTACTTATGGTATTGACTGAAACCCATGTCCCCACTGCCATGAGATCTTCCCGAAGCTCCTTCCTTGTTGTCCTTGGGTTAGCCTTGACTCTTCGGACAAGCCTGGCCTCGGCACGGGAGGAAACTTTCAAAGGCTGTCCAGGCCGTGGAAGGCTAACAGTAGTTCCATAAGCCATCCACTTCCGGATGATGCTCCCAACAGTGGAGACAGGTAGGCCCAACTCCTTGGAAAGGGTTTTGTACCCCTTGCCAGCCTTGTGACCCTCCACGATCTTGTCTCTGATGGCCTTGGAATGCTCCTTTGTCTTTCCCATGTTGACCATGTATGAGTGCTGTTCACAAGTTTGGGGAGGGTCTTAAATAGTCAGAAAAGGCTGGAAAAAATATATAATTAATCCAAACATGTGAAGCTCATTGTTCTTTGTGCCTGAACTACTTCTTAATACTTTAGGGGAACCAAACAGAATTCTGGTGGGTTGAGGGGTTGAATAATAAATGACCCTCTGAAAAGACTTTTCACAATTTAAAAAAAATAAACAAAGAAATAACATTCTTTTTTGCTGCAGTGCATTTCACACTTCCAGGCTGATCTACAGTCCAAATGTCACAATGCCAAGTTAATTCCAAATGTGTAAACCTGCAGGGGGTTGAATACTACTTGTAGGCACTGTGTGTGTATATATATATATATATATCTCATGCCCATGCCGATGTACTGTATATATAACATGGATTTAAAGAGGTTGTTCAGTACTTTATCTTGTCTATCCAGCCAGGGTCACCCAGAACTCCCACTGATCACCTGTTCTTAGTGTCGCCGGTGGCAGCCAGCTGGAGATGCTCAATTACGGAGCTGCTCTGTCTTCCGATAATGGCGGAGGCAGGGTACTGCAGATCCACCTCCTATTCAAATCAGTAGGAGGCGGTTGTGTAGTAATTGGCCTTAGAAGTTCTGCTTTGTCTTCTGACAGTGGCTGTCAGGAGGCCACCACAGACACAGAGGTCTGCTGATGGGCGGAAGTGTCGGATTGTGAGACCCCGACTGATCAAACATTGATGACCTATCCTAAGGATAGGTCATCAATAATAAAGTAGTGGACAACCTCTTTAAGCGAGCTGCCAGGATGGTGGAGAGAAAACCAAGATGAATTTTCACCTCTCCTCTCGTTTGTTCTCATGCAGTAGTCAATGAAAGCAGCGTATGGACTAGAGGCCGAGCTGCCACCATTGTTGCTCCCAGTGGTCATGTGATTGCCTGGATACCAGCAGTAAGAAGCTGCTAATGGCTCGAACAAGACCCATCACAGTCCTAGTGGTGACAACAGTACCTATAACAGGGGTGCTTTCTACTTAACTGGGGGTGTAGTGCCCAATGTAATAATGCTAGCCGTGGAACAATTATCCCAATGTCAAAGCAGAAATCTTGCGTACAAAAAGTATAGTAAAAAAACCCTATATTGGTGATAAAGAAAAATACACAAAAATCAGGTCAATACCTCAACATACAAAGTGACATATCTTTAACTAAAAGCCCCCAAAGCAGCTGATTTCAGCAAGATCGAGTAACCATTGTGAATTAGAGGCTCGGACTCTCCATCTCCAACACCCGATCCTTCGGTTTTCAATGGAGATAAGCCACCGCCAGAGGCGTCTACCAACATTTTCTTTTCCTCTCTCCCCATCAAAAACACATGAAGCCTCAGCAGACTGCTCTGTGTATAGGGAATTTAGGAGAGATATCTGAATGACGAACCAACGTTCAGCCAACATTTGTCTCGTGTAGGACCTGCTATATAAGCACTCAAACAGCTAAACTGTCTCTGGTCCGGAAAGCCTATAAATGTCCTGAACCTTAACCACACCGCATTTCTCTATTATTATAGCGCCATTTATTCCATGGCGCTTAACATGTGAGGAGAGGTATACAGAATAAAAAACAGGTACAATAATCTTAAATCAATACAAGTCCCGACTGGTGCAGGAGGAGAGAGGACCCTGCCCCCGAGGGCTCATAATATCTATAGAGATTTTACTTTTTTTTTTTTTTCATTTTAAATGAAATATTTCTAAATCATTTTCTAAACCAATAAGAACAAATCTTTCATGGTTTTCTAAAATTAGATTGTGACTCATGTAACACATTGTTAAATCAGTTACATTTCAATGTGAATAGTCACATAATGTAAACGCTGACAAGGATATCCTGTGCTCAAGAACGACAAGATACAAGATGGCTGGAATGTCAAAGTCAAGTGACAGCAACTGATAAAAGTTTCAACATTAACCTTATGTGAATACCAAATAGGAATACTGGGAGGAATTTATCATTTGGAGTAATAGCGTCAAAATAAAATTTTGCCTGGGGGACGGGATACAGAGAAACTAAAACTCTGTTATACCGACGCAAATTGCACTGAGATCTGAGCAGACACAGGAAGCGATGTCATCATTCCACCATCTACCAGACCGCTGCAGCCTGTGATTGGCTGCAGTGGTTAGATGACTTGAGCAGAGTTTCAATGGATATTTTATGATGATGGACTGTTATTATTTACATATCCTGTCCACTAGGTGTTAGGACTGGCGGAACGCACCAAGTATAAGGTGTAATGGTATTAGGTGCGTTCGCCGTCCGAGGTCCACCGTGCAGGTGAAAACCCTGCTGCTAGTAGAGACGGACGAGATGGCGGTACAATATGAATACACACTTGGGTTAACTTCACCCAGTGTGAAGGAAGCGAACCCTGTTGAGTCACAGGGCCGCGGTACCGCACCAAGAGAATATATTTTAGAGGCACGAGAGTGCGTGCGGTGCCGCACTGGTGGACGCCACTAACCACCCAGGCTTGGGTTAGGAAAGCGCAGAGAAAGCGCACGGCGCCGCACTGGCGGTCACGCAATAAGACGCTGTAATGTGTGTACCGTGCTGATGGCTAAGTCAATACTAGCGCATGGCCGTGCGGCCATGCGAGGCTTAAATAGCTGCAGCGTGTTTAGGACCTTCCAAAGAAGGACCAATGGAGTGCTGCAGCACCTGAGCATGTGACCCTGGATCTCCACTGAGAGATCTCTCCCTGGGCATGCTCAGAGTGCAAAGCAGGATTTAGTCCTAGCAGCTACAAGGACCTTAGCTGCAGTATCTGATCATGTGACCCTCGATCTCCACTGAGAGATCTTACTCTGGGCATGCTCAGAATGTGAAAAGCAGGACTTAGCCCCAGAAGCGTCCGCTCACCGCTGCCCAGCACTGACTTCAATGGGAGAAGCAGGAAACGCAGCAGTAACTCTAAGCACAGAGTCAAACTGAGCGAGACGCTGGGATCGACGTCTCCGCTGAGCAAGCTCCACTGCGGCATGAGAAGAATGGGAGACCGCAGCGGAGATGGCCCGACATTCCCCCTGTGCAGAGGCAGGAACTCGACCCCTAACATTACCCCTCCTCCTAGGGCCCCCCCCTCCTTGGGCCTCGCTACGTTCGAAGGCAGCAATGAGCTGCGGAGCCTGAATGTGCTCAGCAGGCTCCCAGGACCTGTCCTCAGGGCCATAACCCTTCCAATCCACCAAATAGAATTTTTTACCACGTACCACCTTGTACCCCAAAATAGCGTTCACCTCGTAATCATCCGTAGACGAACCCGATGTCCCGGCAGATGACTCAGAAAACCGCGACATGTATACGGGCTTAAGGAGGGACACATGAAAGGTGTCGGTGATACCAAGGCGTGGAGGAAGGGCCAGACGGTAGACCACAGGATTAACCTGTTCGAGGACCTTGAAGGGACCCAAGTAGCGAGGTGCAAACTTAGTGGACTCTACATGCAGCCTGATGTTACGGGCGGAGAGCCACACTAAATCGCCAGGAGCAAAGGTCGGGGCAGGGCGCCGATGTGCATCGGCGGAGGACCTCATTCTCTCCTTTGAGGCCCGAATGGCATCCTGAGTGCGGTCCCAAATGTCCCGTGCCTCCACTGCCCAGTCTGCCACCCTGGAGTCAGCAGAGGACACAGGCATAGGCACAGGAACCCGCGGATGCTGGCCGTAATTAAGGAGGAAAGGAGTCTGACCAGTGGAGTCGGCTACAGCGTTATTAAGGGCGAACTCTGCCCATGGTAATAAAGATGCCCAGTCATCCTGCCTGGCAGAAACAAAATGTCGTAGATATGTGACCAGAGTCTGATTGGCCCTCTCTACCAACCCATTCGTCTCGGGATGATATGCGGAAGAGAGATTTAACTCAATGCTGAGAAGACGACAAAGCTCTCTCCAGAACCGAGACGCAAACTGGGGACCCCGGTCACTGACAATTTTGTCTGGCATGCCGTGTAGGCGGAAGATGTGTCTTATGAACAACGCTGCCAAGGCCCGTGCAGAAGGTAACCGTGGGAGCGGCACCAAATGCACCATTTTCGAGAAATGATAGGTAATAACCCAAATGACGGTACAGCCGCGAGACTTGGGCAAACCCACTACAAAGTCCATCCCGACCATCTCTCAGGGCCTGTCTGCCACCGGCAAGGGATAGAGTAACCCAGACGGCCGTTGTCGAGGAGACTTATTTTTGGCGCATGAGACACACGCCAGAACGTAATCTCTGACATCTCGGAGCATATGCGGCCACCAGTACGTCCTCGCCAGCAGCTCAGATGTCCTTTTTGTCCCAAAGTGTCCACCCACCCTGGAGGAATGAGCCCAAGAGAGAACCTCCGGTCGCAAATTTATGGGCACAAAAGTCTTGCCCGGAGGCACAGACTCAAGCGACACCGGAGCCACGGTTCTCAAGCTCTCAGAAGGAACAATAAGCCGAGGCTCTCCTTCCTCCTCCTCAGATGACACAACAGAGCGAGAAAGGGCATCAGCTTGAATGTTCTTCTCCCCAGCGAGATAATGGAGGGTGAAGTGGAATCGGCAGAAGAATAAGGACCATCTGGCCTGGCGAGAATTTAGCCGCTGGGCTGTTTGCAAATATAGCAAATTTTTGTGGTCTGTGAAAACTTGAAAGGGAAAACGAGCCCCCTCCAAGAGATGTCTCCACTCTGAGAAAGCCAATTTCATCGCTAGCAACTCCCTGTCCCCGATGGAATAATTCCTCTCCGCTGGTGTGAAGGTCTTGGAGAAGAAGAAGCACGGATGCTTCCGACCTTGAGCATCCTTTTGGAAGAGGACTGCTCCAGCACCAACGGAAGAGGCATCCACCTCCATTATAAACGGCTTATCGACATCGGGACGATGTAGGATGTGAGCGCTAGCAAAATGAGACTTAGTAGAAGAAAAGGCCCTGGAGACCTCTTCAGACCACACTTTGGGATTTGCTCCCTTCTTGGTGAGGGCTACCAAGGGAGCTACCAGAGTTGAGAAGTGTGGAATGAACTGGCGGTAATAATTAATGAACCCCATAAAGCGCTGCACCGCCTTAAGAGAATGGGGCTCTTGCCAGTCCATCACAGCCTGTAGTTTGGCAGGATCCATAGCCAATCCCTGGGCGGAGATGATATAGCCCAGGAACGGTAAAGACTCCTGCTCAAACATACACTTCTCCAACTTAGCATAAAGAGAGTTTGCCCGTAGGAGGTCAAAGACTCTGCCAACATCTCTCCGGTGGGAGTCAATATCTAGAGAAAAGATGAGAATATCATCCAGATAGACTACAACCGAGGTGGAAAGCATATCCCGGAAGATGTCGTTGACAAAGTCTTGGAAAACGGCTGGGGCATTACAGAGCCCGAAGGGCATCACCAGATACTCATAGTGCCCATCTCTGGTGTTAAATGCCGTTTTCCATTCGTCCCCCTCACGGATGCGAATCAGGTTGTAAGCACCCCGCAGATCTAGTTTGGTAAACACCCTTGCTCCCCGAAGCCTATCGAAAAGCTCAGATATCAAGGGCAAAGGATACTTGTTCTTAACGGTGATAGCGTTAAGACCCCTGTAGTCTATGCATGGACGTAGTTCACCATTCTTCTTCTGCACGGAAAAGAACCCTGCCCCAGCAGGTGACACTGACTTCCTGATGAACCCTCTTGCCAGATTCTCTTGAATGAACTGAGACATTGCCTCCGTCTCCGGGAGAGATAATGGATAGACTCGACCCCGGGGAGACTCAGCACCAGGCAAGAGATCAATCGGACAGTCATAGGGGCGATGGGGCGGAAGGGTCTCCGCCGCCTTTTTGGAGAACACGTCTGCATACGACCAATATTGCTTGGGGAGAGAGGATAGATCTGCGGATACCTCCGTAGTAGCAACCTGAACGCACTCTCGGTGACACCTACCCCCACATGATTCACCCCATCCCAGAATTCTGCCTGAGGACCACTCGATGTGAGGAGAGTGGTACCGTAACCAAGGTATCCCCAACAGGACCTCATCAATCCCCTCAGGAATGATGAGCAGAGATATAATCTCCTGATGGGATGGTGACATGGACAGAGTAAAAGGGATGGTCTGATGTGTTATCTGTGCGGGCAGTGTCGACCCATTCACCACTCGTACCGTTACTGGTTGAGGTAGCATAACCAGGGGTATTGCGTGACGTTGGGCGAAGGCAGAAGACATGAAATTGCCCTCCGCCCCAGAATCCACGCAGAGCTCTACCGAGTGGGAGGATGAGCCTAATGTTATTGTCCCCTTAAAGGACAATTTGGAGGCAAACATCGCCGTGTTTAGTGCACCTCCACCTACTACCACTAGACGCTGACGTTTCCTCGACCGCTGGAGACATCTGGTGGCAAGATGCACAAAGGAACAGCGCTCCACCGGGTGTATGAATCAAAAGAAATCCTTTATTCAGCCATTAAGCACAAGCGACGTTTCGACCATATGCTGGTCTTTTTCAAGCATACAAACATGGCTAACAGGCGGTCTTAAATAGTGTGGACACCACGCAGGGAGCCTATCACCACCAAGTCCCGCCCATCTCATAGTATAAACTAACATTATGCAAACATGTACAAAATAAACATCAGGTACTATAATATATACATAGACATTATTAAACAATCAACATCATCTACAAACTGGTGAAAATATAACTAGAAAATTAAAATCAAGTGCTTGTTTACAATTTTCTTTCTTCGATCACTCCATGTACCATCGTTGCCATAGTAATCAGTAACCCATATGACGTAGAGCTTCCTGTGAGGTGTCTCATTATGGGGCTCAAAGATATAGCCAATCCGGTCTAGCCTAGCATTTAACACCTAAAATTCACCCAATCGTATACCCCCTTATATCTGCATCTCCACATACCTACGTCGGCCTCCACCAACGTCATGACCGCTGAACAGGCATGCAGGCAGAGGGGCGCAGGCACAGTCCCGTCATACCGGAACATCGCCTCGTCACATGACCCGACAGAGGCCGCGCCCGGAAATGACACAGACTAGTGCCGCACCTCCACATACCTCCAAGCCGAGCAGGTCACCAAGGGAACGCTGGTAAACACTACCGCGTCATCCCTAGACCACGCCCCCCAGCCAGTCCAGGACACAGAGCATCGGCACAGGCGCAGTGCGCCGAGACGGGGACCCGCAGGAACCGCTCAGACGCAATGTAAACCTGCTCAGCCAATACTCCTATCCCGGTACTGTCCAGCAGGCTAAAGACCAAGGAAGTGCACACATGTAATGGGGCTCATCTCATGGGATATACTGAATAGTCATCTCAAAGATCGCATAATGCATAGTATTCACTATATATACTTCAACTACAGGGGAGCATCATAGTAATATTTCCTCACTGGTTATAGTATGTTACTAAATAGTATAAAAAGCGATCACAGGTCAGAACATGAATGCGGATCAAGAAAAAAAAACCTATATATTACATATCTACCACCACAATAGTGAACATATAACATATAACAACCACACAGCGGCAGTCGGGAACTTGGAGAAGCATCATCTTTAAAGACAAAGAAACTCTTTATCCACATAAATTGTCCAATTTTAATATATCATATCATCTTCATCCATATCCATCCACCGACTGTCACATGTGTGGCTGATCTAATAAAAACATAGAAAATCAATTAAAATACCAACAATGTTAAAAACATGATGAGCAACATATATCAAAAAAGGGGAAACCTTTATCAAAGGGGAACTAGATTCAATGAGCACATCCTTGAAGATTGAAATCGATATTCAGTCCCCCTGGTTGTAATGAACCTAAGGTATAGATCCATTTCATCTCTTTAGTTTTCAGCATTTGTAGCCTGTCCCCACCCCTTCTCAAAACAGGGACATTATCAATGACCCTGAACCTAAGCTGATTCACCGAATGTTTCCTATCAACAAAGTGTTTTGGTACCGGCAACTCAGTGAGTCCCGTTCTAATCGTGCTTTTATGTTTAGTGATACGGGCCTTCACCTCCATTGTTGTTTCGCCAATATAGGCGAGTCCACAGGGACAGGTAATCATGTAGATGACATAGCTAGATGTACATGTATATCTCTCCTTCAAGAAAAATTTCTTCCCAGTGTGGGGATGACAAAAAAAGTCCCCCTTAAGCATATTATTACAACAGGCACATCCGAGGCACGGGAAATTCCCATGCCTCGGTGTGCTCAATGTTTTCTGGATCACATTCTTGGAGGTACCGAAATCAGATCTAATTAGTCTGTCTCCTAAGTTCTTTCCCCTCCTGTATGACATCATAGGAGGCAATTTAAAACCTGACACCTGTGGTAATCCACGTTGTAGGAGGGCCCAGTGCTTTTTTATTACACCACCAATACGATTACTTACAGAGTTGTAGGTGGAAACAAACGGAATGCGATCACATACGTTTCTAGAGGAGATTTTCCTACGGACACTCTCTCTTGTTGAATTTCGAGCTTTAACCTTAAATGCCTCAACATTTTTCCTTGGATAGCCCCTAGCCACAAATTTCAAACACATGTCATCCAAACGTTGGTCCACCAAATTTTCATCAGATACAATTCTTCGTACCCTTAATAATTGGCTCCATGGGAGCGAATCCACCATCCTTCTTGGATGGTTACTGTTGAAAGACAATAAACTATTTTTGTCCGTATCCTTAATAAAAATGTCCGTTTTTAGTCTATCTCCATTTTTATAAACTAAAGTATCCAAAAACTGAATCTGCGATGCCGAGTGTAACAAAGTAAATTGCAATTCTGGATATATCTCATTGAGGCTGACATGAAATTCCTCTAGATCAACTAGACTCCCTTCCCAAACAACAAAAATATCATCAATGTAGCGCCACCAGGCTCTGACGTGGCGCCAGAGGGTGGAATGGTACACAAACCTGTCCTCAAATACCGCCATATAAATGTTGGCATAAGTGGGGGCCACATTGGACCCCATGGCGGTACCCCTTAACTGAAGGAAGAACTCATCACCAAAGAGGAAATAATTCCTCCTCAGGATGAGCTCCAACAGTGTGAGGACAAGCTGTGCACACTCTGGGGCCACGTCAGAGCCCGACAACGCACACTGAACAGCCTCTAGTCCTTTGTCATGTTCGATTGACGTATACAGCGATGTCACATCGAACGATGCCAAAATGGATGAATCAGACACTGTCAAACCCTCGATTTTCTCAAGGAAATCACCTGTATCCCTCACAAATGATCGTGCCGACACTGCAAACGGACGTAACACCTTGTCTAGAAACACAGCAGTTTTACTAAATAGTGAACCCCTCCCGGAGACTATGGGTCTACCGGGGGGGGGGTTCACCAGATCTTTGTGGATCTTCGGTAACACATATAGCACCGGTATAACCGGTGCTTCAACAATCAAAAACTCAGCCAGCTTGTGATCAATCAATCCCGTGGCCAGGGAGTCACTGATCACAAGCTGTAATTCCTTCTGGAACCGCATGGTGGGATTACACGTCAATCTCTCATAGACAAGATGGTCCCCCAACTGCCTGCATATTTCTGCCTTATATTTAAGGCTATCCATAATAACCACTGCTCCGCCTTTATCGGCTCTTTTGATAGTTATTGCAGTATTATTGGCTAGATCATTAACAGCCTTCCTCTCAGATATTGTCATATTCTGGTGTGCAGCAGGTTTATATACACTTTTCAAATGGTGGATTTCTTTTTGTACTAGTTCTATATAGGACTCTACAAAGTGATTCTTTACAGGAGGCTGAAAAGAGCTCTTGTTATAAAGGCCCAATTCTCTTAGTGAGAAACCTTGCATAGATCCACCATCATTCAAATTCTCAGTTTTATCCGAGAAGTATGATGACAATCTCAGCCTTCTAAAAAAAGCCTGCAAATCAATTTCAATTCCAAACCAGTCTGGATGACTGGATGGACAAAACGACAGTCCTTTAGATATAACCTTAAGTTCAGTCTCTGATAAAGTAATCGAAGAGATATTTACCATCAAGTCGTGACCATCTGTCAAGGATTCTTTGTGTTCCTTGTTCTCATCGCCATTGTCCTCCCTGATTTCTGTTCTCTGGAATGTCCCTTGTTTTCTGTGTTTCCGACCACCTCTCCGCCTCCGTTTCCTGGAGTGGTTTTGTCCATCCTGGCCGGTTCCAAAAAATGTGCTCCTCTGCTGCCCCCTGCAGTGGAGTCATCCATAGAATCGGATTCAGCTGTAGTAAATCCAAAGTTAGAATACTTTCGTGTTTGTTGTCTCCTCTTTCGTCTCGATGGCATATTCACTCCTTTATTGTTCTTAGGAAATTGGTTGGATCTCACTTGCCAGGCAAATACCCGACCTCCTTTATAGTCCTCCAAATCCCTAAACCACTTCGTCCTTTTAGTGGTTTCTATATCAGACCTGAATTTAATCAGGTTCTCCTCAATTTTGGTTTTAAGGAGACTCCAATCTTGTATTGCCATCTGTTTGGTAAGCTGGTCTTCCCACTCAGCAATGTTCTTTCTAGTGGTCTCCATTTCCTTATTTAGAAATTCGATGTTCAACAGCATCATCTCAAACGCAAATTTATTAGAAATGGCCTCAAACTTTGCACAGAATTGCGTATTCTCGGGGAAGAGGGTCGGCCTAAGATGTGGGCGTAACCCTCGTGGGATCCTTTTCACTCTATAATACTCCGTCAACGTTATGGCATGGAGCTAAAGTGAAATTAGTTTCCTCTTCTCAACCTGGAGTGCACGAGCGGTCCGGGACTTAGATCCCGCTCGTGACACTACCATAGGCTCATGGGACTCAGGAGCCTGGACTGGAGACTCTAAAGGTTTGGCGAAGGTGGGAGCCAGCCGAAACCTCTGCCTACACTGGGCTCGCTCTAACCTCCGCTCGTGAAAACGGAGGTCAATACGAGTAGACACTGTTATTAACTCTTCCAGTGTGGCGGGAATCTCCCTAGTGGCCAGGGCGTCCTTAACATGGTCAGCCAGCCCCCTCCAAAATATAAGAATAAGGGCCTTATCCGACCACTCCAGCTCAGATGCTAGGGTGCGGAAGTGGACGGCAAAATGGCTGACCAAGGACGAGCCCTGAGTCAATGCCAACAGTTGGAGCGCCGTATCATGGGTGACACGAGGTCCTAAAAAGACCTGTTTCAGAGTGCTCAGGAATAACAGAGCACTCTGCACCACATGATCGCCACGCTCCCACAGCGGCGTAGCCCACTGCAACGCCCTGTCCGACAATAAAGATACGATAAAGCCCACCTTAGCCCGCTCTGTAGGGAAACGAGAGGCCAGAAGCTCGAGATGTATTGAGCACTGACTCACGAAACCCCTACAGGACTTACTGTCACCAGAAAATTTCTCTGGTAGCGGGAGGCGAGATAGCGTCGGTACAGGGGCGGCAGTGGACAAGGTAGCTGCAGCCACATTTGCAGCCTGAACAGCGACAGCAGTAACATCCACAGCTGAGGTAGAACGCTCAAGAGCCGCCAACCTTCCCTCCAGCTGCTGGATGTACCGCTGTGAACGCTGATCGTCCGTCATTACTAGCCAGACCTTGGCGCTAGTATTATGTTAGGACTGGCGGAACGCACCAAGTATAAGGTGTAATGGTATTAGGTGCGTTCGCCGTCCGAGGTCCACCGTGCAGGTGAAAACCCTGCTGCTAGTAGAGACGGACGAGATGGCGGTACAATATGAATACACACTTGGGTTAACTTCACCCAGTGTGAAGGAAGCGAACCCTGTTGAGTCACAGGGCCGCGGTACCGCACCAATAGAATATATTTTAGAGGCACGAGAGTGCGTGCGGTGCCGCACTGGCGGACGCCACTAACCACCCAGGCTTGGGTTAGGAAAGCGCAGAGAAAGCGCACAGCAATAAGACGCTGTAATGTGTGTACCGTGCTGATGGCCAAGTCGGGCGCTAGGTAGCAATCACCCACCTTCCACGAGCAGTCATACAATAGGGAGGGGATTTTAAAGAACGACTTTCACTCACAACACACACACATTTACAAAAGACAATACTAGCGCATGGCCGTGCAGCCATGCGAGGCTTAAATAGCTGCAGCATGTTTAGGACCTTCCAAAGAAGGACCAATGGAGTGCTGCAGCACCTGAGCATGTGACCCTGGATCTGAGAGATCTCGCCCTGGGCATGCTCAGAGTGCAAAGCAGGATTTAGTCCTAGCAGCTACAAGCACCTTAGCTGCAGTATCTGATCATGTGACCCTCGATCTCCACTGAGAGATCTTACTCTGGGCATGCTCAGAATGTGAAAAGCAGGACTTAGCCCCAGAAGCGTCCGCTCGCCGCTGCCCAGCACTGACTTCAATGGGAGAAGCAGGAAACGCAGCAGTAACTCTAAGCACAGAGTCAGACTGAGCGAGACGCTGGGATCGACGTCTCCGCTGAGCAAGCTCCACTGCGGCAGGAGAAGAATGGGAGACCGCAGCGGAGATGGCCCGAGATTCCCCCTGTGCAGAGGCAGGAACTCGACCCCTAACAGTAGGCAAATTGTCAGACTGGAGTGCCAAGGGCCCACCAGTTACCAACTCGAGGGCTCCACGTTTCAGCTTCATGCAAATGTGACGACATCCTCAATCACAAATTTATATAACAATGAACTGGGAAGATTCTAATGGAATAAGATGTTGCCTTTGTCTGTGCATAGTGATTCAGGTATATTGTGCCAAGTTCTACCCATAAGAGGGTGGTGGCCCACTCCTGCACAGGTGCCTACCGGAGGATTCTCATGTTCTCCTGTGGGTCAGTCCAAGCCTGGTCCCAGTAGTCAGAGCCCCACCAATCAGCAAGTTCTCACCCTAAACTAGGGGCACTAAAATGCCCAATAAGAATGGGCGATCTATGTGACTACCAGAGACTCGAGAGTACAGTGCTTACATTTTTCAGACAGCCTTGTGCGGATAACTGTATTTTGGTTCAAGTGCAATTCGACAAAACATCGGATCATAATGGTATTTTATGAGTATGTGCTCGTCTGATTTCTTTCCTCACAGTCTGTCCAAAGAAATAGTTGCAGCATACACAATTTGCTTCAAATATTCGGTTTGCACTAGGCCATGCAAGTCAACGGGTCCATAAAAAAAAAAAAATCAGACCGTACTCAGATGACATCTCAGTGAGGTCTGATTTTCACCGGCTGATAAAATGGAGAAGATGGAGAATTTTTTGTTTCCATCTACTTCACAATGAGAAAATCAGATCACAATCTGATCACAGATAGATCAGTGTGATTAGAACCAAAGTTCTCGGATGAGAGAATAGAAGGTCTTTTGACCCTAGAGTTAGTTTAAGAGAAAAATGGAATAATTCCAAGTGGACATCTCCTACATCGGGGGAGCCTTTCCATAAATCCATGCACATGTTGCAGACACAACACTAATCTAATTACCGTAAATGGACTTTTCAGTTGCAGAAACGTTTGCAGCAAATCCAAAATGAGTGAATGTTACAAATTGAAATAACATCAGACAGAAAAGGGAAGTGAAATCCCATGTTGATCGATTGGAGTCAAAGTGACAAAGACTTGATGACGATAAACGAGTCAAGCGGCATGTAAGCTAGACATCTCTGCATCCCACTTGTGACAATCACACAGCACAATATCTCCATTAAACTTTAGCATTTGCCTGATCTGCCAGAACTGCGCAGGAAGGAAACAGACTTCTATTTAGGAAATATGTAAGAGGAGATAGAAGTTAGGTGATTATAAACCAAACATCAGCCATCAGTGACCATTTGGCACGCGTGCTACTTTGGGTTATTTTGCTGAGATACCGGAGAAAGGGGAATTTTAGTCTTAATGAAAAACAAGATATTTTCCAACCATTGTAAAAGGCTTCCTAGACTGGAACAGCACCAATTTCACAGGCCAGATTCTGCATATGAACTGCTACATGTCAGCAGAAGAAACCCATCTAACTAGACATGTCCTACAGGTTTAGACTAAAGTCTTATCAAAATGAATGCTGTCAAAGTGGCACGATGAGGGCATACAGCAGCCAATCACAATTCCAGCTCATATTTTAGGGGCTTTTCGATGGAGATCAGCGTTAACTACTTTTTCTTTAAATTAATCAATCTTCTCTGTAATATTTGTAATGATCTGTGATTGAGTGGGTACAATGTATAGTCCCAACAGTCCAACCTCCAACCCCTCTCTGCATAATGATAGCAAATTATATATACCGTATATACTCGAGTATAAGCCGAGATTTTCAGCCCAAATTTTAGGGCTGAAAGTGCCC